>NC_079335.1:31470417-31777917 GCF_029582105.1 Oenanthe melanoleuca
AATTATTGCCCCTTGTGTTTTTTTCAGACGCTCCTATTGCAAAATCTGAGGTTGAAAAGAAACCTTTTTTTTTTTAATAAGAAGAGAATGGGTAAGTTCACAATCTTAGAGAGTTTCTTGTTTTTATATGATTTCAGGCATTTTCTCTCTCACATTGGTAAAGGAGAGAGACTTTAATTCTGAGACTTTAAATGTTGATCTTGTCACTTTTTCTTGTAGCCTCAAACTTCCTACAAATGTTTTTTAGGAGAATTTTCTCAACTGACTGTTCATTTATTGGAAGACTTGTTCAGAGTATCTATTCTAACAAAAAATTTCACTTACTTAACATGCATAGTCCTGAAAATATATATTCTAAAATAGGGATGCCTTAGGCTTTTATAGCACTAAACTTTTATACAGTGGCCAAGAATATTTCACTGTGTACTTTTAAAAATAGTCCTTTGCTTGTTTGTTAACTAAAGTCAGCCTGTTGAATTCTGGCTCAGGGATCATAATACTGACTGATTTCTGGTAAATGACATTGTGTATGATATGACTGCATTTCTGAAACTGTTGTTTCTGCCTCAGCAAATGACTGGTTAATGAAACAGGATTGGACGGATTCAGGTTTTGTCTATACTTTCTGTGACTGTATTATAGCATGTTTGGCACTGGCAGTACTTTATGAAAATTGGCAATAAGTACATAATAATTCAATTTTAACTTCAAATTCACAAAGCAACTTGATTGCGGGAATGTTTTATTTGCTATACCAACTACAGTAATTCAGTTTTTAAAAGTGGTGCTGTCAGGATACAATAAAAGAAGGCACAAAAAGGTAAGGGGGGATAAAGCCTTCAGGAGAAACAAAGTAGAGAGCAGGTATTCAGTGAAACAGAAGAGAGAAGGGAAACAGAAAAAGCACAGTCAAACTGCTGGAGAGAATTTTGGAATCTCCCTGGGTTTAGTGCTTTGGCACTATGCATGCTTTCTGCCAAAGGCCACAATAGAGATATGCACTGATGCAGTATGGTTCTGGGTCTGGTTGGGCAGTCAGGGAGGATGAATCTTATTTCATGTCATTTCTTCAGTACAGGAATATTGACTGCTTTTGTTCTTACAGGTGCTTCAGAAAACATTTTTTCCTCATCGTCTGCATTTTTCAGATGTATCAGATATGTGTTTAGTTAACTTTAAGCAAGTATTAGTATGATAAACATGACTTTAGATGTAATTGAAGGAAGCAATAGCATGTTCAATTTGCTTGAGAATGTCTAAAGGAAAACTTCATTCCTATGTAGATTTTAAAAATCGTATCAGAATTAGATGATGGAGGGGCATTGATAAAAAAAATCCAAGTTTTGCAAAACTACTTACTTTAAAACAGATTTCTGATTACTTCAGAAAAGTAATCTTTAAATATGCAAAATGTCTCATTTCTGGTTGTATTGGGTTCTTCAGTCTGCAAATGTAGTCATAGGAAAGACTTCAACTTGCATTTTTAGTAACATGAATCAGTATATTGTGTTCTGAAACCAATATCTTTTTTGTGATACAGATGGAGAAGAGAAAACATACGGTGGGTGTGAGGGCCCAGATGCTATGTATGTGAAGTTAATATCCTCTGATGGCCATGAGTTCATTGTAAAAAGAGAGCATGCATTAACATCAGGAACAATAAAAGCTATGTTGAGTGGACCAGGTAGGTACAGAAGACTTAGTACCTTTACCTTCTTCAGTTTCACTTTTGGACAGTTTGAATTTTTATCATACAGTAAGTAGAAGTTTGAAAAAATGCTAACTTTTCCATCCTGCCTAGTTCCTGTTTCCAGCAGAACAGTCCATCTCTGTTGAGGCACCATAGTACCAGACTTAAAATTGTACTCTGCCTTTTGGGCAGTTAGGGATCTTACACTGTGTTACATTGCTATTAGTTTCCCATGGTATGAGAACTTGAGGGTATTATTATGAAACAGGGAGCTGCCATGTTCAAAACAAACAAGAGCTGGTAGTTCTTTATTGCCACATCCATGGTGGAACTTCTGGTATTCCATATGGAGTTAATTTTCTTCATAGCAGGTCACAGGCTTCTGTGCTTTATATTTGTGACTAAAACAGAACCAATAACACCTGTTTTAGCTGTTGCTGAAAGATGTTTGCACACTGTTCAGGCTTCATCCTTTCCCCACGCAATTACCAGACAGGAGGGTGTGCAGGAGGCTGGGAGGAAACACAACCAGACACATGGCCTGAGTTACTGAAGGAGATATTACATTCCATATGTCTTGCTCCAAAGTAAAAAAGGAGAGGTGTAAAAAGGGAAGTGAGCCATTTCTTGCTTGAGAACTGGCTTGTCATCAGTCTGCCCATGAGAGGTGGTGATTACCATTACATTGCTTGTTTTGTTTCATTTCTCTTCTTTCAACCTACAAGTTTTCTTGCTTTTACTGTTCCTTTCCTCTTTCCTTGTCCACCCACAGCAGGGGCAAATGAGTAAGCAGCTGTGTGGTGCTTTGCTGCCTACTGGACTTAATGCCACATGTTGGCAACATCCTGTGGGAAGGAGTTCCTGAGCTTAATTATGAAGTTATCTGCCCTCGCCTCAAGCTAAACTTACAGGAGGAAAGGACCTCACATGTTACTGAATATATGAGCCTATATCTGGTTTAAGAAGTGTCCGAACTAATTTCTGAAGACCAAAAGGGTGGAGGAGAGAATAGGGAGAAGTTAGCACAAGTGCTTTCTCCCTTCTATACCCTCATCCTGTGCCTTGAGTGGTTGGGCAGTAGGCTGCTTGAAGCTGAATATGGTTCTTATGTTCTCTTTAAGATTCTGGTGAGGGATATTACTGGAGAGATCTACTGGTTTCATATATTTTTAATTGCTTAGTAATACTTGGGCAAACTGAGCAATTAAAATTTTCAGTGTGATTTTGTGGTTGCATTTGAAAATACATAGTAAGTGTTTTGTGTCCATGTCAGCCTCCCAGACATCTAAGAGGAAGAATAGTTACAAGACCTGCTCGGAATTCATTCAGTGTGAAGGAGGAAAGGCAAAGTAGCCTGCTTAGAGAGCTAGAAACTGCTCTGCAAGGGACTCAGCAGTCAAGAATATTTTGTATAAATACTAACAAGATAAATGGGTCACAAGAAAAAGTACTGTTGCTGTCTGGTTCAGTAGGTCATAATTTCACTGATGTGTAAGTCTTTTGTTTCAGTGCTGTGATTTGGCCAATACGCCAGCATTTCTTCTTTTCCTTCCAACTGTTCCTGTACTAAAATTCAAGCCAGATTGGCTCCAGTTCATGCAGATATTTCAACACAAATCTGTGTAGACATTAGTAAATAGCTCTGCTTTGTAGCTAGAAGGAGATGCCCACAGAAGTAGTGGGAACTAAACATTGCTAGTCTCCATAAACATGGAGTTAATGTTATTATTTTTTTATTGTCTTTCAGTTTAATGAGTTGAAAGTCCAAAGATGTGAGGGGAAGAGAGACAAAAATAGTAGAAATCCTGTGGGACTACCCATGGAATTTTAACTTTTGTATCATCCAGGTTTCATGGTTATAGGAACTATAGGAAGCGAATTTCAAATTTACTTGTGTTTTGAGGTTTAAATTCTGAATAAATTCTTTCATGTAATAGGCATAAACTTGTACTGCATGTAAACTTCCCTCCAATACAACTAGTTTCCCTGTCCCTGCTGTCTGTTTCAACAGCTTATCAAACTAATGCAACTTTGAGGTTTCAACCCTCTTGTCAAATTTTCCTGAAACTGAGAAATTCAAAGCTATTGGGTCATAGAAGGGACTACTGATACACAAATGTACGTGTGCATATGCAGATACGAAACATCTACAAACCTTTTCCTTGGACAGGACAGCTAGAAATTTGGATTAATGGCTTTTAGAGCTTAGTGCACATCTAAAGTACCTATCAGCTGTATTGGAAGTAAACCTAAATTTCTGGTGTAGTTCAGACTAATTCTGATAGGCTGCAGCCTAAATAAACATTTCATAGTGCTGGGTGTCTTAATATTCTTGGAGGCTCTGAATGTGGCACATCCTGCTTTACAATGAAAAATCTAATACCCTGGAAGATGAGACTTAGGCAGGTCTATTTAAATGCATTGTATTAATATGGTAAGTTGTTTCATTTTGCACTGAATTGAGATTTTGACATATGGTTTGGTGTTCTTTTGTGTTGTTTTTTTCTTTCTACAGGTCAGTTTGCAGAAAATGAAACAAATGAGGTCAATTTTAGAGAGATCCCATCCCATGTCCTATCCAAAGTATGCATGTATTTCACCTACAAGGTCCGCTATACTAACAGCTCTACGGAGATTCCTGAATTCCCAATTGCACCTGAAATTGCACTGGAACTTCTGATGGCTGCAAACTTCTTAGATTGTTAAATAAAATAAATTATAATAAAAAATGTAAAACTTTTTTCAGTATTTAATACATGTAGTTCAGTTAGAAACTTTTTTCAGATAGCATGTTGCGTGTGTGCTGTTGAGAACTGTAAAGTTCACTGCAGAGGCTATTGCCTTCAGTTCTTTTGCATATAGCAATCATTCAGTTGGAGTTTGTTTTGCTGCTTACACAAATAAGAACATTTTCACAAACTGAGACAAATAAACAAATATGCCAATTAGTAGATGGCTATGCCTTATCCTTTAGGTGTGGTAGAACTTTCTTTTAATACAATGACTGTAGCAAATACTGGAGTTTAGTCTAATGCTCTCTAAAAGATAATTATAGTTCCATTTGAGTAGCTGTTTAGGGTTTCTAGCTTTCTCTTATTTTTAAAGTTTCTAAACATCTGAACTTAATCTCCTTTGTAAAATAGCTGTCCTGTAGCATATAGTTACACTAACTAGGTTAGAAGTGCCCTCTTTGTATACTGTTAGTGATATTCCATTTAGGTTGAAAGTGGAGTATGTAGGAGAATGCTTAAGGCTTTTAATTTAAGTCATAGTATAGACATGTGCAAAGGTGTACTTGATAAAATTTTGCTTCTGTAACCTCAATTTATCCCATTAGTAATTTCAAATATTCCAGTCACTTGTCTGTACAGTAAGACTGTGATCCTACTGACAGTGACTTTTAAGGGGGAAAATGATTGTTAAAATCTGTGTATATTATCTTCTATATAACATATATGTTTTTTCTTAATATGCTGTCACTTGACCTGATGAGGATTTTATATGGCTTCAGTTATGGTTTATTTCCATTGTTTATGTAAAGTCTATATTTAATCTCTAGAGTAATAGTCATTTAAATTTTGTAACATAGCAACTGAAAAGATAGTTGTCCTCCCTTTTCCTCAACCTCTCCCTCGTACCCATAAGCAAAAGACCCTGAAATGTGGAGGTCTTTTATATTTGAAGGAAAGGACATTAAGCAGATGCTTTAGGAGCTGTTTTATAAATTTCATAGGTATTTCCAGTGTTTTTACAAATATTTTAGGGGAAAAGGATTGGTGAACCACTGATATAATATTAGAGTGGAACACATTATCTCTTGGTAGATCCTGCTGGCAGTTGCCTGTAGTATCAGTTCTTTGTTCAAAACAAGTTTCCATAAAGAAAACAACTTGAGACAAGAAGTTGCTTTTTGTTCAGCTGCAGCCTGAAGAACCCTTCTGCTAAAATCGTCTGTAAATGAGAATAAAACTAATGCATCATGAGAAATTATACAAGAACAATGTAATTAGCATTTCCATCAGCTGCCACTGCTTCAGCTTTGTTTTGATTAAGAAGTGATTGTGGTCTATCATGGAAAAATCCCACCAACTGATGGTGGAACCTCTTTCTTGATGTTTTAACTCACAGCTAATTTAGAGGAATGAAACTCTCCTCTAAACTTTGTTTGTCAACATAAATGCAACATGGAAAGTATTTTCCTGGATGAAAACTAGTAACTTAGATTATGCAGTCTGCCCAGGGAGGAGGTCAGTTCTGACAAATGAAGTTTTATTCTGGGCTTAAACAATGCTGACGTTTGTCAGTGTCTTGGTAGATTAGCTGACATTTATTCACATCACATACTTTGGCACAATTTAATGTGTTTAATGTGGGGATGTTTGTGACTAGATTGGCTTTGCACAGTAAAGCTGAAGTGCATTGTAGGGTGATTGTCTGAAATTCCATGTGTAAGCACTCTGGTCAGTGCTGTTAGTAACTCGTTTTCAAGAGCACTAGAATGAGAAGCCATGCTGCTTTTGTTAGAGCCGCTAGGAATACCCTAAAAGGTCAAGGAATACCAACATGGATATTTTAGTCACAACTACATATCAGTCTGAGTGAGTCTTAAGTTCACTGGCCATTTTTAATAGTCTTGGGGCTAATGACTTGAGGCTAAAAAATATTTAGTTTTAAACTAAGGCAAAAAAGATGTCATTTTTTAAAACTTTTCTTCTTTTTTTTCTCTCTTTTTTAAGCATTCTAGAACAATTTCCTTAATTTTGTTAAAATACGTTGCATTCTTGATTCTGTACTTTAGCAGTAAGGTAAAATAGCTGTTTTAGCTCTGAATAATAATTTTGTTGGTTTTCTTTCAGCTTAATGTATTATACAGTAGCTTTGAACACTCAGGAATTGCAGTAGTGTCCTAGAGTGCACTATGTGCAGAACCACCGGCTGTTAAAATGAACCAGATTTCTAAGGGGGAGGGGGCAAGGGAAATTAGTGCAATTTCCATGATAGTTAAATGGGTGTGCTATTATCAGACAATTGGAAACTTACCACGCTTAAGCCCTGAGTTCTAAATAAATTTCAAAGTTGAAAATTTTTAAACCTGCGTTTCTGTTGATTTATGGCATCTTAAAGGAAATGTTCATATGCAGAATCATCATTTTCATGGCTATACTGTATGGTGAGCAAAATATAATTAGTATTTGGGTAATAGGTTGTGAACCTGCATATATAAAATAAAAGGTGGTGGGTTTTTTCGTAATTCTGAAGAGTTTCATGGAGTTGAAATGTCAAGTTACAAGTATCCACAATTCTTAGCATCAAGTACTAAAACAGGTTTGAAGATGATACTTTCAAGGATATTTCAAGGATATCCTGCTGGGGATATTCTGAAAACTTCAAGTGTCCCATAGTACTTCTTTTACTTAGAAAGGTAACACTGTATTTGAGGTTCAAATTTTAAGCTGAACTGCTCATTTAGTCATAAAAACTTCCAGATTCTTTATTAACTGTAAACAATTAGTAGAGTCATGGTGCGTTATGGTTTGTAATCACATTTGAGTGTGTATAAGCTGCTGAAGAAGTCTCTGATGGTCTCCAACGTGAAATAGTCTGTGCATCTAGAAGGATAAGGACTCCCATCCACAAGACATTAAATTCCTTTCTGGTTTTGAAATGGAAGAAAGGAGGATTCACCATCAGGATTCTCTGTGCCATTATATTCAACAGATGCTGAACATGGTATCCGAAAGGCATTTGTCAATTAATGGTATGAATTTTGGAAAATCAGTTGCTTCTGTCTGTGTTTTATCACTGTCTATTTTACTTTACAGGCCTAAATTGCAGTAGTGACTGTCTGGTTTTTTACCGCTTCTTTTTACTTTTCCCTTTGAAAGGCTGCTCCCAAAACTTGCCTAAGTCTGTTGGTTTATGTGATGAAGTGGAAAAATTAACTTCTCAGGCCATGTTTTGTACTCCGACTTTAATTTTGTCAGGTTAAATATTGCCGTGTAATTTAAGGGAGTAACAGTTACTGCAGAGTAAACAAAAGCACAAGGAGAAGTAGCAGTATTCCTACCTAAAAACTAAGGGTTGGAGCTGTGGTATAAACTTAATTGCAACACCTGAATAAGACAAAAAGAGCAGACGTAAGAGAAAAACAGCAAGAACTCATTAAACGCTGAGTGGATTTGGAAATTAAACTAGGATGCTTGTTTTTAAGGACAAACTAAAGCTTTAGAAAAAAAGGCTTTAGTGATTTTTTTTCCCCATAGAAAACGTTCAACTTTTGAAGGCTTTTGACAAATAATGAACTGGACTGGACTAGGATTTCTTTTTAAATGTAGCTTATTAGATGGCAATTTTATGGGAAGATAACCAAAGCTGTGAGCTGCATGGCTCAATGTTTAGATGAGCTATGAAAGAGGACAAAATAGATTCTGTGTTTATTATTAGTCACCTGTGAATCTTGAGTGTTATCACTAAGGCAGCAGAGAAAAAAAGAAGAGGGAGTTTTTATCGAGTTTTAAAAAGTGTTGTGTGTCATGAAATAGAGCTTTGCTTATTCTGCCTCTGAAATGTAGGTTGTGCAATTTCTCTTCTATGGGAGAAAGGTCACCGAGATTAAAAAAACAACAAAACCAAAAAAAGGTCTCTCTGTCATTACCATGTTACTGTTTTATGTTTACAGAATACAGGATTTTCCTCCCACGCCAGATGGGAGGAGATGAGAATTGCAAAATCATGATTGTTCTTCAACAAATGGAGTACTTCAACATTTTATCCTTTTAAACTTTCATAATCAGACAGTTTTCAAGATATGAGTCATGTAATGTTATGTTGTTTTACATATTGAGGGTAGAATTGGAAAATTGAATTAAAATTGCCCCTGAAATATGTATTGCCTTTTAGATCAGTGAAAGTAACATGAGAGCTTTTAAAAAAATTAAAATCTACAGTTCAGTTCTAAAGTGGTTTTCAGGATAGTTTTGTGGGATTCGGTTTTTGTGAATACATGCATGGATTAATGCTATTCCATATTAATTTGTAGTTAATTTCTTTCTTCAACCAGAAGTTACTTTGAAGTTTAAAACACAAATATTGTTAATTCCATTAATGTTAATTCATGTTTAAAACTGCCTTTTAAGGTGAGAATTCATAGCTAAGGCTTTTCTTCCCATGAAAAAAAAATACTACTGGTGTCCTATTTACATTAATAGAAAACTTACCTACCAAATCACTACTACACAAAACTATAAATAATACACAATCTGTATTTTATGTTGCTATGAATTCTTACTGTATCTAGAAAAACAATGGGATGCCTGTTAAGCAGATTGAAATGTTGTCAATTTTGGTTGGTATCACCAAGCTTGAAAAATATCTAGAATTTGAATGCATTTGGTACAAAGGATTTATTTTCTCTTTCTATACAGGGAAAAGCTTCCCACATTACCATACTAAGATGACATATAATGTTTTCCAGAAGTGACACTCCATTTGAGTCAGAATTATTTGTAGTTTGCTACAAATGAAACATGAAAATGATATAGCAATATTTAATATTTAAGCTGCATTCACAGTTGCCATAGATATTTGACTTGTAATAAACAACTATGACTTAAGGAGAGCAACTCTGAAAATACTCAGCTGAAACAGTCAACTGCTCACCCATTCTGTTTTTATATCATGGCTCTGGTTCACTGCAATCATACCCCGTATGAAATCTTGTCTTTTCCGAGGGATATTAAATAAACCAACAAGCTGGACCAGTGGCATCTTGATGTACAGGCTCATAAAATGAAATTCTTCAAGCTCAGTAAGTAGTGTGCAAGATCCAGTGAAGGCAGTCTGGTGTGCACAGTTGGAAGAATTGCTTCTCAGCCCTTGAGAACTGTAGAGGTTACCCAAGATGCCTCTTCACTAGTTGTATCTTGCTTCTAGGCCAGCAAGACCAAACAGCTGCTTAATTTTGAAAATTCTTAATATCTTTTTCATTGGTTATGAAGTCAGAGTCACTTCTGTGCATTTCTAACAACAGCGTGAACTAGGTATTCATGTAACTCTTGGAGTCACCTGAGAAACCTCCAGTTCACAGGTTTTAGAGATAAAATACAATTATTAAATTATAATTAGGTTTGAATCATGGGGGTATTATCACTGAGCAGCTCCTGAGCTTGGATTTGACAGACACAGTAATCAACCTTCTCACATGGGCTGTGGATGCTTTTGATGTGGATGAACTTTAATAATTATGAAATGTTATACTTTTAAATGCATTCATCTACTTAATTGGGTAGGTCCTATACAGTCCTCGTTAAAATTTTACAGCTTTTGTCTTTATAAGTGTTTATCTTTAGCGCATTTAAAAGAGCTAGAGGATTCCTGCTGCCTAAAAACATGGCTTGACAATTACTACAAATTGGTAATTACTGCACATGGTGCCAAACAGTAGGACAAGAGACAATAGGCAGAATCTGATGCAGAAACAAAAAGTTCCACCTGAATATAGGAAGTACTTCTTTACTGTGCAAGCTGCCCAGAGAGGTGGAGTCTCCCTCACTAGAGAAATTCAGGAACTTCCTGGATGTAACTCCGTGCCGTGTGCTTTGGGATGCCCCTGCTTGAGCAAGGAGGTTGGACCAGGTGGTCCACTGTCAACCTGACACATTCTGTGATTCTGCACATTACTAAAGCAGGCAATTCCACCCCTTTCCCTAGCCCCATGTCCTCCTTCTTGCCCTGCAGTAATTACAACTGTATCTCCACATAATATGACAAATCCTTTTCTGATCTGATGGAAATTACTTTGGTAGTTTAGTCTTCCTGTGTATAAGATGAAAGTCACAGATCAGCCAGCGGCTTCAAAATTGTCAAATCCTAAACAAGAGAAGAAATGGCAGCATATGTCATCTGAGAATAAGATTACCCTCTCCTGCCCTTGGAGAAGATTAGGAATAAGGTGGGATTTTTCCTTAGCCTCTTTTCATCACTTTGAAAGTCCTGGGATGGAAATGACATTTTGCCTATTAAGAACTAAGATGAAAATGAAAGACACTGTTGAAAACCTACATAATTGCTAAGGAATAAAACAACAAATCTCAACAACTCAAAGTTATCTTGCAAATTTAGGCTGTTTTAATTTTTAGCTATATGTGAAATGTATGTGTGAAATCTTCATTCCATGGAGTTTTAAACTCAGTGCCCTTCTTTAAATTGTCAGGTAGGAGTGGAAGAAGCAGCACAATTCCTATGAGGGGCAGGGAGTTCTCCATGCTCAGGAGATACAGTGTCCTGGCTGTCCTTCAAGAATATTTACCAAAAAAATTTTAGTAGGAGATACAGTTTTCATTATTTGCTCCATATGTTTTCAATATGTGAGTCATAATCATGTATTTGATCAGATCAGTGTAAAATGGCCTCTGAAATAATGAAGGTAACAGATTAAATTTCTTACCTCATAAGCTTTGAATATTTGGGACCCAGGACTCCGATCCTTGAAGTCTATGGCAAAACTTAGGTTGACTGGTGAAAGATCAGACTGCATTATCTAAATACTAAAGCATTCTTCTTAAAAAACCAAACAGTTAATGTGTTGTACTCTCTATACCTGCAACAGATTAGGAAGGGTTAACTGCAGAAGTGTTTTCTTCTATGTTTTGTATAGGTGAAGGTCAACACTGAAATGAAAACCCTCTCTGGGAATTGGGGCCTTTCCTTAGTGGGATTACTGGGTAACTTATGAAGAAGATACTGATATTCATATATTCATTCTGGGAGTCTGATAATAGTCTTTGTTTTCTTACTGTGCTTATGGGACTGATTCCCTAATCCCTATAGCATTATGCACTGTACAAAACATCTCTGTTTTGTACAGCCAGGTTACCAAGAAATGAGGAAAGGGAAAAAACCCAACAAAACACAGGGATAATTCTCCAGATGCCCCTATTTCCCTGATAACAAGAAGCTGAAAAAATATTTCATGTATATACTAGGCATTGCATGACACTTTAAAAAACAAATACGTGACAACAATGATAAAAGACACCTTTGGTAGTCCTGTAAGCATAAAATCAAAGTGAATTCAGGGATGGGGAATTCTGCCCACGAATTTCAACTGCAGTGTAAAGCTTTAGTTACTTACATACCCAGTTAAGATTGAGTAGGTAGTAATTAACTCATGCTCTATTTATATGTGGGGCAAACTGTCCCTTGCTTTTCATGCCTACTATCCTCAGGAATAGGATTTGCAGCATAGGTGAAGTTATCTCGGTAAACAATACTTCAATTAAACAATTAAAAAAATGTAGTAGGTAACTTGTTTTTAATATTGAAAAGCTCTATGTGATAGATAAAAAAGACTTATTGAACATAAGGGCTCAATAGTTAAAAGATTTTTTTTTTTTTTTTTTTTTTTTTTTTGCAAATGTGGCTTTTCATCCAGAGATAATTTTCCTTTATTAGAGAGTAGAAGCCATATTTGTACTGAATACAATTTGCTTGAGACCACGAAGCTGATCTTTCCATGTAAAACCAGCTTGCAGTCTATGAAGTGTTCTGGCATTCACAACCTTATGCTGCTTTATATCTTCTGACCCTCAACAGGGTTTTCTGGAAGAGTATAATGGCTTGAAGTCAGTTGTAGCTCGCTGTGATTACATCAACACAGATAGTCAATATGTCCATGTTTATAACCAAACACATGTCCATTGCTTAAGCTCGATGTTCTTGCTATCTCTGTGGCATATGGCATTAAGAGATGTATTTTAGGATAAACATATGTTTGGATCGTGCAAAACAAAAACAGCTAGTAAAACAGAAATGTTCCACTTAGTGCTATAACAGCCTAAGTTCCTCCTGAAGAACTGCAGGAAAGAGAAACCTTCACTAGCTTTATGTGTCTACTTAATGCAACAAATGCTCTGCAACCTAAATGGTCTTGGAAAATATATAGTAACAAATACTGACTTCCAGGGAAAACATAGTTGAGCAATATCAGGTTGCGTGGCATCAGGTGCCCATAATTTTTGAATGAGAATTGAATTTAGAAGATAAATGTATAGGATGTAGCTTACACAATAGTTTTGCCATCTTTACTTTTCGTAGGCTCATTTCCTTTTCTACTCAAAAATTAGCATATATTGATTCCATCTTCAGCAAATTCCTGCAAAGCCAAGGGGCTTGTTCACTTCTGCAGCTACCTCACAGGGTAAGGATACTCCTGCTGCCTTCTGCTTAAAGGGTTCTGCCTTTTAAACAAACCCCAAAGTTTGTATGCTTGCTTTAACATCAGTGACATTATTGATGTTGGATAAAAGCTGGAAACTGATCCTATGTTGTGCTGGGGTTTTGTTTTCCTCCACTTAATTGTTTCCAAAGCATTTTAAAAACATACCAGAAGGTAAAGCTTGTACATAAAGGTAGTACTTGCATGACACTAAAAAATACGGTTGAACAAGGCAGGCAGGCTTTTGGGTGCAGAACCCTTCTGGAGGTCTAAAATCAAAGAAGAAGATTTCAAAGGTAATACAAACTGCAAACAATTGTTCAATAATTTAATTGTTTGCTTATCAGGCCATGTCTGAAGAAAAAATTGGGGCTACCACTGGAGCAGAAAGAGAGCCAAGGATTTGTTAACATCATCAGAAAGGAGAGGGGTGAAGGGACAGAGGAAGAGGCTTCAGTGTTTTTGGAATGTGCAGCATGAGCAGTAGAGAGATGGGGATTATAATGACCTATAAAATAATTTTCTCAGTTAAATCCTTGGTTTTACATAACCACTGGGATTATAAATTTTATAGGTTGTCTTTGGATAAACATTTTGTAGGTTTATCTTGAGGATCCGTTAAGTCTGAAATACTACAGCAGGCATAACAGCTTTATGAAGTGTGTGCCCCAAGTTGTTTAATTTATTGACTGCACACAGTCACTCTACTGAGCGCTGCCTGTTTATTTTCACCTACACAGATACGGCAAAATCATCTGGTGCAAAGGACAGGGATTATTTCAGTCCAGGAAAGGAAAACGTGGAATCCAGAAAAGCTCCGACTTAAAATACACCCACGTTGATTTGGACTCGTACACCACCAGCGCAGGAAATTCAGATGATTTGAGGCAGAGCAGCAGACGGGGAGGGAAGCGCACGGAAAGAGGCGCTGACCCAGCGCCCCGCGGCCCCTCAGCCGCCTCAGCCGCCGAGCGCCCCGCGGCCCCGGCCTGTGCCGGATCTAGGGACAGCAGTGGAGTAATGGGACACACTGAAACGAGACAATTGGGGTTTTAAAGTATCAGGAAGAAGTTCTTTCCTGTGAGGGTGGTGAGGCGCTGGAAGAGGCTGCCGAGGGAGGTTTGTGGATGCCCTGTCCCGGCAGTGCTCGAAGCCCGGCTGGAAGGGGCTCTGAGCAGCCTGGTCTGGCAGGAGGTGGCCCTGCCCATGGCGGGGGTGTCGGATCTAGATGATCTTCATTGTCCCTTCCCACTCCTTGACATTCCACGGTTCTATGATTGTATGACCTTCCCGCCAGGGCACAGCAGGCGTGAGGGAAGCCCGGAGTAACCCACAAAAGCGAGGGGAACAGTCTGCATTACTTGAGTCGCTTGAACACTCGGCACGTGCACCTCTAAAAACCTTCACAAACAGAAACCGGCGGGGGATCTACGCCTTGCCGCCGCCGCGGGTGGCGGTGATGGGCATCGCGCCGCTCCCGCCGCGGCCGCAGGGCGAGCAGAGCCGGGGCAGCCCTCACAAACACCGCCCGCCCGCACCGCCCCCGCCCCGCGCACGCGCGGCCGCTCAACGGGCGGGCGCGGGCACGTGACCGGGAGCGCGCGGGGCGGGGCCGCGCCGGCGGCGGCGCAGAGGGGAGGGGAGGGGGAGGAGGCGGACCCATCATGGCGTCGATGCAGGTGAGGCGTCTGCGGCGGAGCCCCCGGGGCAGCGCTGGGGCCGGGCGGCGGCGGGGGGAGCCGGGAGCAGCCGTTCCGCCGGGCGCGTGCGTGCGTGCGTCCGTCCGTCCGTCCTTGCGTGCGTGGCGCGGTGCGGCGCGGTGCGGCGCGAAGAGCTGCGCGGAGGGAGGAACCGCCCGGGCAGAGCTGAGGCCGTCGAGCTCCCGGGTAGCGGGGCCGGCGAGGGCAGGTGGCGGCAGGGAGGGGCCGGTCCGGCGCTGGGATGGAGGTGAGACGCGCAGGGCTGTGAGGGGCGAGGCCGAGACTCGGGCGGGGCGGGCGGCAGCGGGCCCGGGGCGCGGGGGACGCGGCGCCTCAGGGAGGCGTCTGGCAGCGATGCCGCCGCTCCCTGGGCGGGCGAGGGAAGGGCGAAGCGATCCCTGTCCCCGGGACTTGGGGCCGCAGCTTCGCTGGGCGCCGTGGGTATGTGTGTCACACCGCGCGGGGTGGGCGGTGCGGTGAGGGAGACCCTCCCCGGGGCGTCGTGGGGCCCTTGAGCAGCCGCTCCGAGTTCCTGGGGTCGCGGCGCCGCGGTGCCCCGCTCAGGGGGCTGGGACAGGCGTGTCCCGCTCCAAGCCGCGTGCTGCCCGTGGGGTTTTCTCCCTCCGTGAAATGAGGTTGCCGTGTGGTGTCAGCCCTGTGGACAGGTAGCGTCTGGCTTTCTCGGCCAGATGGGATTGCTGTAGGTACAGTAGCATGGAATATCCTGCTGCCTGACAGGTATTTCCAGCTGAATTATTCATTCATACCTTCTCCGAAGGGGTTCTTGAATAGGGGCTGCAGAAATTGCTCTGGCGGAATGGATCACTTTCACTGTGTGCTGCTCTGAGTGGGTGGTGCTTTATTACGACTGGGGCAGGATAAAAGATCTCTAGGTTTTGTAGCGGTGGGCCCTGTCTCTCCTTATTTAACCAGCAACTTCTCTACTTTTCCTTGGGTATTTAAATTTTACATTTTTTTTTATATATTGGAATTGTCTACATCTCCTCTCATTTTGGTCCAGTATAGCTTACATTTTTGTCGCTAGTGATCGAACAGCACAGAAAGAATGTGCAAAATAAATGACATTTCTTTAATTTTCCTGCCAACCTAGAAAAGAGTTAAAATGTCAAATCATTGAACTATATGGGATAAAAATTATTTTCTGAAGTTTAGAAGCATACTGCCCGCCTCACCCCGTGTGTCTTTCAGAGTTACTGAAATGAAATGAGATCAAGAAATTGAACATACTGTACAGAATGTTCTTCTTTTAGCAGTAGCTTAGGCAGGTAGTCTGATCTGCCTTGGTTTTATTAGCTCTAGCTGGCAAATGCGTTTTTGCAATGCTCTTCTCACGTGCAGACTTTTACAAGCTCAACTGCAAAATAGAGGCTATAGTTTATTAAGAAGTATCTTTTATAAGTGAGAAGTAGGGAAATGGCAGCTGTGAACCGGGAAAGAGGCACTCTGTAAAGGGTCTTGGTAAAGCTGTGCTGTGTCGCTGTCTCTGGCCTAGTAAATGACCTTCTACAGCGTGCCTCACCCTAATTCCTGTTGCTCCCTCTGTAAAGGGGAAAAATGGTTACATATTAAGTGAGGTTGTTGAGGATACATGAATGACAAACGTTGCCTAAATGTCTGGTGCGTGGAGGGTAATTCTCTCTTCCTGAAATTACAGCCGAGTTAAGTCTGATGTTGTAATTGCTTTCATTTTAGAAATACCAGCCGTAAGATGACACTTTTTGTTTTCTTACATGATGTTCTGCTGTCTTTTGATAAGAGATTCAAGGACATTTATGAAGGTTTTTTTTTTTTATCTAAATGCTGTTTAATTACATGATGCTCTAATTACTCTTTCCTGTGTTTGTAAGCTACTAATTTAATAATACAGTTTAGCATATTTGAAAGGAGTTGTAAACAGTAAGCATAAATGAAAATTTAGTATGTGAACAGTAGAACTAGTAAGTTTATTGCAGACGTGCTCCCAGGTGAGTGAAATTTCAAGACTGAATTCTATCAATTAACGTTTAAGTGTTCCGTGTGAAAAAATGGTTTGCAAAGGAAACCGGTATCTATAATTTTAAGCTGTTTTTTTTTGTTTTTCTTTTGTTCAGAAGAATTTACTATAATCAGTGCTATCTTCTAAGTTGCCTGGCACAACAAAGAGATGTCGTTTTCCTGATGAAGTGTAGTGTTTTTAAATACCCGATGTTTACATGAAGTGTTTGTGTAACACATTGCCATCTCTGACAATACCAGTGGTCTGACACTGCACTATTATGACAATGTTATTTATTTTACTGATAAAAATGGTACATTGGCGCACAAAATAAGTTCTAGCAACTTCTTAAACTGCTTTAATTTTATACAACAATGTATGATGCCCCAGGTTAATTACATTTTATTTTTACAGATCCACTGAAAAGTCTCAGGTTAAGTGACAAGAGTTATCTGATTAACCTGTTCTTAGTCAGTCTACAGGGAAGTTTTGAAACTTGTAACAAATTGCCTCTTTTTGCTAATGGCTTGAGCATCTGCCTGAATAGTTACTGCAGTTCAGTGGATGCACAGTAATTTGTGAAACTTGTGACTTTGAGCTTTTGTGTTTATCATTAAACTTATAGTGATTTTTGTCTGTGTAGAAAGTCTATAATGGGAGTTTTCTGTAATCCTTGTTTTCTGCAATAGTAGAAGCCCACACTTATGAGGTCTTGTGTTTTGTTCTAACCACAGTGTTGCTAATTTGCCACTGCTGGACTCTTTTAAACCTGGTTTGCATAACTTTAGGCAAACTGTATTTTTTCTTAAAAAAAAAGCTAACACACCCCAGACGAACCTTTAAAGGAAGAGCTTATTTTCAAGAATTTTCCCAGAAAAAGCCCAAGCTTGTTCAATGTTCTCCTGGATAAAAACAGAGATATTCTGAAAAGGTACAAGTAATGTAGAACAAGGGTATAGGAGAGATTTGCTTTAGAAAATGTTGATATGGCAGCTTTAGTAATCGGAAGCCTTTAAGCACAAATGCTGAAGAAATAGTGAACAGTTGTTCTCAGAACGGCTGGAAACACAGGACTTATGAATGGAGGAGAAGGTAAAAATAGATTAAGGAAGTTCAGTTGAAAATGTACAGAAAATATGTCATTGCTGTACAAAGTGTTAAATAATTAAAGCCTTTCCCTCAACATGCAGATATGAGCTATTTGCATCATAAACTTGAAAGATTTATTTTATTGTTAATACTGGCATATTAATTACTATGATTTACCTTCCACTTCCTTTTAGTTTTAATACTACAAACCCTAGATTTATTTGTGAAGTTATGAAAATATTTAGAAGAATGGCTTTATGTTTTCTTATCTCCAGAATAACTTCTCATATATTCTGTAAAGCTAGGCACATAAGATTTGTACATGTAGGTATTTACTCTAATTGCATGCAGAGCTGATGTAATTAATGATACAAAACAACTTTCCTAAGGAGTGTAGGATGTTAGCGTTCACTGTGCTTCTGTGTTATGCCTTGAAAACTGCTGTGGTGGGCTACCATCAAATTACATGCACACACCAAAATAAGGTGCTACTTGAAAAATCTTGTTCCACCAATAGTTTCTTTTTTTTTTTTTTTTTTTTTTTTTTTGCAAATGTGTGTCTAAGTAACTGTTTAATAAAATAAGGGTGTGAGATGACAGTGCAGAATTCATGGCCAGTTTCTCACAAATTTCACCCCAGTATTTTCTGTCAGCGTGGTAGGGGATGAGGAAGGTATCTTCAGGCCACGAAATCTCCAGAAAATACAGCACTCTTGGCTTCACTTCCTTCTATTCTTTACCTGCTCTTCTAGTGTTATTGGAAGTTCTGTGTTTCCAGCTGTTCTCAGAACAATTACTTATTGCTCAATCTTTGCTCAATACTGGCAGAGTTTTTATTTAATGATTTGGCAATATTTTTTTCTTATTTAAAATCTTTGTCCAGGAAAAAGTATTATTTTTGTGTGTTCCAAAAAAAGGCAAAACCTCAATCTTAAGTGAGGAAAGTTTTCAGTTAATTGGAACTTGGATGTTTACTCACATTGTTTCTGTACTGCTAAATGTCATAGTACAGGATGCTATTTGTGTTGTTTCAAGAAAGAAAAAAGGGAAATGAGTGGGTACTGTGGCTATATAACCAATTCTGGGATATAAACAGAATAAAATTATTGATAATTAATAAAGTATTTAGTGGTTCCATTGGTGAAATGCTAATGAAGATTAAAAATCCAGTAATTATTTAAACATAAATGCGAGTACCGTAATTGAAACCAGAATGAGTAGAGAGTAAAAATTTCTTCTGTTCACTAAGAGATTATCAGTCCTTTACATAATCAGTCTCTACTGATGCATGTTATATTAACTGTGGCATATAACCATACTAGAGTGAAGTAAGATAAATACAAAATTTTTAGTAATTTTACCAAGATTAATTAATTTAATCTTGGGATCGTATTAATAAAGTTTTGACTTGAATACCAACTCATGTTGAAAACTTAGTCTTCATTCAGTAAAGATAAACAAAATAAAAGTTATGGCTTTAGGCCCTAAGGAGTCTCATTTCCATGTTTTTGTATCGGTCTGTGTAAATAGAATTTTGGGAAATACTTTGCTGTGCAAAAGCTGCAGAATTTTTGACCTAGAATGGAAGAATTCACTTCTGAGAAAGAAAGTGGTAATATAAAAGCTTATTGAAACCAGTGTCTCCTGGGCACTGTCAGCAGCTCTTCCTTACCAGTAGACCAATTATACAGCTAAAATGTAAAAAACCATGGATGCTTTCAACCTGTCACACTGAACTCTGGTGTCTCATGAATATGTGTATGATTTCAATCAGGAAAATAAAGTAGACAGGTTTTTTTCGTAAAAGAGAGTAATTCTGGTTGTTGGCAATTATTTTTGCTCTGAGTTTTATAATATCTTATTCTTGTATCTAGCCCTAGCTATTCAAGTTCTGAGAAGAGAAAAATAGAACACAATACATTTACAAGAGCCAGGGAATGTTGTCTTGTTAAGCTGCTCCCTTGGAAGGCTCTGTGAGTTTGTAATTAATAAGCTAAAGCAGCTTAGCTCAAACCATGTGCGAAACTTGGTGATCAAGTACTTTCTCTAATTGTTTGCTGCAATTCTACTGAGCTAAGAGTTTTAGAGCAAAGGATCTTCACTATATATCACACTGTTGCCATACTGGCAACTGTACCCAGAGACTGAGATTACATTAGGTTTGTTCATGTAAAAGAGAGAAGGCACAGTTCCCATTGAATTTACCCATAGTTATGGCTGTGTGCAACGAACGTAAATGCCTTCAGATCATTAGATCATGTATCTCACACAGCCTTGGTTTACAGCTGAGAGATGAGCGTTCAAGCAGATTACACCACTCAGGCAGAGGGGAAGAGGATGACGAAGGTCTTTTGCTCAGTGCTTGGAGCCAGAAATTTTGTGCATCTTGCATGGCTTTGAAGTAGTGAACGACTGTGACAGATCTGTCAACTGGATATATTGTGTTTGTCTTTTGAAGGGAGGAAGAAATAGTATTATCTATTTGTTGAACCCTACTACAACTTCATTTATTGAAAGCAAATGAAAATAAATAGGTTAAATATTTTAAATAAAAAGAGCCAGTAAGCAACCTTTTGTGATCTATGAAGGTCATGTAACACATCTGCCTGCTTTTGGTAATTGAAGGCTTTCAAAAGGTATTCTGGAATATGTTCGAGCCTTTGCAGTTGTTTGGGGTTTTGTTGTTGTTTTTTTTACTTTGCTTTGTTCAAAAATATATTCTGGAATCTGTGCAAGCCTTTGCAGTTTGGGTTTTGTTTGCTTGTTTTTCCTCAGGTGACCTTAATTACTGGCATGAAAAACAGGTATCAATCAGGGATGGCAGGGAAAGAAGGGAGAGAACCTTATAATTTGCCTTCCTAAGAGCAATATTAATGTGTTAGTAAAGAGAAGACAGAAGTTAGTGGTGGTAAGTCAGAAATTGTGAGACTCCTCATTTTTGCTCATTAATGATCTCATTGAGGATACTAGCTATTCATCCTTTCATACACAGTACTAAAAAAAATTGTTTCTCCTTGGATGGCTACAAATGCAAAGTTGTTTGTCATCTTTTTTTATTCAACTTAATTAAAATTACTGCTTAATCAGCCTCAAGAAGAAAATCTGTATATATGTCAGTAAATTATGATAATAGTTTAGTAGAGCATAGCAAATATTGCCCCTGAAAGTTGTCTGGAATAAAATGCTTCATAGAATTTGATGCTACTTGTTCACATTGGTTTATTTATTTCTTCTTCATTAAGAATTGGTGGCCAGTAATAAGAAACCTAAATCCATTTGGTTTCCTTGCCCCTTCTCAAGTTAAAAACTCTCCTCCTGTCATATCTAGGGATATGGATTGGATGAGTATTTAAATCTTGTTACTGTTTTCTCTTTCAATCATTTTACCTCTTTTCTCTGAAACACTTTTTGTCAGAATGGAATACTTTATCTCGGTTACCAACCTTTGGAATGTTTTCATAAGGATGAGAAATTCCCTGGTAAACATATGGTTGACCTCATTGTGCCAGCCTTCACTATTGTCTTAATTTCTTTAACTGAAGCAGTTCAAGTAGTGCCAGACTCTTTTCCTTAAAAGATAAAATTATCTGTGGTTGACTTTGTATTACTGTGTGAGACTTGTGCTGGGCGTTGGTACATTTAAAGATTCCATTTACAAAGCAGATGACTTGCTGTCAGTTTCATTTTATTCTGTAATAGTGGATTCCACTTAATTTGCTTTGAAATGACAGGTTCATTGTAAAAAATTTGATTATCTGGCAAAAAGCTTTTCAGACTGTGAAGTACAGAATGTTTCCTTTTGTGTGCAGTTATTGTGATTTATCTTTAATTATACTGTAGTTAAGATTTCAGGTTGATCTTGTCTCTTAGTGAGTTTAAGTCAAGCGTATTATTCCCTTTTAAAGAAGACTGTTGCTTTGACCTTTCAGTCAAATATTTTAGAGTATCTTGGAGCATATGAAAATAATATTCTGTTATCAAACTGAGAAAGTCTTCCTCCCACCACTCTCAGTCCATATCTGGATTTTTGAAAATTTTAAATGCTCAGAAGAACAAAAGATGAGTGATGGGAACTTATTGTAAGTAGCTTGATAAAAAGATTCATGTGTTGCTCTTTGTTTTCTTTAAAATGAGAGAAATGTGCAAAATGCCTGACATTCAGATCTTGAAGTCTGGATTGGTCTGAGGAAATAACATTAGAACTGGGTTGCCAGATGTTAACATGTTTTATTAGAAATGAGGAGGATACTAATCTGCTTCTGCATTCTCAGTATAGATTGAAAACCTGCTATTCAGCCAAAAATAGATAGAACTGAAAAACAATTCTTTGAGCTAAAATCCCAGTATTACTTTTTAATGGACAGAGTATTTTGTGGAGCTGTTTTGTTATGCATCTTGCTGGAGCTTTAATTGACCACATCCAGATGATTATCTATCTTTCCTCCTCTGGGCCTTGATTAAAGCTTACTAGAAGCACTTTGATAGGAAAAATTAATGCAGGATTGTGATAATCAAGTAACTGGATGGTTTGTGTATTTGATAGTTTGGAGCAAATGATTTCGCCTGAATTATGGGCTATAATCTGCAAGGACTTTCTTGAATGACCTGGTTGATTGGGAAATAAAGGGGTTTTTTGTAGGAACTGTCATTCTCTAGATATCTTAAGTAGTGAGATGGAGTGTAGCATTAACTTTTTCTTAAAAGTCACCATTGTTGGTCTTTATGTTGTTTCTCTTCTGTTTGAGAGCTTTTTGGTATTTTAAGTTAGGTTTCTGATTAGAGAATAATGTGCAATGAGTTCTTGGAATATTTAAACCATTTAAAATGTGTTGGTTATGTTTTTTTTTTTTAGAGTAGTTTGAAAAGCATTACTATCTACCTGGTGTTTAGAACTTCGTATTCTGGATTTGAGGCACCTTTCAGTAAGAAAGGTGTCGACAGAAGAAACTGAAATACTGAAAATAGAGTTATAGTGGTCTTATGCTCTCAGGCTAGTAGCCTGTCCTAAGTGTCAAGCAGCAGCTTTGCTTATGAATCAACACTGTCATTACAGCCCGTGTTCAGCTCCTGTTCTGGGACAAGGTTGCCGTTTGTCTCTGTACAGTGACTGTCTCCTGCATGTAAAAACTTCTCCAATACAGAAAGGATGTTTTTTGTGAAACATTTTATAACTTGAATGGGGAGGAGGTGACAGGCTGTAGCTCATAAGCAAAATGTAAATTCTTTGCCAAGACTTTATCATGTTACTCACAGTGTTGTGGTGCTAACAGTTTGGGCGCATTTAAATTTTTGGATGTGGAAGAGAGTTTTGGTAGTTATGGAAGAAATATTGTTAGGTCTGTCTAGGGTGCAGCAGTCTTGCCAATATAAAATACAAGAATGGAGCCCCTGTGGGATTAATGTTTAACTTCTAACTATTTATGAGTTAACTTTCTTCCTCTTTGATCCTTGAGCCAGATTAAGATTTGAGTTCAGAGTGTCCAGGCAGACTTGTCGTTGGAAGACTATTCCTTTCTTACATCTTATAGCAAAGAAAGGGGAATTTGAGTGCATAGAAATAGAAGGTTTGTAACACAGATCGAGTGCAGATGTTTTGGTCTTGCATGCTTCCTAGTCTGTGAAGTTGCTGTTCCATCTTTGTTTCTTCATCTCATCATGATACTACCTTATTGGACATGGCTGGTTGAGTTCCTACCAGTACAGGTGAAAAGGCCACTGCATTTCAGTTAAATTGCCTGTCACATCTTGTTTTAATGATGAAATAAGGTGTGGCAATGAAACATTTCCTCCAGCAGAAGTTAAAGGAATCTGTTGTCCATTTGCCGCTTTTTGCTCTGCTTGTAGTTTTCTGATCTACTGGTAGTTTTGCTTTTCCCCTAGCTATTTTCTACCAAATTCTTACCACTTCCTTTAATATATCATGTCTTTTGAATCTGCTTTGGTTTTAATCAACTCAGCTTTTCTCCTTCTTACTTTATTTCCTCTATAAAAAGGAAAATCATTTAAATAGGTTGTTTGCAGGTAAGCTATTTGACTAAGTTTATCATTTAGTTTGCTCATTTAAGATATTGCTGATTTAAGACACTGCACATTTTTGTGTTGCATTTCTTGAAACACCAAAAAGTGAGGTTTTCAAGAATTGCAATTTAATTTTCCTGGTATTATTTATATTTTCAAAGTTTGTCATTTCAACTCATAGGAGATAATGAGCCAGGAGTATTGGTGTACATTCAAACTTGACTGGATCAGTGTGTTAATGTTTAACTGCTAATCAACAGTCAATATACCACTGTATGTACATGCCATTGTATGTATAGTGCCTGCTCCGGTTACGAAGAATGAAATGTTACCTGAAGCAACACTCACTGGTTGGCCTAGGTACTCTCAGCTGTATGTAGATAAGTTGTACTTGGTAGTGACCCCTCTAACTTCGCTGTACATATGTTTTTGTTTGCCCATAGTTCTGTTAAACTTTAGCTCTCTGTGTTCCACTTTTCCATGGGAGGGGCAAAGCCGTTGTAAGAGTTCTGACAATAGGCTTAGAACTGAAAATAGGCTTCTGATATTGTGTTACTCCTTTTAAAAGGCATTGAGAAAGCTCTTCTATGCATGTGAAAATTACCTAGGGAAGTTTTCATGTGGGTAAAGAAGATACCTTTGCATTACTTCATTGTGAGGGGTTGTGGTTAAAGTCTGTAGTCCTGTCTGTCCACGGGTGTCCCTTGTTTGTGGTAGAATCAGAGAAAAGATCCCTGGTTTTGAGCAATGTGATGGTTATGATGCCATATATGCTTCAGGAATATAGGTTATTGACACTTGGAGTAGCTAACAGGGACACAGAGACCAGTGAAATAATTTTGTATCTGTTATTAAGCAGTTATGTGCTATAATATCCAGCTCAGTTGTATACAGTAACCAAACTAGCGGTTTTAGGGCTGGCTCTGAAATGCTTGTATTGAAAACCACTAAATTTCTTCCTGTCCTGTATTGCTGTTCCCTGCTTATTTTTTCACGTTACATCCTTTTCTATGCTTTTGCCCTGCCTGATTTTGTATGTGATTCACCAAGAATCAGCTCAAGTGAGAATTTAGCTGTGGCATTTGAGATGTTACCTCCCCAGTTCCAGAGGTGACCAAGTAAGATGTGTGCCATTTTGGAGAAAGAGGAATGTGTATTTTTGCTAGAAGCTGTTTGCTTTAGATGTACATTTGATTTGAACCATGACAGACAGTGAGTGCTGTCTGTTAGGATAGAAATGATAGAGGTGGTGGTGAGCGCTCTGGGGAACTGTCAGGAATTTTACTCCACTGCCACCAGTTAATTCTGTGTTCTTCTTTCTATATGCTTTGAGAAGTCTTATGAGTTCGATACCTTAGAAAATCTGTGGAGGATAATTGAAGGAGTTGCACAAATCCTGTTTGACAGAATTAGCAAGGGGATACAAACCATTGCTATGTCAATCATGTCTCAAGTACTTGAATAAACTTCTTTTGGAAGTGATGCTTGGATCAGTATTAAGCTGTGTTTTTTTATTTCATCCCTGATTCATCCTCTCCTGTAGAGATAGGTGAATAAATAATCTTGGTTTCAAAGACTTCCACTTCAAAATACTTCAAGTATTTTGAAAATATTTCTATAAACTACTTTTTACATAACTCCTCTCCCTTTTACAGGTGAATATTCCTTTAGTCAAAGACTGTGCTGTTAACCAGTCTTGGGTTTCTGATATTCTTACTCAGCAGTTCTATTTCCCTCTAGATTGTGAATGTTTTTATCAATTTGATACATTTTAGTTCTGGTGTTTAAGCATAAGATTCTCTGTCAAAAATAAGGAAAATATCAAAGTTAGATTGCCTGTGCATCCTTCATGTATTCCCCTATAAGTCTGCAGCCTGTTTTTTTTCCAGTCCCCTGCAATAAAAAGTGGACAAGCAGGAAAGATGCTTCTATATGAAATCTTGTGATGGATTAGCAGAAACATTGAAGAGAGTGTCTTGTGATGTGAGAAGGACAGTAAAGCAATCGTAGCTCCCAGGAGTATATCAACATATGGAAAATACCTGTTTGGGGGTTATTTTAGGCATGAACAGCTGCACTGTCTTATATTTTGACTTGAAGGAGCTGGTTAAGAGGCTGAAAGCAACTTGAGTGTGTGATTAAAAAATGATATTCCTGATTCATGGTAAGAAAAAGCCAAAAGCAGTTGTAGTATTGATTTTAGTTATGCACTTCTTAATATAGGTGGAGTGTTGAAGGGCTACAGATTCTTAGAAAAAAAATACTAATGTATGGTATCAAGCTGTCTCAATACAGAAGAAATTAGGAAAAATAGTAAAAGTCATTATGGCAACATGAGGGCCTATTCAGTGGCATGAAGATTGAGGAGGCTTTATATAGAACAGAAAAGTGAAACTAAGTAATTCCTGTTGAAAAGACAAGCATATAAGAATGAAACTGACTCGCAATTAATTGTTTTAAATTGGTATATTTGAAAAGCATTAAAAGATGTTCTTATAACTCATTAGAAAGATGAGGAAATGGATGAGCCTGAAAACAGAAGAGGAGAGCAAAGCAAAGAATAGGTGACAAGTACTTGGACTGATGACAAAGCATGCCAAGCAAAAAGGGCAGATTCAGTACACTGGATGATATGTCAGTCACTAAAATTTAGCTGTGTTAATTGGTTTGCTTTTTAAAAGTGTTTGATCAACTGAATCTGAGATTTTTGACAGTTCTTTTGAGTGAATTTTCCAGATGATAAATAATATTTTTATTTTACTATTTTACTATCATGTGAAAGTTTGACTTCTGGAAATCACTGGACAAAATAGTCTCTGATACCTATGGCAAACAATCGACAATTAGCCAAATGGATTTAAGAAAAAAAATCACATTGAATTAACATTATTTTCTCCTTGTATTGGGCTGTAGCTGTTGTGAAAGAGGAGCAGTAGCTGTATTTTGACTGAGCACAAATTTTCCATGTGTATTGCTGTGACATTTGAATAAGCACACAAGAAAATTGTGGTATCAATCATGTGGACTCTTTATTTTTTCTGAAATCATAAAGACCACTTCACAAGTTATCAAAGTTGTAGTTGGTTGTTTAGACTGGTTGTCTGATTGAGAGGGGGTGTTTGGTTCTGTTGAACAGAGTGAACCTGCCAAAGAGTGTTTTAAGGGCAGTCTGCATTGGCTTGAAAGTGTTTACTTGAATAGAGATTGGGAGGGGTGAGATGTGAGTTGAAATAAATAAAAGAACATTTTTGTGTCCATGAAGCCTAAGAGAAGTAATTTGGCCATGATTCATTCAGCCCACCTGGATCTCTTACTGTAAAGAAAATTCTTCCAGTTATAAAATCAAGAGATACAGTGATGTGGAAAAAATGGTAAGGACTTTTAACACAACTTCCTTATATTAGGAAGATGGAGAGGTATCTTTAAGTCCTAAGATTCTATGAATGAGAGTTAAAATTGTCTGAAAAGTTAATCTGTTATATTTTATTATCCTATGTATATTGCTGCTAATTTTCTAGAATGTTTATGAAAACAAAAGCAATAATTCTACACTCATGGCTATCAAATATAAGAAAGGCTTTCCCACTGTTGAAATTTTCCTTTTCAAATGCTTAATTTGAGGAACTTGCAGTTGCAGTGTGCCTTTTGAAGCTATTGTGTATAGACTTGATATACCTGAGTCACATTTTTTAAAGTATGCTTGAGTCCTGAAGCTGAGAGTGTGTGTTTAGACTGTGTTGCTGTAAGAAAATCATTTTGTTCTCCTTCGTAACCTTTTTGGTCAGCAAATACTATTCAACACTGAAGAGAAATAAATTTCAAGTTTTTGAATTCAAACTTCAGATGTTTTCTGAATTACTGTGGTAATGAGGAACTTGGTTTCCTAATTAAACTATGAATCTAGTCTTTAAGGGCTTCACTTAAGAGTTTTTTTTATAAACTAATCAGTCTCCTGATAATTCAGTTTCTGTATTAATGAGACACAACAAGAGACAAATTATTGTAAGTAAGAGAGGAAGAAAAAACTAGTCCTTCATTATATCTGTGGAAAATATCTACAAGTTTTCTGAATATCTCTAGCTACATGTCAGGTTGTCTGTGCAAGCATGGAGCCAGAAGCTTGAGGAAAGTGATTCTTCTCCTCTCTCTGGTACTTGAGACCAAATCTGGAGTGCTGTGTTCATCATGGCTGGGCTGAACTGCATAACCTCCAAGGAGACTGGGTTTCTTCAGCTAGAAGGCAAATGAGAGATCTTGCCGATGCCTACAATGAAAGAGGAGGATATCAGAGGCAAAGCAGAGCCTCAATGGGAAGATAAAGGGCAAGAGATACATAGTGAAACATAAAGTATTTTGGTAAAATACAAAAGAAACATTTTTATACCATGGGTAGTGAAACACTAGAGTGTGTTGACCAGAAAAGTTGAGTTAAAGATTATTTTCTAAATATTACTTAGTCTCTCTCTTAAAACATTTTTTTTTTCACGTTCTGGTTAGTAGGCCCTTTGTGCCCTCTACCGTTTTGTTCCAGTTGCTATAGAGTATTCTCATGTTCTGGAAAAAGTCTATAGGCAGCTCTTTGTTATTCTGTACAAATAATTATTTCTGTAGAAATAATTGACTTGATGTTTGATTAAAAAAAACCCAGAATTTTGAAAATGTATGGCGAAAGCCTGTTAAAGATAACCAGATATGTTCATCAGATTAGGAATGATTAACTTGTATGGTGTGGTTAATGGAATAGTAGAGCATTTCGAAATGTAGAGTGTATTTTATTATTCCAGCTGGGGAAAAAGAAAACCCAACAATAATGGACTTAAATTACATATTAAATGTGTGTCTGTTAGTCCAATGGAAGTAATTATCTTCCTATATAAATTGCCTTACTTTTATCTCTAGTGGTGAGATTAATACTTACGAAGTCTTTAAAAGCATTTTTTCCTCTTTAATAGCTCCAGAATTTCTGTCATTGAGGACTGGGAAAATCCAGGAATGTATTACAAGATATTTCTTTTGATTTTTTAATATCAAAGCAAATTATCCAGACAGTCAGTATAGCTAGAGATAAGAAAAATGAAGAAGTTCTATGTCATTTCTAATAGCAGTTGTTGCTTTTCTTAATAATTCTAGGGTGAGTGCCTCTTTATTTGGGAGGGAGCAGTGTTAAGATACATAAAATCCGTCAAGGTGTAGTATAATGGAGATAATGAAATGCAGGACTTTTAGGTGGAAATAGGGTTAGGAAGGTTACTGTATGGCAGAAGGAAATGCCTTTTGATGCAACTTGGGTTTGTTTGGGGTATTGCTCTGAATCAAGACAAAATCCAAAGGAGGTGTATGTTTCTTTACCTCTAAATCCCTTCCTTCCCTATCCAGTGAGGAGCTGTGTCTAGGAATTTACCATTAACCAGAATTGCACTGGACTATGCTTAACAGATAATCACAGTCAGGTTTTTTTGTGGATTCCCTTTTTTCAATGTGATAAATTGCTGTAGATTGTTTCATTATAACGCTGACAGTGTTAGTCTTGCTTTTCTGGGTTATTGCGTTTCTGTAACTTAGTAGATAACACATTCATTTTCTACTGAACATCCTCTTTTCAACTTTATATGGGAATGGCATAGATCTTTTTGCTTTTATTGATATTTCCATTGAGAGCTGCTAATAGAGGTCAGACGGAACTGATTATAGAATGGCTTGGATTTGAAGGGACTGTACAGATTATTTCATTCCAACCCTCCTAGATGTGACTGTCCAACCGATTCCTTATCTACTGAACAGTCCACCCATTGAATCAATCTCTCTCCAAAGTAGAGAGAAGGATGTCGTAGGAGACCATGCCAAAGACTTGCCAGAAGTTCAGATATAGGACATCTGAAGCCCTTCCCTTGTCCACTGATGAAGCCTCTCCATTGTAGAAGGTCACTAGGTTGGTCAGACAGGACTTGGCTGTTCTGAATCACTTTTTTGTCCTGCATGTGTCATAGTACAGCTTCTTGGAGTATGTGTCCCATGAACATCCCAGGCACAGAGGTGAGGCTGACAGATTTTAGTGTCATTCTTTTTACCCTTTTCCCAGTCATCTGGGACTTCACCTGACTGCCATGACTTTGCGAATATGGAAAGTGGCTTGGCAACTAAATCCACCAATCCTGCTGAGGAGTCTGGAATGCTGCTCCTTGGGTCCCAGAGATTTGTTTGTATTCAGGTTCCTCAAGTGGCCATGAACCTGACCTTTACTTAAAGGGGGAGGGACTTAGTTCCCTCCTGCTGTCCATCCACTTGAGTGGTGTGGGAAGAGAAATTGCCATTGAAGACTGAGGCAAAAAAAAAACCCAACCCAGTTGAGTACCGTAGCCTTCTGCTCATCAGTTTTTTCCAGTTGTCCAGGATTTTTTATGGGCAGGAGGGGGACTATACCTTCTTTGACTTTCCTTTTCTGGCTTATGTTGATACTTACTTGAATTGGCTAACTGGGAAACAATAATTTCTTTTAAAACATGACTTGTTTGATATGACACATTTGACCCAAAGTATAAATAGTATTTCTTGGTATTTTCCCAGGATATGTTTTCTGGATTTTGTTTTGAATTGCAGTATTGTCTGTATGTAGTATTAATGCTGAATGGACAGGCCCTCCAGCCAGTATCAGCAAATGTTTTAGGATCAGAGGAACAGAGTACTTCAGTAGTACAAGTTCAAGTACACATTTTAAATATATTTTTCTTTTTGCCACTGGCTTTTTTGTTTAAAAAGGACCATAAACATAGTATGTGAAACAGGGGATATTTTTGCACTAGTGAGATAGATAAAAGCATGACTGAGTTTGTGTTAGGCTGAAAAGATAGTTGCTGGAGAAAGGGCCAAAGGTGCATACTTGAAATTAGATAATATTAAGTGTTGGTAATTTGAAATTTTTAGGATACAGAGCAGACAAAATTTTCTCTCTTCAAATTACTGTCAGACACTGATAGCTTAATTAATTAAATTCTAAGGTGTGCTTCAGGTTCCTTTTCATAATGACAAAGTTGTATAGTTGGTCTACATATATAAGTAAATGGATCTACTGAATTATCCGCTCTTCATAGATACGTATGTTCTTTGCTACTGTAACCAAATCTCCTCTTTAGGGGAGTTTGAATTTCCATTGTCATAAAAGGTTCTCATCTCTGAACTTCTAAAATCCTTCTCTACCTGACAAAGTGTTCACAGGTTGACTGCTTTTGAGGTTTATTTGATAATGGTCTGGGGAAGTGCCAGAGAGAGAATTGACTTCGAAACATCTCTGCCATTCAAATTAAGGATTTATAAAATGGTTTTGTAACTTTGCTCCTTTGCATTTTAATTCATGATAGTGGTATTGAAAACACTGTTAGTGTGTTCTTAATCTGGGCAGAAAGGAAGAGGTAAACACTAGGATTTTAACCTCTTTTTCAATGTGTGAGCAATGTATACAGCTTATGAAATGCTAGCTTTGGATTTTCAGTTGGTTTATATTATATCTCAGTGGCAAGTAGGAACTTTCAATAAGGAAGCCCAAGAAAGTTTTCAGGGCTGCTTGATAGAGGCAGAAAGTTATTTCAGTATTTTCCGAGTGTAAATTGTGAATGTATAAGGGTCTTTTCTTTATGAGTTGTGTGGTTGAATTTATTGTAGTCCGATTTCAAATATATTTGATGGGATACTGAGTCATTTTTGTGTTGACAAATCAACACTTTATATTCCTCTGGGAATTTTTTAAAGTTCTACTAAGCACTGGAAAACAGCTACAAGTGTGTTATAAACCTGTGTTTTAAAAAATTGGATATTGAGGTACTCAATCCCCAAATCATGTATTTTTATTCCTTTGGAGTATAAGATCATTTTGACTAGTAGTGTGGTTGAAGTTAAATTGTAGATTGTAACCTTAAAATTGTTGGCAGGAAAAAGGACAGAAGTGAGAAAACCTTGAACTTTTTGTCATCTAGATGGTTTGGAAATGTCAAAACATATTGCATAACTGTTTATATGGAGAAAATTGACTCTGAGAGTAGTGCCAATGAAAGCACAGAGTTTGCATTTCCCTTGCTCAGTAGATTGTAAGAAACTATTCTGGTAGTTGTTATAGGAACAGCTGGTTGTAGTGGCCGATTTATCTCTGTCAGAATAGACAAGAATTACCTGAGCTACTGCCATAATACTTTAATAATTGCCATGACTGTAGGTTCTAAGATGCAGTTAGTATGAATTTTTTAGTTTGTTTTGTGTAATCCAAATAGTCTTGTTTTAGTTTTCTGTTCTCTTCTCTGGGATGACTTAGAACAAGGCAAAGGCTTGCACAGATGCCAAATGGAAGTGTCTTAGATTACTTAGAGGAGGAAGTTGTGATGTTAAAGTCTTGTAGATTTAATTATAAATCTAATGGTGTTGTTTAAATATGAAATGTTTGCTGCTGGTGGTAGAGCTCTTATAGATGTTTTTATAATACAACAAATTTATTAATTCTTGTAGTTTGTAACACAACGACTTTTCCCTTTGCTCTGTTGCAAATGTGCCTTTGCATTTTACTCAAAAAGTAAGTTTAAAGCTTATTTTGTCTGTCTTTTCAGTTAGATTTCTAGGAGTTGAGTTATCCTTCTTTCTCAGTTTCATTTTGTTTTTAAATTGTCAAGTGAAACTCCTTTTACCTTTCAAAAATTGATGTAATGTACCTGTGCATGTTTATTGTTGAACTTTATTTGGCATTTCAAATATTCCATGCAATTTCTTTTATAGAAACGGTTACAAAAAGAACTATTGGCATTTCAAAATGATCCACCTCCGGGAATGACTCTAGATGAAAAGAGTGTACAAAATTCAATTACACAGTAAGTGTATATATTTTTATATATATATTTTATTTCTGCTATCATGCTGAAAAGACTAAGTGATGAGAAATTCTCTTCACACTTCCACCACTTACTCCAAGTAATATTGTGAATTTTGCTTTTAGTCTAGGCAATGAAACATTGTTCTCCTTAATAAGCGTATTGCAGTAATATGTTGGACACTTTCAGGAACAGGGTAGTGAAATTTACTAAATTTTTATTTGACATTTTACTGTATAACAAACTGTCCGTTGGTAAAAGCTTCTGCATTTTTTAGAATAAAATAATTTAATTATCTTTCATAGCTACTAACCTCCAAGACTCTTCTAGATTTATTGAAATAATGGAGTAACCGTTTGACTTCTGTGATAGTTGAATAGAATATATGTTATAGCTGTTAATTTTCATTACCTTCTTTCTCTAAGGCAAGTAGAGAAAACTTCTTAAAAAGCAAAGCTGTCTGGATCCACTTGTTTGCACTTTTCCCTTGCCTTGGCTTTCTCAGTGATTCATGAAATCGGAAGAGAAACATTCTGTGTCTGTTGAAATGGGCAGGAGTTGTTCTTCATATTAATCCATTTTTAATTAATAGAAATTTACAATATTCAGACTGTGTTGACATTTTTGATCATAACTTTCTTAGTTTCATTTTAGAGAAATGCTAAAAATTGAGCACATGTAAACATCGATGAGAGTAGGAGCTCAGACTGTATGTTCTTGCCTATGTTACTGATGGAGCAATTAAACATAGAGCTGAATTCTGATGTTTTCACATCTGCATTTTGGGTGGTGGCAGTCAATCCATGTTACATGAAGCTTTTCTGAGACTCATATGCTGAGTTAAACACTCACTGCTTTTTAAATGATGCTGCACTTTGTGATACTTCATGCAGATGCATAGCACTAAAATTGAAATAGCAGATTATAGTTTTCTGCACAAATGAGTCAGTCTAATATTGCAAGTGGTATTCACTTATTTCAACAAAAAACTATTAAACCAAAATTTTAACAGATGGAAAAGAATGTCTCTGTTTTCTGCTACCTCATTATGATTTCTGCTCTGTACAACTTTTATACCTTTCAATACCTTGCACATAAAAACTTCCTATTTACTGTCATGCTAGATTTTGAAACTGTCGCTGTTTTAGAAGCTTTTTGTCACAAGTTCTTTAATCAAGTAACAGTTTGAATTGGCTGCATTAAAAGTTTGTGTAGCAATACTTGTTTGGCTTTTAAAGACATTGAATAAAATAATTGGATCCCATGATGTAACTGGGTTATTTAGAACATTGAGCAATCTTTTATTTTAAATATACAAGGATTAGAAATTTGAGAAGGCTGTAAAGCATGAAGGAAATACAGGCTCTGCTGATTCCTTGACCATAAAAGGAGCAATATCCAGGCAAAGTTATCTTCTACTTAGCAAAGTAAATTATTTTAAAAACTTGAGAGTAGAAGTTCTGGATCACAAGGTCCAATAAATCTAAAGACTATTGGTGCACTGTGTGTATAAATGTAAAAGCAGAAGGCATAAGAAGAGATAAGTGATCTGAAGTGTGGATAGGCAAAATTGAAGGCATCTTCACAAAGTTAAAATAAGAAACGTACTTCATCAGCCTTCACTGTGCAACTGTTGAAGATGTGTTCCTCTTGAGGGGTGTGAAAGCTAACAGTTTATTAAATATCACTTTTTCTTGAAAAAAGCCAAAACACAGCAACAACAGCAATACAACCAGGAAACCCCCCCAAAGAGTAATAGAGGGGAAAATAAAAAATGTGCATGGCTTAAATAAGAGGGAGAGTATATATTACAGAAGGATGGAGAGGTTGAGAATAGGCTCATCAGGCCTGCCAGCTGGAGATGTTGACTTTTCTGAGTACACGGCTGTTCTACAAAATCTCAGCTGCCTTCCTTGAAAATGTAAACCATATCTGAGTACTTTTGTGTCTCTTTACCTTATTGTGTTGCTTAGATCTGTAAAGCTCAATCAAAAGTGAAAAACCAAAAATGGGAAAGTGATGCTGCAAAGGATGATATTAAGTGGTCAACAGTAAAAATCTAAAACCATTGAAGTTAGATAGCAGAATGTTGCTGTATGTGTTGAACAATATGCAAAGCATCTGGTTTTAGCTGTATTAAAAAAATCACAGTTCAAGCCCAACAACAATAAAACCCCTATATGCAACACCACCACCTTCTTCCCCAGCAACTCCACCTGTCAGTTACTTTAATGTTATTATGGTGGAAGGAGCAGAAGCAGAGGAAAAAGAATACTGATATGTTGAGGTGTTATCTTCATTACAGATTTAATTTTTGTTTTGTTTTGTTTCAATTTGCTGGGATCTTTTAATTTTTACGCTCTTAACATGTCCAGTTTAGGTTCCATTACCTGCAAGATACCATTTAATTTCTGAGTTTTTCACAGATGTTAAGTACAAGCTTAGCTTTACCCTTTCCCCTTGGTTACAGATTTTATTAAAATAAACTGTATTGATGTTTTCAGCAACAGAAAAGTAATACAACACAAAGGAAAATGTGTACTAGTTTGTTTCCTTCCAAACCTTTTAAGTTTTCAAGCAGGTTGGTTTTTTTTTTTTCAGCTTTGTTGTCTCACATTAAGCAGCCATTTCTTGGGAACTGATGGGTCTGTGTATAGTTAAGTCATAATTACATTTATAATTTGCATCACTGTGTCAGTGTCTGTATGCAAAACACTAAGCTTGTTTCTTTCAAGTACAGGCTTGATGTATTGCTCACCTTTGTGATTGTTACTGTGTTAGAAGAGACAATCTGGCTGTGATTGATATTTGATTTGATTAGTCCAGTGCTCCAGGAGTACAAGTATTAATTTGTCAGTCCACAATGCTAACAGCTTTTTTCCCTATTCCTTAGGTGGATTGTAGACATGGAAGGTGCTCCAGGAACACTCTATGAAGGGGAAAAATTTCAGCTTTTATTTAAGTTTAGTAGTCGGTATCCTTTTGATTCGCCTCAGGTAACTGGTGCCTTCTTTCTCTCATACTGCTACCTTCAGTTTGCAGCTGTATGACATGTGCTGAGTATTGCATTTTCCACATAGCCTAATGTCAGCTTCACTTACTTTAATTTGTATTAAACACATTGTTCAGATACCTTTCCTTTACAAATTATTCTGCAGTGAAGTATAGGGCTGTGATGTCTGCTTGGACACATGAAAGCAGTATAAACTGGAGGCTTCTTTTATGTTGATATTCATGTCATGAAATACAGGGTAAAGTAGGAAGATCCCCTTTACTGTGATTCAGGAGCCAAGTAAACAATAAACTGCAGCTCCATCCCTTCTTACTTTCAACATATTTTCTTCTGGTTGATTTTTAAGACTTTCATCTTCTCTGCTGCCATTGTTAATAAAGCTGAGGAAATACTGTGCTTCTGATAGGGATTCTCATAGATACATGATGTGCTTGAGAGACCTGCAAATAGTGTTATAACTGTCATACTGTGTTGCTTTCAAGACAACCTAGAGAACTGAAGGGACAGCAGAACTTACAGACTACAGAATGTGCTGTGTACATCCATTCTTCCATTACTTGAGGGAAACGTTTCAAACTATGGCTGATAAGAGTAATGGTCAGCTGTCACCCCTGCTTTTCTGATAAAAAGGAGAGAAGCAAGAGTCACCTAGTTCCTGCCCTGTCTGTTTCAGCTCAGAGTTCTTGAAATGATCTCTGCAGCTTCTCTCATTGGTGTTAAAACAGAAGCATGGAGCTGTGAGGCACTTAAGCCATAAAAATTAATATATTTTTAGGGGCCATGATAAACACTAGAATGCTGACTTTCAGTCTTTTGCAGAACAATCTGGCCACCTGTACTTCTGCACCTCATCAGGTTTGCAAGGTACTACTTAGAGGTGATCCATAAGAGAGTAGCCAGTTTAATTTGATTCCAGGTTGTTTGTCTTTATTACCCAACCTGTGTGTGGCTCTGTGCAATTTATTGTTAATTAGATCCATACAAATTTATTGCAAATTAGATCCATACATCTACACTGAATTTTATCACAGAAAACAATTAACAATTTAAGTACTAGATATGGATTGTTTTAGATGGCTTGAATTTCAGCTTTTCAAATGTTGCTGTGCAGTAGGGTCATTCTGCACTATAAACTTCTTAGTCAAAATTGCCTCTCCTGCAAATCTAGTTACTGTGAATTGAGAGTTTTCACTTGTGCTGCTTTTTTCACTTGGATGTGTTCTGCCTTTAAATGTATGTTGTCTGTCATAGAGTGCATGCTTTTACTTACCTAGTCTGCCTAGTTAAGGTTGTCATGTAAAAGTAGGTTATTAGTTACAAGTGAAATACGTTACAGGATTATTAAGCTAAGGCTTTTAATGCTTAAGAAATACCAGTTTAAAGACCTATGAAAGGTCATTCTGCATCCAGTTTCTCTTATGCTTAGAAACCTGTCTGCCATTTTGCAGATATATTAAGCTCTCTAATTTCAGTTTCCTCTATGATGGTGTTGCTTCTTGTCATTAGTGAGGAGGTGGGTGTGTTGTGTACATACCTACATATTTTTATGCATACCTTTATAGCTTAAGAAACACTTAAGAAACTTCTGGGTATTATAGTTATGAGTGATAGAGATTTATGTTTTTATTGCATAAAAGGAGCTGGAAAAGGAGTTTGAGAATAAATACTGGTATGAAGATTTCACTTTTACTCTCTTTCCATTGGTCCTGAACCAATAATGTGTTTGACAAAAGCTTGATGTAAGGGCAGCAGTTGTTAAAATTGCTTTTCTAGCCTTTTTTGACTGATAGCATCTTTTAATAGAGAGGAGTTCAAGTTCTAAATGCTTTTCTTCCATATTCTCCATGTCAAATAAAATATTTTCTTTTTGAATTAATGTTTTAAAAATACTTCCTATTTGTTAATATACTTGGGTTTCACAAGTCCTTTATTTATAGTTAATAAGATTGATGAATTTTAATTTTATTTTTCATGCTGAAACCCAAATGAGTTGTCCAGAACTTTATTTCTGTTATGTCCAGGTTTATAGAAATACTCATTTGTGAATTTGTTGTGCTTCTTGGTGTATAATATTGTGGCTTATAAAATCATTAGAATCCCGTGTTTTGGCTAGACAGCTGTATTCCTTAGGACATGGAGGACTGAGGCTGCAAGATTTTGCACTGCCTTCACGTAATCTTTGCATTTTTCTATGCTGTAGAAATATTAATAGAAAATCCCCTATATTTAACCATTTATTTAATTCCATCTTCACTAGCTATTTAGGTTTCCATTGATTATTTTACATTTTACTAAATAGTTTTCAAAATTGAATTAACCCAACGTGGTGAAGTGTGTTATTTGGTGTAAGTGAAAATGGCAGACCTGCTTCTTAAATAAGATTATATTGCTTTCCCCAAACCAATCCAGTTTTATTTAAAATGGGGACTATAAATTAGTTATTTTTGTTCTTTTTTTTTAGGTCATGTTTACTGGAGACAATATCCCTGTTCATCCTCATGTTTATAGCAATGGTCATATCTGTTTATCCATTCTAACGGAAGACTGGTCTCCAGCCCTCTCAGTGCAATCTGTTTGTCTTAGCATTATTAGCATGCTTTCCAGCTGCAAAGAAAAGGTATGGGCTTTTTTAGCACTGTTGAAGTAGAATAAGCAAAAGTTAGTAATTTTCTACTTTAAAAAGTCAAATTTTAATTTCTCAAATTCTAAAATAGGCAAAATACTGTATCTACATTTCTACTACTGAGAAAATACTAAGCTAGAAACACAAAATAAACATTGCAGTAAGGATTTTGCCACTTGTTTTCTGGTAGCCTGCTTATATATCATTACTGGAAAAGAGCAGATGGAACCCTTCCAGTTGTACTAACTGTGAAGTTCAATCATGCTTTAGGACAATTCTTCGTGAAATTATCCTTCCTCTAAAGGCAGTGTGGAATGATTAATGAAATGTCTTTAGTCCAGATGTTTCTAACTTTGCATCTGTACTATTTCAGTGAAACTGACAATTTGCATTTCAGGGAAGTAAACGGAGCTAAGATGCTTTTTTGGCACTAATACCTTAGTCCTTTTTGTAAAGAGATTGCCCTTTCACTTTTGACCATTTCTTTCGCAGAGGGCTGTCTGTGGAAGTTGGATGTGGTCAGAGCTTGTCCAAATGTGCTATCGAAACACGTCTTTTTTTTTTTCATCCCAATCAGTCCTAGTCATATATGTAGTCAAAAAACCACCCCAAAATGGCTTTACATTGTATTCTATCCTATGAAGTTTGTAAATTATAACACTTATGAAGAAAACTGAAGAATATGTAATAATTATTAGATACAGATACTAAAATTTGTTTTTTCAACGACTCTAAACTAAGCCTTAGAATGGGAATTGGATGTAATGCATCAGAATTAGATTCCAAACTGCAAAGGAATTTAATTTTGGGGAGTTTTTTGAACAACAGTTGTTTCTTGTGAGTTAGTTTCTTTTGTTTGTTTGTTGTTGGTTTTTCCCTTTTTTTTCCTCCCCCTATTTATCGTCCAGCTGATTGATAATTTTTGCTATTTTATTTTCTTGGAGTATCTCAAGTAAGAATTTGTTACCTGGATCTTTAAGAGATTTTCTTGACCAAAAAGGTCTAGTCCTGCCTGTTACCTCATTTTCGCTGCATTCACATGGTAATCTGTCATAAGCTTATTAAATAGCTCATGTATTACAATATGAGGATTGTTTGATTATTTGTAGGTCTTTTCTTCTGTTGCAGAGGCGACCTCCAGATAACTCATTTTATGTAAGAACATGTAACAAGAATCCAAAGAAAACAAAATGGTGGTATCATGGTAAGTATCGTAACTAGGACCAGAAATTTTAAACTTATTTTCAGGCTGAAGGCAATTAAATTGTAGGAAAGTAATATAAATGTGTTCAAAGCATTAAACTACTTTTTTTCAATTCAAAAAGTTATTTAAATTTTGTTTCTGAGATACTCTGCTGTGATTTTTTTCCTATATCACATTTGAATAATTTATGATGGAAATTAAAACATGTTTTCAATTGTAGGATTGACTTTCATTCAAAGTTCTTGTAAAGTGTATCAATCCATGACAAGCTTAAAGTTTGGAATTGGAGAAAGTCCATGATGAATCTAGGTTTTGCTCTAAACCATTTTTTGTTATTGTTATTAGCACTTTAAAAACTTTTATGTTGTTGAAAAGATACCTATATATTTGTAAACAGCTGTGTGTTTTGATTGATTTCCAGTCTTAATCAGAATTTCCATTATGGGACAGTTGAGAAGAAAAAAAATAACATATTTAAACTGCTGGTGTCTGCAGTGCTAGTGTTATGTTGTTTTGTTTTTGGGTTTTTTTAAAATTTGGTTTTGGTTTGGGGTTTGCTTTAGCTTTTGTGCTTTTTTCTTTTCTTTCCATGTGTTCTATGTCTTGCTTTATACTGTGTGGTTTCTTTCTTCTGCCTCAGCATTTGTCATCCTCCACCCAGAGCTGCAGTTAGCTGTATGTGCTTGTCTTATCCACTCCATTGGTGAGGAAAGAGTGAAGAAGGGGGTAGAGATGGGCCATGCTTTTTTTTCTCTCCTCTGTTGTTAGCAATGCTTTCTTTGCTTTCTCTAGGAAAATTCTGTACAAACAGTAGTTATTGGAAGCACAAGTACTTTGGGAAGGGATATGTCAGAGCAGGTAATACTCTATGCTAGTGTAATGCAGAGCAGTTGATTTCCATCACTGCCTCTTGCTGAAGGTTCCACCATAACACATCCTTTGTTTTTCATGGCCTCCCCACTCCAGGATATGTTCTGTCTCTCAAGTGAAACTAGAGCAAGTATTTTGAGGCAGTGAGAGTTCATGACTGGAGAGGCAAATTCCAAAGTCTTCACCCTTAAAATTCTTAAGATTCTTAAAAGCCCATGGATGGCCTAACAAGAAAAACTTGATAGTTTCATAATACTTGCTGAGACCCATGGGGTCTTGACATAGGGTAACGTAACAAAATGAAACTCTGTTTCTCATAATATAGTAAGATTAACTCCAAAATAAGATGGCTTCAGGTACAGTAAGAGAAGTGCTGTATGTCATGAGATTAAGGTATACCTAAGAAATTTGGGACCATCACATGGTTGTTTTTAAAGCTGACTCCAAGAATAATAATCATATTGCACACAAGGAGTTTCATCCTCACCAGATTATTCAGCAGTCACTTCCTTTTCTCTCTCTGTTTTTGTACTCTTGTAATGTGTTTGGTGCTTCTCCATTTCTAGTTTTGGTTTCTCTTAAATGGAAGTTTTGGGAGAGTTTTTGTTAACTTTCTATTTTCACTTGCTAATTATATTTAAAGAGAAACAGGTAAAGTTCCATTTACTGACTTTATCTTGTGATTAAAATACGCTCTGTCTCCTTTTCATTTGTACTAGTCTCCTTTTGATTTATAATAGAAATCTATAAAAGGAGAACAATCTGCAGATATTACTTTTATTTCTTAATCATGCAATTCGTGTTAAAAAAAGAAAAACAGAAACTTAGTATGAAAAGAAATCTGGGTTATTGATTCTGAAGGTTTCTGTATTATTATGGCTCAAAACCATGGCTTACAGTTCACTGAATGGGTATTTTAGTTACTATGAAATAACTATGCAGTGCTTTTTTCTGGAAAAAAGTCAGGAAACCTTACCTCTTCTCAAATTCAGAGCAACCTAAAAACCAACCTGAGGCAAGAGAAAGTAAGTCAGTGCATTTAAATAACTCATACTGTCTTGATTAAAAATTCATTGGGGTCCCCGCCACCTTAAATTCTTACAGGAAAAAATGAAATATTCCTGATGTCCATTGGTCAAAAAATTCATAAATTTTAAGAGTGTTTTCCCTTCTAGTTTTGTGTGTGTGTCATTTGCTTCTTTTCTCAGTTGATTTTGTTTCTTCTATGTGGACATACAACAAGACTGCCAAGGCATAATCTTTAAATTGTCAGCGTTTTCTAAACAGGTTTAGAGAAATGGTATGTTACAGTAAAATAGGAAGTGTGAAAAGATGCTTCTGTCATGTTTATTTTCTGCTCATGCTTCAACTGAAGTTTCATGTATCTAATCTTGTCGTTGAACCACATTTGGCTGGATAAGTGAGGGAAGAAAAAACAATCCCACCCAGAAAAGAAAACCAGCTGTCCAGGGGTAACTGCTGTGAGAAATTGAATACCAGTGCTAATACAACAACCTGTGGAGGGAGACGCAGAGTGGTTCTGCCACTTCTGCTGTCAGCTGCCCATTGAACTGGTTTAGCTTTAATAGGACATTGTAGCTCTGTGTTTTGAAGAGATGGGAGGAAGTCAGTCGTATATATTAATAGATACATTTGAAGAAAACTTTTTTTTCCCAGTATGTGTCTGGAATTTATTTACCTGGGAGCAAAATAGTATCTGATTGGGAGCTGATGTAAAACAAACCTGGATGAGCACAGATTGATAGTGGCACTTTGAGACATGTTCTGACATGTAAATATGTGTCTGCATTCAGCTTAATACAGAGTTTTTACATCCCTGCCCCAACACAGCAACTTATTCCACAAGCAGAGTTATGGAGCTTTGTTTGCTACAAAATTATGTCCTCACAAGCCCTGTTTTAAAGCTCCTGATCTTTGATAACTGAAAATATTTCTAGATTGTCTGCCCTACCGAATGTCTGTTTCAACTGTATGTTGACTTTACTGCTAAATTTCAATGTAAGAGTTGCTCATGTTGTGTTAAAGACAGAGAAGGATCCTCCAGATACAGTTTACTTGGGCATTCAGACTGAAACTGATTTCATAAAGCTGTTGACTTCCTTTGTTGTTCTCAGGGGGTAGATTTTTTTTGGAGGGGGAGGGGATGGGGAGGAAGGGAAAGGCAATGGTATTTGTTTTCAACCAGCGCTTCCTTGCTGCTTGTGGGCGTGGAGTTGTTTTGGTTTTGGTTTCAGTTTTTTATTAAGCAGAAAGTGTTTTCTCTGATATTTGGCCTAGAATTTTAGTACACCATTGAAATATCTCTTTCTCTTTTGCATCCTTATCCATTTTTTTTTTTTACATGTATAGTAGCCTACTAAAAAATTACATAGTTTTTTTTTACAAGTACTAGCTTTGATAGAATATTTTCACATGAGAATGTAGAATGTTTATGAAGCTGTATTTTTTAGGCGTGGGTGGTTACAAGTAAGTCCTTTAAAAATAAACAGTAAGTTTGCTTTCTGTTAACAACTTAATATTTACTGCTAGCAGGTACAAATACACTGCAGGTTGATGTGTGAAGGAGAATGTTTAGAAGGGAGAGCATTAATATGAAGCATAATGCAGAAAAGCTAGGCATAGAACATGCATTTTTATAGTATTTTCTGTCTAATTACAGTATCTAAAATTTAGTATATGTAATTCAGTCTCAGGTTTAAGATTATAGGATTATAGTAGTAACCTATTCTTTTTGCATAAGTCTGTCAGCTATTTTATGTTGAGTCTTGATAAATAAATTAATACACACACACACACATATATATATATATAAACACACATGTAAATGTATAAAGGGTTGAGAATGAATCAGAAGCGGCCTACTCTGCCAGGTCTTATCCCTATATATTCCTTATAAAAGATTGTCTTAATTCAGTAACAATTGTGGATCTGTGGTGCTTCAAGGGTGCAAAAGGTTAAGCATATTTGATTTTTCATTTTCCTGGCAAGTGGCTTTCTAAATATCAAGCGTGGCAATGATTCATTTTAATGGAGTATTTGCTAATAAGAATGACTTTGGGGATGTATATGTATTCTGTAAGTTTAATTTTTGATACTGTCTTTTCTCCCAGGGTAGTTGTCGAACAAAACGACAGAATTATTCAACCACGGTATTTCCTCTGCATGTTACTGTCTATGCTAGGAGTTGTTTCTGCCTATAACACCTTGCTAATTTGGAATTAGAATGTTTATATGTTTTCCATAAATGCTCTTCTTTTATTTTAAAGATGACACATGTTGATGCCACCATTTTGTGATCCTCGTAGCAGAAGATAGTCCTACTGAGAAAATGAGCACTTTGATCATTCAGTCTTTGAACTTTAACCTTTGACTGGAAGTGACCTATAGGCAATGAAGACTACTTCCTTTGACTGCATTTTTACTAGTGTGCATTCTGGGCGCATGTTGATCGCTGGTTCAGTCCATGCAACTGACATGCTTTTATTAGTCATACAGTATTAATGCAGGTGTCCAGAAATGTCAGAATAATTCCATTATTTTTGTTTTAAGCTTTTGGAAGAATTCCAGGTCTTCATATATTGTGCAATAACACTGAGCTCCTTGGCGGTTTTGGTGCATCCATTGCCGGCAATGGACATTGTACCAGGGAAAGGTTTTGCTCCTGCCACAAAAAAGATTGATACATGACGGAACTTACGAAAGTTTTGGATATATTTGGATTATAAGCAAGGGATTGACAATTACCTTAAATCCAGCCCATTCTTTTATATTTGGATTCTATGCACTGTGACCACAAAACTAGCAGCATGAGTTAACATGCCTAGCTGAAGGACTGTAATAAGATCATTACATATTTATTAAATTGTTTATCTGCTGTCAAATTGTTTTGACATGGGCGGTTTTCCAAGTGACATTGGCAGAGAGGTACAATGTTATCCCTATGGTGAAATAAAACTACTTTTTGTATATAGTTATTCATATCTCTGAAGCAAAGGTATGAGTAATTTAGGGTATGAGTGATTTAAACAAGAATTTATTTTGGAGATAGAGGATGGCAGTGATATAACCGAACTAGCTACAGTCCGTAATTGGGCTTGTAATTTGTACTTTAGAGCTTTTTCCAAATAGATTGCACACTGTTATTTCCTGCTAGCCATCAGCATGAGCCCTACTGCCTACACCAATATTTCATTTATTTATGTGTTCAAAAGCAATCCATATAACATTTTTTGTTTGCATTCACTGTTTCTTTTGTGTTGTATGTCATGTTTGAATGTTAAAAAACTATTTTGATTGAAAAGCTTTGTTCAGAAGATATTTTCATGTAAATTATTTCTTTATCTTGTAAGCATCATCTTGTCTTTTAATCCTGTATTATAAAAAGAAAAAAAAAATACATTTTTGACAGAGGCTTAAAGTTTTCACAAAAAAAGTGTGGACCTTCTTATTTAAGTTTAGACTAAAGTATATTTTCTTAACTTGCTTGTCCCACGTAGCCATGCCAATTTTTCCAGGCTTTTCTTCACCAAAAAAGGGGGAAAAGCCTAAAATAAGACGTTTTTCTGTGGAGCAACATTTATTCAAATGATAGTTGTTCTCAGCACTCTGTAATATTTTGATACTGCAATTAGGTTGTCTTTTTAGGAAGCACTTTTATAAACTAAATACCTTTACACATATGCAAAATTTCTATAATTTTTTTTACTGTTGCCTTATTGTTGCACTCAAAAAAAATTAAAGCAATTAATGCATGAATGTCTAAATCAAGTAATAGCTTGATGTAAAAACAAAAAAAAGCAAAAAAAATCCTAAACCAAATCCACAATGTATAACTACAGTAAAAAGCAGAAAATTGGCTGAAAAGAATGATTTTTTTTTTTTTTTTTTTTTTTTTAATCTGCTGTATGATAACTGACATTTTATAGCCTTGTACATACTTCTCTGTTACCTATTGTTTAAAATACTTAAAGTATAGGTGCTTAACTCAGGGTGGAGAGAGTTTAAAATGGATTTGCTTCAGAGAAGTATTTTGTATGGCATCAGAACTGGAGATACTGGCAGTGAAATGAGACTACAATATACTTCAGGAACTGCTTTTTTTTTTCTACTGCACTGAAAATATCTCTTGGCCTTTAAAACTCAATGGTAAAATCTAGCTTTGGATATAAATTTGGTGTGTGTATATATTTTCACAATGAGCCTTGGAAACATAGAATTAATTTTCTTTTAAGAGCCAAAAAAAAAGTAGTATTAAACAAAAGAAATACTTCTGCTACAAACGTTTTGTTTAGCAAAATTTTATTGTTGTGAGGTCATCAGACTGGTTATTTTTAGAAACAGTTCATATGAACAAGCAGTAATCTGATACTTAATCTGTATAGTCTTGTTCACTGCTCTGTATTAATTGAAACAATTTAGAAATTAATTTATGAATGGTTCACATAATGGATCCTATCAAAATAGTCTACAGGGAAGAGACCTTAGTGTGACCAGGTAATGGCTTAAGTACATCTCAGATTCAATTATCTTTTCATGTAGTGGCTTGGGAAACTACAATATATAGTTTCTGAGAAGCTTTATGACATACCATATGTATTTTGTTGAAGATGGGTGTTGTAGTGCAAAGCATTATACATTTTATTGACCTGTGCTAACACATGGACTGTAGTGAAGTTAAATAACCAGATTTATGCTGCTCTTTAATAAACCCCCACCCCCTATAATATACTTAGATCAAGAAAATGCAAGGTAGATTAGAAGAGAATGTACCTCAGGTCTTATGGTTTACAGTAGAAATGCCTCATTGGTTCTCTTGTAAATCTGTGGGTAAGTTCACCTATATAGAGAGGGCCAAGACAAAGTTTATATACCACTCAAGCCCTCAGAAGAGTGCAACTATTCTGACAATGCTATGATGTCCTGAAAAAGGGCTTAAATTAGATGGAGGTGGTGCCATCCTTTCCCAAGGGTGACCTTGTGTATGTAACTTTCTTTCACTTGGAATTTCTCACATGGAATGGTTACAGAATTTGCTTGAAACTATCTTGCTTTTATTTTGTGTCAATATTCATGTTAAACACTTTGTTTTGTGTTTAGTGTCTTTATACTATAACACAATAAATTCTTGTTTTAAAATAGATTTCTACCCTTGAATGGGGAAATACGTGTGGACCTTTTCATGGTGGAGTGCAGGACCACAGTTCCTTGCATTCAGCCACTTTTAAAACAAAGCTGCCAGTAATTCTAAAATGTTGTGATGCATATCAGAGGAGGAATTTGCATAACAGCAAGGTGTTCCTCATTCTTCAGGGGGTATCTGTTGTAACAGCTGAAAGGAATAGTTAATTTAAAAAAAAAAAAATCACTTAGATGTCATGCTTTCTTTTCCCACAGATGAGCATATAGTTCTTTATCATGTTTTTCTTTGCCATTTTACAAGCACGTAAAATACTTAATGAGAAGTTTCAGATGTAGGATTCTTGTTTGTCTGCAGTGGTGGGAAAAGAGTTTCTATTATTTTGTCAGCATCTATCAAGACTGTTTAATCAAATCCATGCCTCATACCAATAACTGCTTTCAGTTTTTTACAATTTTTTTGAGAGGTGATGCCTTCTGCTTTGAAAAAGTCAAGGCACTGCATACTTAAAACATATATTTCTATGAAAAAATTAAGTTTTTAGAATTAATGTCTTTTCTATTGTGGAGATCATTCTAAATGTTTGATTTTTTTAATTTACTACTTTTTTTTTTAAAGTCTTGACAAAATTTAAGATGTAAACTGTATTTAAAGGTATGCTTTAAGGAGACCATAAAGTTTCCAGGTCAGTAATCAATGATGTCTTAAAAAGAGCGGGGGAACCCTAATTAAATGAAAAGATTTGCAAAAACGGAGCTGTAGAGTTTCAGGTTTTGGAGAATGTCAGTATAGTTTTTGCCTCCTCTGGTAGAGCAATGGAGCATTATGTTGTGTTCGCATGCTCACAAATCCGACCATTCTAAAGAATAAGTTTGAATGAATTTGTTTTAAAGCCAGTTACTTTTAATCCATATCACCCAGTCCAGTTTGGATTTGCTCTAATCCATAGCGGTACTTGAATAGTTGGATATTGAACTGAATAAGGGGAGTTAAACTGTCTTAATGATATTTCATCTTCAGGTGCAGTCACACAGCAGCATGGGAAGAGACATTTTGAATTTGGCTTGTGTGCCAGGTACTTGCTGGCTTGTTGTTTCTAGGACTAATACTGAATTTCCAAACCTGGCTTTAAAATAACTTTATAAAATTGGAAGATAGAAATATCATGAACCACCTTTTACTATAAAATATAATTCAAAAATACAAATTTGATAATACTTAGTCTCTGGTTTATTTCATTTTACTTATAAATAGCAGTGCAGGAAAATCTGTTCACTCTCAATTTCTTTTTCTTGCCGATTTTATGTACTTTAAATAATAGTGTTAAAGGAATTTTGATCAGCTGATTCAAGGTAGCAAATTCTCTCTGGAGCTACTTAAAGTGATTTTTTTTTTAATTACAAAGTAAGAGTATTTCAGTAACATTGTAGTTCCACAGTAGTTTCCATCCTGAAGTATGTTGACAAAACCATATAGGTTTCATTCAGATAATTATTTTATATTTGAAAACCAAAAATTAAATGCAAAATCAATTGACTGTGCAGTGTATACAAGTCTAGAGATTGGATTTATGAGTCTGTGTCCATAGTCTCTAATATTATACTTCATAGGAGCTTTAAGTGTGAGTCAGTGGTAGTAGGCTAGATTTTATTTAACTCCCTCTATTTTACAGATATGCTATGTGCAGTGTAATTGTCTTTTGAAGTGGTATTTTTCTCTTGACCTCTGCTGCTGAAGGAGTGGCTTACAGGAGACTCTTCTGAATAGGAATCCAGTGAAGAACCGAAAACCGTAATGATGGTCTCAGAGAAAGATGTTACAATCTGAAATCTATAACGCTGACCACAGTTCTTCCCTCATGCTAACCTGCTTTTTGTTATTTAATATCTCCATGATAAGACCTTAAAACTTTTGTCCTGCCTTCAGCAATTGGAGAATCTGTCTTCTTCAAGCCCTTTGAAGTCCTTTCTGCCAAGTAGGTCAGGGTTAAATCTGTTCAGATGAACATTATGGAGCTACAATATTATCTGGATATTGCTAATGCATTTCTCCGGGGCATTTAATCCTTAAAGATAAAATTAAGCATGGCTCCTGTTGTTACCAGAGAAAGAGGAATTTGTACTCCTTCCTTTCCGGTCTAATGATTTACATTCCTACCTTGAATCTAACTTTATTCTTGAGTATGCACTGAGGTGATTTGATATGGTAAACCAATAGTAAACAGACTTAAGGAAAAGTAAAAATCTCTCTTCTCAATTAGCAAGTTAGATCAGCTTGCTGCATAAGCAGTAGTTTCAGAGCTAGTGCAAGAAATGGAAAGCTTTGTGTAGCTGGAGTTTGGAAGGTGAGTGCTAAAACATGAATCTCTAGAATTGTCTGCATAACATAAAATACTGGCAACCTTGTGTTAGGCAGATGCTGAGTCATGTGCTATGAGAAGCCTGAGAGCTGGAGGTCTGGACTGCCTATGACAGTCAATGGCAGGGGACTCTCCTATCTTTAACAGTTTTCTAGTAGAAAAATCTGAAGCTGTTCCTAAACCTTCAAGTGATCTATTACCTCTCCATTTAGATGCCTTGCGTTCTAGTGCTCAGGAACAAGTTGACTTTTTGTGTTTTGGTGAGGGTTTTTGTTTTCTTTTTTTTTTGTTGTTGTTGTGGTGGTTTTTGGTATTTTCTATTTTTTGTTTTTGTTTTTTATATGTAGCAAGTCTGTAATCATTGTTCTGTGAGGATATTTTTAGGTAACTTTTAACAGATCGATGTTGTCAAACCGTAATCAAATATAGTTACAGATGCGGTGAAACTGTTTAGAAAATACCAGTTATTTTCCAGAAGGAAGGCAATAATGTTACAAATCAAGTATTCTTGAGATTAGATAAAAAGCCAGATGCGTTTACAGTCATCTAACGCAAAAAACACTTGTGTCTCATGTCTCAGAAGTCTCATTTGTCTATTGAATACTTCAAGAACAGTGCTCTGGCACTCTGGTAGGAGGTTTTCAAGATAAAACCACACTGGTTGCCATCTCATCCCTTCATCTGAAGGTCTTATTCAAGGAATCAATGAAACCTGGTGATTTTGATCTGTTTTTATTTGTGCTGAGTCAGTGAAGAATGTGTGACAGTTGTTACTCTGACTGGTGATGAAGTGTGAATAGCTCTCACGTCTCTCGTTCTCTAAACTGTCCATATGTCTGCAGAAAACATTATTAGCTATGTTTCACATGTACAGAATAAAGTGCATTTTATTTACTTGGTATAGACAATTTATTGAAGATCAGACCTCTTGAAGATGCAGTATAGAATGTATGCGTAACTAAGTAAACAAGTGACAAAGATAAGTCATCAGATCTTCAGATGACTTAGAGTACATTCAGCCTAAAGTCTTGATTTACATAATTTTTAAATCTGTGGGGCTTGAAGTGGCGGGAGAAATTGTATGCATCACCTTGCACTGGTATCTTCTGTATCACACTTGGTTTTGGACTCTTTTAATCTCTTATCTGTGTGTTGTCATCTGCCCCAAGCAGTAACCACTGTCTTAAGCATCATTCTGGAGTAACAGGTGTCTTTGTGTTCCTTAAATAATAACAATCCAGACAGTCCTGTATTGGGAATAATTTTTCAAATGTTCCTTCAAACTGTATTGACCAAGTCAATGAGGATACCACATGGAGATAGGCTATGCTCACAAAGACGTGTGGGAGGGAGAACAAGCAGTTCCTGAAGTTTTAAATTTGATATAATCCTGAAGATTCTCTAAAATTCAGTGGCTGGTGGCATGGTGTTTTGAGTTTCTGTGGTTTTGGGTTTGGATTTGCTTTTTTTGGTGTTCTTTTTGGTGGTGTTTGTTTGTTTGTTTGTTTTAAGAAGACATCAGTAATTGCACCAATCTGTAATTCTTATGTTACGAAGTTCTTCAAAACTGCGAAAGGGCAAATGCAATGCAACTGTGGTCATGATGCAACTGACGGATGAAGGTCCTGTCTGACAACCAGTAGCAGTTTGTTGAGATGAGCTATATTAAGGAACATAGAATAGGTAGCCCTCTCCATGAACTGAGGTAATAGATTTCTTTTTGTCTTTGCATTAGTTTTATCAGAAACCTTAATAAACAGCAAAGTAGATTTCATAAGGTGCCTGACAAAGAGATTTTGAAGTCTTCCAGGTGGAAAATAGGCTGGATACAATAGTTTGCTATGTCTTTTGTAATTCTGAAAATCTCTTCTGTTAGCTTCCTTTCTTTAGTCTGTAGGAATAGACTAAATCATACCTAGGCACTCCTTATGTCTTCCTGGTATCTTGGGTTCAACTGAAGAATGCTATATAAAAAAGCCTGTAATTCTTTTCTCTAAAAGCTTCTCTGGATTGTTGTTGCACTCAGTTAAATACAACATCTACTTCTGTGTTAGCCCATCAGGTACTTTGTAATGTTGAAAGTTTTTAAACTCATTTCTGTACAACACTTTGAAAGTGAACATTATAAAGGCTTACCATTTGGATTTTGGTATAAATTATTTCATCCAGAAGGCAAGTTTCCTTACATTAGTAATTAGCATGCAATGTAGTAAGGCTTAAGTCTTTCTGAATGAGTTCTGAAATGTAAATGCATTTGAAGGTCTTTATTCAGCATTGGGTGTACCTGGGTAAGTATAACAAAAATTGTCTTGTGCCAGCCAACTCAGTCTGGAGCATCCCTGCACACCAAGTTTAATGTCTCAGGGTTTTCTTTGGAGTAAACCAAAGATCTAATTGGAAAATTTGTGGTGATCTCTGCATCAGATGATTCCATACTGTTTGTGGTGAGATTTTTTTTGTGTATTTCAAGGAAGATATTAATGCGCTGGTGCTTGATTTTGAGAAATGAGTCTTCTCACCACTGAGAGTTTGTCACATGGTAAAGCATTTACTTAATTCTTTATTTCTGCTATTTGCAAAGTATTATGGCAGATTTTGGCCTCTGGAAAGGGATCCTCCTGCATGGTCTGCACCAGAATGCTGTTTCTCTCTGTCGTAGAGTTTAGTTCTTAAGTTTGGTCTCAACAGTAGTTATATGTGTAGGTACATACTAAAGGTGGGTACTGATCTTCCTTAAGTTATGCATTAACTGAGTTTATTTTAGTGTATATCAGTCTTTATATGTTTTATCTTTATATAGTATCAAACACCTTCTTATTGCAGCTTTTCATTTAAAAGAGCAAGATTCCATCAACATTTACATTTTCATTCTTTATTGATTTTTTTTTTTTTAAAGCAAAGATACTACTGCATTAAAAATAATGTGGATAAAAGGAAGTGAGAACTTGCTAGCTTTTGTCTGGAAGTTAAAACTTACAAATTCTTACAAAATATTCCTTTCAAATTTCCGTTTTTTAATCTAAGAAGTTTTCTGTTGACTTTGCTTTTCTTTTTTTTAAACATTCTTTTACTGACATTCAATTTACCTGATACAGATACAGAGATCAAAGGACACAACTAGTCCAAAGAATTCAACCACAGTAGAAAGATGCTTCCCATTTTCTATAGTTCATTTGCTTCCCATCAGTCTCTATTAAGTTACACTGCTAACTACCTTTTATTGTGGGACAGTGGAACAATCTGCAACAAGTTGAAAAGGACCTGTATTTCTACAATTTTGTAGAAGTAAAAAAACAAACAAACAAACAAACAAAAAAAACCAAAACAAAACAAAAAAAAAAAAACCACAAAAAACAAAAAAAAACAAAAACAAAAACAAACAAAAAAAACCCAAAAAACCAAAAAACTTAAGGATTTATGCAGTAAATTAAACCTGTATTAAACTAGTAATTTCTTAAATAATTATTGTCTTGGAACAACAGCCAGACTTACATGAAGCCAAACTGCAAGAGCAGAAAAGAGAAATTGTCTGTAGCTGGCATTCATACAGAAAAAAAGGGTTCCCCCTCTCCCAGCCCCAGCAAAAGAAAGGTTCAGAAGTTACCGGTACTGCAAACATGACTCAGTACATGACATGAAGGGCTTATCGGGGTCAGTAGGAACAGTAATAAAGCATTGCCTACATATACTTCTAAGTATAGAATCTCATGAATGGAAACACTAAAAGCAAGGGCAACTGGCAGCATTGTCACTCAAATTATGTTTATTTTTAGAGGATTACCAGTGCTTCCAATCTGCTGTTAGTATTATTTCTTGCCAGCACATACAAGCTTCATTCTCAGTTTGCCCAATTTTTTAAGTGACAGCTTATAGAGCAACAAGATTTCTGCTACTTCTAGGGTCTGTAACAAAACACAGCTTCAAAACAGGTGGAGTATAATTAAATAAGCAGCAGGTATTACAATAGCTGAACTTAACAGAATCCATGCATGTTACACCTATATCACTTCAGTTTCACCTAGAAAATACGCATTTCTGAGAGGTTTACTGTGCAAGAAATTTGCTGTATATTATTCATGTAATAGCAACAAGCACTGTGACTTTCTCAGAGGACAGCATTGAACAAATAGTATAACAATGTATTTGAGTGAGACAAATCATATCAATATTAGATGCAGTTGGTTAAAGATGTTTGGCTTCACATCATTTTACAGTCCTGCTAAAATTAGGACCTCACCTCTTAGTAAAGATTTTTTGAGTCTAATGACAAAGTTATAAATTACTGGCTGTAGTGAAGGGCAAATATTGTCATGTACATAAACTGACAAAATAGCTGGACTGAGTACTATGGCTTTATGAAGGTGTAATACAGTAGACAGTAAGAATTGCAGCAGTTCTAACTTTGTAATTTTTAAATGAGTTGTCAGTGCAACATTCTCCCATTAATGATAAAACTATCCTACCTTGCCCTGCAATATCACCAAATCATCTGTTTGCCATTATGTCCTAGCTTTGCCAGAACAGCAGAAGTTTAGCAGTTACAGGAGCTCTAGGATATTTTGAGAATTGACACAAATGCCCTTACTGGATATTTTTACTAAAATGTTGCTGTATAACACTCATTGAGCCAGACCTTTCCCAGCCATTCAATAATTTACCAAAAAGCATTTGTTTTGTGATGGTTAAATTGGGCTGAATTTGACAATTTAAGCAAGAGTAAACCCCCACAAAATTGGAGAAGTAGAGTGTTCATTTAATGAGATAATAGGACCAATCTATTATCTAGAACAAGAGATAAAAATGCTTAAAAAGGCTAGGTCTGCGGCAGATCTCTACATCTCTGAATTTCTCTGAAAGTTTAAATTAGAAGAGTGCCCACATTCCTTCATACAAACATCCCCATGTGTGACAATGTATTGATTCTTCAAAACCATATTAAGTCAAAGCATAAACAAATTACAGGACACTGCATCTTTACAGACTGATATGAAAACTTGGGACAGTTTTATCTGTTGCCTTGCTACACTTTAAGTTTACTATGGAACAGCCCAGTGTGTTACTGATTTATGTACACATTTGATAAAAGAAAAACAAAGTACTGAATTTTCATGTCCAACACTGGCCTTAACTTCAAGATGTTAAAGACCTAATCCCTGCTTTCTCTGGGATCTAGTCTTCTCCTTGTAAGGGTGGCAATAGCTGTGATTAGGTACACGTCTTTCATGAGCATGGCTGCAAGTAAATGTGACTAGTATGGACACTGATGTACAAACTGGTCACATTACTGGTGTCACTTTGGTTATGTTTGAAGTGTTGCTGTAATCTTTGCCTGCACTGATTTTGCCAGACTAATGAGAATCCAGAGCATTTCAAGGTGTTTGTGTTCCTCTCATACAAGTGGAAATAGCTTCGTGTTTGGTTGTGTTTGAAGGCCTTTTATGTAGTCAGAATGCTATCAGTAAAGCAAAACCCCCAAGAACCCCAGGCTTGTAAACAGAAATTTAATCTTCTACAATCTATTGCTTCCTTGGCCTGTAATTACACTTTGGCTTTCCCATACTTCTCTCCTGAGCAAAGCCAGTGTAGTCTCATCAGATAGCAATGACTACTAATGCAGAAATGGGCCATTTCTAAATTTCTGTGTGCTTAGTAATGGAATACTATACCACAATCTTCAGGTTGCTAGTTCTGTTATTATTCTTGCAGATTTATCAGACTGTAGTTACCTTTGTCTTCACTGCTGTAGTCATGAGATGTGAATCCCAGGCTGACCTGAATTATCCTGGTTTTTCTTCTACCATTCTATGCTCTGTGCTTTAAAGAAGTAATCCAAATCTTGTTGGGTTTTCGTTGTTTTTTGTTCTGTTTTGTTTTTTTAATATGTAAAACACAGGATATTTGAGAAGTTTCCAATATTCATAATGGGTGATGAACTTGTATGAGGTATCTGTGCATTTACATACACAAAGTTTGTGCAGTAACTATACATATTAACTAGATAGGCATAAATATGCAGCATCACATTTTCTGTAGTTGTAAGAAGGTGAGATGGCTGTACAGAAAGCTTTTACAGTACTTTGTGTCAAAAATAAATGGAAAATTATGGAAATAGCTGTCACAAATTAAATGTGCAAATTAAAACTGGGGACTTGGGGCTATATATTGTGCAGTTTTGGATATATGAACTATGATAATGAATGAAGTTTTCTGAATGTGCAGTATTATTTCTAATATTTACTTAAAGTAATTTACCAGTATAATTTTAAAGTTTCAGTAGTGTTATTAGAAGGGTAAAGCATTTATTTACACATGGCTTTACTATTCCCAGCATTGATGTATGAAAGCAGTGGCAGCAAGTGATTTCTGGGAAATGCTACCTGCGAAGCAATCTGAATTTGGGGCATTGGGTCAAATAATAAAGAAACAGCATTGATACCTTAATGATAGGAAACCTAGATGAAGGCTGGTAGTTGCAAAATCAGCACATCTTTTTGCTGAGTTCACTTTCTGTTCTAAAAAAATGATAGATATTAAAGGAGATGAGAACCTGAGGTTTCTCAATGCCCGTATACCAGCAGTGATGGAATTCAATATATGCTGACAAGTGCAAGTTCTAGTTCACTTAATTTAGATTCTTGAAGTGATTGTGTGATTCATCTGGTTTAAGGAACTCACATTTTAGACATGAATCATCAAAAAGAGTATGTTAGTGTGAGTTGTTAAAAATTCATGGCTTGTGAGTCCTCATTGGAGCATAAAGAGTAAATGGTTTCCATTACCTGAGAAAACTCTTTACAGTGTTTACTTGCAGTTAGTTTTGTCTTGGTTTGTTCGTGCCTCTCATTCCATGGACTACCTAGTGATAAATTGGTTTTGTCATTTGTCTGTCATGCATTGGAGTTAAAAAATCTACTTTTATAGTTACCTGTATAGTTCTGCACCTGTAATTCAGGAGAGCAGTGATCTGACTAGAGTTAGGTTCATTAATAATACTGGGTTTTAATCAAATATAATCCCAAACTCCTGGGTTTTGCTTTTAACAATTGGAAAAAGATTATTTAAAAAATTAAGTGACCCATTCTTCTGATACTAAGCTATTAGAGGCTTTTATTTAGTTGAATGACTGACTAATGTAAATAATGCATTATTCACTTCTTATTAGCTTCATAATGCTTTCAACTTTAATATCAAATATCATCCAAGTTCTTTAATAAATAAATAGTACAGCTACAAAGAAACTTTATAAAACTCTGAAACAGAATTCTGGAAGAAGCTGAAAAATATCCAATCTTGGATATTTTGTAAAGGAAACTAAGCAACCTGCCAACTCGAAAGTCAGATACAGCTTTAAAGTTCGTCCTACTTCGGGGAGGCAGGATAGAGCAGACCTTCAGAACTGCTTTCCAATCTGTTCTGCAAATCTCCTGCTTCTTAAATACATAATTGGGCATTTTCTTTGGGGATTTATTTTTAGTTTGGTTTGATTTGTAAGACCAAAGTGTATTGAAGGGTGGAAACTCATTTCTTGATTTATTTTAAAACTACAATTCTAATAATAAAATACATTAGTAAAAATTAAAATATTATGATTTTTTGTAAGTCAGTGTGGAAGTGCTGATTTATTTTTTTCTGAATCTGAGGTTAAAAATGACAAGGCCAAGTATCTTCAGGTGTCCTGCACTCATGTGTACAGACCAAATAGAATAACTCTATCATCTTCTCCACTTAGGTATTTATGCAGGCATTTAGGCATTAATGTGGGGTTTTGTTATTTTCAAACTGCATACTGAATTAATCACTTCTATTAACAACTTGCATACTGAAACTAGATTGTTGGGGAAGTCATGACACTCTGGTTATTTAATAATGGACTTGAGTGAAAGAGTACATACAAACTATGCCTCTTGCTTTCAAAACCTGAGAAGTTGTTAGGTTGTAATAAAGCTGCTTTACTGGAGGTACTGACTAGCCTTTATCTTGTATCTCAGCAGTAGCAGGAAAAACTCCCTCAAATATAAGGGTGCCATAAATCTAAAGAAGTAACTAGTAATGCAGTTTAGCTGTTCATATATGTAAAGCACCAATCACACAAGAAACATTAAAAAAGCAAAATACACCCATGGACTTAAAATTATTATAAAATATATTAACCTTCATTTTATAAAATATGTATATATACATGGTAAGTTTTGGGATAAAATCTGTTCTTTTGTATTCAATTTTCTTCCAGTTACATTCTGTTTGCACCACAAAATGTATATCAAGATACAAGACTTCTGAGTTGATATGTATATCTCAAGATATGCTTTTAAACTAAGGTTTTAGCTGTTTAATAATAGCAATGTTATAAGAATGTTAGGTACTGAAATATTAGCTCAGGTTGGAGATTTTATAGGCTTGTTGGAATTACATCTGCCTATTGAAGAAAGTTCACAAAAGCCCCCTCATAATCTGATGCTGAAGTTCATTTTTCTCTGGGTGCACTGATGTTAAGCATATGCTACACTGTAGGGCTGTTTTTCAAACTACTAATAGTTAGTAAAGCAAAAATGACATGACATAAAATTATCAAGAAAAACTCCAAGAACAGACAAATGAAAAAAAACCCACAAACTTCTGTGGACAGCACCATCATGATTCAGCATCTGAATGAACTTTACTCACGCATTACTACATTATATCTGAAGACTACAAAAGAAATTGAATATACTGTGTATTTCTGTCCTCAGTTCTTAAATGAAATTAAGGGGTAAGGAATCTCAAAATCAGAAAACAAAATGGAGGAATGAGAAGGGGAGGATTAACAAGCTACCACTGCTGAATACAGGGTATGTATAAAACTCTCATAGCTAATGCTGAGTTCCCAACATGTGTTTAAACAGGTTGTAAATGCCATATTAGTGTTCTCTTAGTATCAATAAAGTCTTGCTATCACTTAGATACTCACAATGCAGCTCTGCCACTAGGTGTCATGATGTGTATTTGGTGTGTAAATTATCTACAATATTATCTACAAGCTTACTACCAAAATTCACCCAGGCTCTGTGCTTTTAGAGTGTTCCTTCACTATGCTTGGAATCATGTCAGGCTATTTGTTTTGGTTTTTTTTGCTCAGTACTGATCCAGCTCTTGGTATCAAGTAATAATTAAAAAAAAAAAATCTCATATAACAGAAGATACTGCAGGCAATATGAACTAGATTCATTCTGATCCTGATTTACTTGTTGTTTCTTTAAATTACATTTGCTATGACTGATGTTATAACTCTCATACCTATAATTAAAACTTAGTTGAGTAGCAAAAAGAAATAGATTTTTGCCCCCTCAAAAAAATCTAGTTTTGTTTCTGAACCTGAGGAATTTTGTTATTGCAGGCTTGCAAATCAGGTGGGAAGATGATTGCTTCAAGTTGTGATGCTTCTACCTGACTTTTGCATAGGTTTAAAAATTCTTGGTTTGTTTTACTTGAACCAATCAAGAAAACAGATTTTTACAAAGTAAGTTAGATTGTGGATTAAACTCAGTTATCTTTTATAAAGGAACAATCAACTTTTGATTACTTTGAGATAAAGTATTGAATCTTTATCTCATGCTAAAGATAAAGATTTCTTTGATTTCTCTCCGCTTATTCGTCTATTAATTTCTAATTTAAATAAAGAAACACTTAAGACTTTAATCTCAATTTTAAATAAGCTTTTTTTTTTTTCTTTTTTTTTTTTTCTTTTTTTTTTTTTCCTTTAAAAAAATTGTCTAGTTCTGTCTTTTCCAAGGGATGTGCAAACCTGAAACATGGCAACAAGATAAATATTGTTATGGTGGCAAAACCAAAGACGGTTGGTTTTGGTTGGAAAGGCACACAAACAGCAATTTATGCCAGGGCTTTATATGGCTGAGCCCTGGCACTGTGTAAGGAGGGAGGGTTCGTGCGCACCTGCGGAAGGAGGAGGTTTCGGTGATGCACCGTGGAACCTCCGTGGCTGGACCTCCAGAGCTGCGCTCCCTGGCCCTCGTTCCTGCACCTTCCTCCAGGCAGCGCGCAGCAACTGCATCAGTTATCTGCCCTGATTCTAGACAGGAAAACATCTTAACATGAATCTTCTTTAGGAGTTTTTACCTTTCCCTGACAACAGCTCTCTCGGACGGGAAAGGTGAGAGGGGAAGCACGTTGGAGAGTTAGTAGTCCAAGCTAGAGTAACACCAGATAGGAGAAATAAAATCAAGCTTCTTCTCTGGTGTGCTGTGGTGGAAGGCTGCCCCGTTCTCCCTGTATTCTGCCAGCCCTTATTTTCTTTTTCCTTGCCTGAAGTCTCGGTGCCCGCTGTCTCCAGGCGCTGGGGAGCAGCCGAGAGGGGGCAGAGCTCACGCGCCAGGCCGATCTCAACCCCGCTCACGGACCGGCACAGCCCCCGCGCCGCTGCTCTCCGCGCTCCCCGGGTCGGGGCTTCCTCCCCCGCGGTGCCGAGGCCTCTCCGCGTGGCGAAGCGCGGCCCCGGCCCCGGCCCGGCCCGGGAAGGTGAGCGCAGGGTGCGGGCCCCGCCGGCGCTGGGGGCGAGCGGAGGGCGCAGGGCCCCGCGCCGCCGCTGGGGGCGCTGCGCGCCTCCGGGCCGGGGCCGGGGCCGGGCCGCGGACGGGGCCATTCGCGCGGGGGGAGCGCGGCGCCGGGAGCGCCCGGGGAGCGCCCCGGGGGCGGCAGGCGCGGCGGGGGCGGCGGCGAGGGGGGCCCGAGGGGAGCTGCGGGGGACGACGCCCGGCGCGGGGGCGGCGGGGCGGGGCGGCGGCGCCGCCGGGAGGGCGGGGGGGGGGGGCGCAGTGGTTGGGGCCGGCGGCGGCCGCCGCGGCGGCGGGGTCAGTTCTCTTTAGTGTTTGCCGATGTTGGAGGCGTCTCCAAAGTGTCCCCGGGAAGCAGGTAACCGGGAGGGAGGGAAGGGGGCGGCTTCAGCCGCGATGTCCTGATCGCCGTCCTGGCTTCCCGCTCCTGCTGCCGCCGCGGCCGCTCCCGGGCGAGGGCTCCGCCGGCCCCCCGGCACCCCCCGTCTCCCCGGGGCCGTGCGGGCGCTGCTGCGCCACGGCGCCGCCGCCCCCCGCCGGAGCGGAGCGGAGCGGGCCGGCGGCGCCGACCCCGCCATCCGTTCCGGGGCCCCGTCCGCCGCCAGCCGCCCGCCCGACGAGGGGCGCAGGAGCCAGCGGGGGCACAGGTGGGCAGCGCTACCGCCCCGGGGCCGCGGGCAGCCCGCTCTGGATCCCCTCCGCAGCTCCCCGCAGCTCCCCGCACACGGGTCCGGCCCCCGCGGCGGTCGCTGCGCCAAGGCCGGGCCGCGGCTGGGCCGTGCGGCGGGGCCGAGCTCGGCGGGGACCGCGGCGGGCAGGCCTGCCCCAGTCCCCGGAAAGGAGTTCCGTGCCACCCGAACTTGCTCCTCGTCCTGTGTCCCGCCCGGCCCTGTGGCGGTGCGCGGCCTCGGGGGCGCACAGTGGGCGAGGGGCGCCCGGCACTGCTCGCCCGGTCAGCGGCGCGGACCTCGCAGCTCAGGCGGCGTGTGTTTGTACGTGTGTGTTAGCCAGCCCTCTCCGTGCACGGCTTGCCCTGCCCCCAAACTTCGGCCAGGGCCCCAAACTTTGCCATCAGTGCTGGGCTCTCCCGCTCCCAAAATGGATGTCGGCATCTCTCCCGGCGATGGGCAGCGGAGCCGTTACCGGCCTTGGCCCAGCACGAGGGCCGGGGCCGTCGTTGAGGTGGGACCCAGCGAGACACCGCTGTAATGCTGCCTAGCCCAGGCTTCCCAGGGCTGGGCGGGTTCTGCCCGTGTTCAGGTGTCTGTGGGAAAAAGTTCATCTTGATAGCAGCCAGGCCTGGAAGCACAGCCGTGCCCTCCTGGGGAGGTGTGTGCTGCTTGGGCTTAGCTGTGAGGGTGAATCCGGCAGCAAAGCTGTTTGTCTTGTAGCACTCAGGGTCCCACCTGACAAGTCAGTGATACCCTAACAAAAAATTTCCCTTCAGTGTATCTGGTGTTGCCTTACGGCCAGCAAGCTGTTTCTGTGAATACCAAGATGTAAGCTTCTCAAGCCATGTTTGGAATGCTCCCTGTGCAACTACCGTGGTACTAAATAAAAGTTTTTGCTGTACAAAAGAGCAGATAATGTGCTGCTGTTGTAGCCCCTCTCCCTGTGTGCAGTACTGTCTGGAAGAGTATTGAGGGATGTGTATGAGTAGCTGCAGTGTTGCAAGGCACAAGGAAGGCTGTTTGCTCTGCCATAGCTTCGTGTGCTTGAGCTGTGCTTCTGTCAGGGAGCATATGTTGCTGTATCTCACCCTTACCAGTGGCTGCACAGGAGTAAGGTCTTCCTAGGTTGTGTGGTAATTCCAGGTTAGCAGTCTACACCAGTGAAGTAATACTAATGCATTTAAGCCATTTTCTGACTACATGGAGGTTCTGTATAGGCTTTGTTGTGACATTACTGCTTATATAAACAGTGCCTGTGCTGACAGATTTCTGAATGAATTTTTTTTTTTTTTTTTCTGGGAAGTCAGCAGCAGGGTAAGATTTCCAGTACTGATTTCCAGCTGCTGAACCTTAGCTTTGACCTAGAAAAACTCAGAGAGAGGGATTTCTGCTCCTGCCAGTATTTGCTAAGATTCTTATTGCTGCCAGCTAGGAACAGGATTGAGGCTGCCTGCTTGTTTGTAGTTTTTGAGGGGTAGGGACCATTGAGATTTTCTTTTCTTTGCAGACAACTTTTCAGCCATGTTATTCAGCTTGGGTTCTGCTCAGTATGCTCAGCTGGAGGCCAAAGTCTTTATCTACCTTCTTGGTATCTTGTTCCCCAAGAATTACATCAAAATAATAATAAATTTGACTAATCTTAAGTTCTGATTTAAGATAGTAGATTGTAAAGAAACTTTCTAATTTTACTTGCAGAAGAACTGGTCAGAGGTATTTTAATGACTGGACCAAGTTTTAAATAAGCATTTAACACCATCAGCCTCTTCTTTGGGGGCAAAGGCTTGATTTTCCTCCACAGCTTTGTGAACTTCACTCTAACTCTGGTTTACATGGGTGTGAATGTGGGAAGTGATTCGAATACTATGTGTTTTATTTGTAAAGTGTCGTGAAAAATGACCTTGGGAAGGTTAGGCAACAAGCCATAGTGAAGCAGATCCTCTGATTCCAAGACTGGGTCTCTAGCCATTAGGAAAGGTGCACCTGTCATGCTCCATCTAGACAGTTTGTTTTGACCTACCCAAAATGCGTGGCTATTGATTTGTTAGTCTTTGAAAACACTGAAAAACTCCCATCAATTATGTCCAGTCCTTTACCCCAAAATACATCATCTTATGGTATTATTCCATTGGAGAGCTGGCCTTACAAAGGAAGTGTGTGGGTTTTAGTGCCATTTTTTTTGCATATATTTGATAGATACGGGACACAATTTTTTTCTGATCAGAGTGTGATGTATCTATTTCCTCATGTGGTGATGGGGAAGGACCTAACATTGCATTTTTTCAGGATAACTGAAACAACATAACTTCTGCTAATGAGCAACAAGAGCTTCACTTTTCCTTCCACTGCTTAGGTTTATTTCCTATCACCACCAGCAAAAATCTATAGGAAAAGAGGCCTGTCTTTTGCCAGAACTTATTATTTTGCATTTCTAATCTTTGGATCACACATAGCCTGTATTTTTCACAACAGTTCGTGAATTATCTCTCCTCTGAAAAGAAGAAGAGAAGGAAAGACAGGGGATTCCATTTGGTTGAGGAGCATAAAGAGCACAAGGCAGGGATCTTGTGGAGGCAGGTCAGGGAATTGGCAGAAAGGAAAGGATAGTAAACAAGGGGGATTGAGAGGCAATTGAACTTGTATGAAGTGTAGTAAACACACATATATAATTTATATATATATATATATATATATATATTAAAAGTCAAGGGCTCTGCATTTAAGGGGTCTGCTCATTGTCAGCACTGAGTCACAGTTGCCATTATCCAAAGTGTGTTTGCATTAAAAGATCAAGAGTTCAGTAAGAATCTGAGAGATGTCCTCTCAGGCATTGTTCTGGAAAATATTTAGAACTAAAAAATTGCTTGTCACAACTCCTAATGTAAAAATGAATTTTGAAAAGCCATCTGTGGTAGTGTAACACTAAAGTCACATCTATGTCTGTAACTGCTAAAGTTCGTTCATACTTCGTCTCAAGAGCAAGTGTTTTGTGGTTTGGGTTTTGTTTTGTGGGTCTTTTTTGTTAAACTTGTAGTTTTTGGAGTGTTTCCCAGTGATAAAATGTGTCATACTCCCATCTTTGCGTTTGCTTTAGTCAACTATGCATCTATATAGTACATCACTAGAATGTTATAAATTTATTTCTATTTAATCAAATAAAACCAAATTAAGAAATTTAACATTTTCCTGGTAAATAGCACTTTTTTCATATTTAATTACTAATATTGTGACTCCACTATGCTTCTGTATCCCCATAATCTTGTAATTTAGTCACCATTAGACTCAGGCTTTGAGCTCAGGTCCCCGTTGGTGTTTGGGGAGGTCCCTGGTTATAACCAGCAGCCAATTTTTGTATCAAATATGGGTTAACATCCTATCCTTAGATTCTGAAGTTAGCTTACTAAGATTTTTACCATAGTAGCACATGCTCACTTGAAGGGTATATTTACGGTCTCAGCTTCTGAAAGCTTCCAAAGGATCACAGTGGTCCCACTTCCAGTTCCACTGCTTGCCAGCTTTGGGGAGGCTGTTTTGCCTCCAGGCTAAATGAAATGTTTTTGAGTGGAGGAGACCAGATTTTCTTGGAAAGTTTATTGTAATGAAAATGGTCACCTGTAGGATCAAGAAAAGAGATGGGCAACCTAATTTTTACTGCTATTCTTAGTTTCTTATTTTTTGCACCTGTTAGGTATTTGTGGTTCCCAGGTTCTCCTAGAATGACCCCAGTTAAAAAAAGCAGTGTTATACAAATATAAGGAAATATCAGTATGCGAAATGTGCAGATTGATATCAGTAACTGGAATTATCTGGATAAGTAACTGTCTGCAAGTGATAGAGAACTTTTTCCATGTCACCCAGATGACACATGCATGCAACTGGTACATCTTGAAGGATGAAATCAAGATAATGTCATTCCCAGGGTGGAAATGTAGGCCTGGTAGAGGACAATGTTGGATCACTTAGGGACCTATCCAGTTGTTCTGATACAAACAAAATAATAATGAAATAACACTCTATAGTAGCTTTGGCTTGGTTTGACAAGGTAAGAACAAGAAATAATCTAAAATTCCCTGCTAACTGTTTGTTTGTTTTACTTTTTTCCCCTTCTGCTGGTCCTTCTTCAGTCTTGGATACAATATGGCTTTTTTTTCTTTCCAGACTGTGGAAATTATTTCCTCTCCTTTTTTGTTTCAGGCTTGTGTCTCTAATTGTATTTAAACCTGACTGCTTTGAATAGTGTTTCATCTGTTATGGCAATGTCCATTCAAGAAGGCGTTTTGCTTAAGAGTATATACCCAAGAGACATTCCTTTTGTACCTGTTTAGAGCCTGAAAATTGTAATTAATTACTTCAAGGGATTTTCTTGAAAACCCTTCTGACTCTCTGAGAATTCAGTGCAAGCCACTTACTATTCATCTTGTATTAGATGAATGTCCAGCTTCTGCATGGCAGCTGAGGCTGTCTCATCTTTGTGAAAGAGAATGAGAAGCTTGTCCTGGATCAGGAGTCAGTTAAAGCTCCCTGTTTTTTCAGAGGCATGTCTCAACATTCTGTCTTAGCAGAATCCACTGGGTTAGGTATGGAGTTTGACCTTTTCAGAAGGGAGAGTGGCCCACAGCGTCTTTTCTTCACCCCTTTTCAACTGGCCAATTATTATTACTTAGAGACTTAAGTAAGTGAAAACTGACTGAAATGCCAGGACTGGATCAATTTTCACAGACTTAATGGAGTTGCCATTCTTGAGGACATTCTGGATCTGAACTTCTAGGCAATCATAAGTATTTGACAAGTCCCACAAGAAGAATTTAATATTTAATTAAATTGTTACATTACAAGGTTCTTCTGAAACTGGCCATTCCACAAATTACTGTCAGTGGCAGTTCACTGAAGGATGTGGCTTTGGAGGCCTTTTCTCTTTCCAAGGTGCCATTAAGCTACCTGTAAAACTTTATCTCCTTCTCTAGCTCTCAAATCACTGCAGTCAGAGCCCCTTATTAGTTTGTAACACAGGTTACAGTAGGCATGAGAACAATGGCCACTGTAACTGGAGAAACTTGAGTTTTTAAATGTATTTAAAGTATTTAAAAAGAAATGTAAACATCAACTTGCCAGTCCTGGTTTTGAAATAGTTTCTTTTCTTGGGCACAGTAGTAATGTGAATATTTTCAAGGTTTTTGAACCAATCCTGTGCTCACTAGGAATTTTGACATTAACACCAAAAAGAAGTGATTTTATTTGCTGTCATTGCAAATACTGGCACTGTTTACTTTTGCTCAGGTATCTCGTAGCTGACAGGAGCATGGGAGACATAGGTACTGTCAGACAAGCACACCTAATATATCCCCAAGACAGGGCAGGACAGAGCATTTCAGGTGAACAAGGTTAGCTGAGGCAGTTCTATTTCCAGGGCCTGCTCTGTGTTTTGAATATGGTGTCTTTGCTGTTGCACTGGATTGCAGATCTGCTCCACAGCTCTGGGGTCACCTAAGCTTCTTCTATATGTCATTGCAACTTAGATAGACTTTGGATGACCCTTGGGCTAGGAGCATAACCCTTTGTTAACAAGGAACATCCATTTCTTGCAGGGGATTAAGCTGTATTAGGCATATGTTTATAGCCTAATAGTACTGTTCATTTGGAGATTCTAGAAAATAGAGTCCTGTTTCCCTTTTAAAGTACTCTTTTTAAATTTGATTTTGATTTTCAAGGTGAGGAGCAGAAGTCTCAGTAGTGAACAGAAGTGTTAGCTCCCTGCAAGTTCAAATCCAAGTTTGTTCTTTTACCCTAGTTTAGGGTGGCTCCAGAGTCACAAAAGGTAACTTTACCCTGCTGAGTCTAATGGCTCTGGAGTCCTGGACATACAGTAAGTAGTAAGAAAGATATTCCTTTGAAGGGCAGCTTGGAGTGTAATCCACCCATCCATCCTCTAGGTGGTTGTGAGCCTATGATGTTACAGCATTGCCATTCCTAATAAATGCCAAATTCTTTTACCTTTTTGCTCAATTCCAGGTACTTTTCCCAAGTATTTTGAATCATTTCATGTTACCAGTGCATCAGCTTCCACTTTAAGCCAGAGTTATTCTTGGTTTTATTTCTGACTTCATCTGTGTGAGAATACTTGAGACAATTCCAAATTTTAATTCAGTTTGTTTACATTTTTTTTCCCTGTAGTAGTTACACTTATAACTTCCTTTGGTCTGGGGAAACAAGTTATTCTGAATCATCAACTGTACAGATGAAGGCCTCTTATTTGCTATTTTATGATCCATCCTACTTAGTGTTCCTAAACACTAGTACATAAGTTGGAGGGGAAAGCCTGGTTTTGTTATGCTAGGTCTTTGTCCTCACAGTGTGCTCAATTTGAAACAAATGTATCTTTACCAGCACTCTTCCTTTCTGTTGTTCATTGTTACTTTAGTATCCTCCTTGCTGATTCAACTCCAGAAATAACCTTTTGCCATCCTGCTAGTTGTGTGCAGCCTTTGTGCTGCAGCTGAATTCGTGGCAGGTTTTTAGTGTTCAGCTAATATTTAGCATTGATCATGTATCCAGTTTTTCTTCGGTATTTTCTGCCTTTGCTAACTCTGAGAGGATCTGTTAAGTATGCCACTAGGGATTTTTTTCTCACTAGGATTTTCTTCCTTTTCCTGGATTGTCAAAATCTTCTATAATCTGTGGTTTCTTCCAAAGATTTATTTATTTTACTTCCAAAGTAATTTATTTGGCTATGCTTCATTTTTTAACCTGATAATTTCTGTCCAAAGCAAGGGTTAGGACAAGGAATCAATAGGCTATTACTGTCCTGGTGAACTTTGCTGGGTTGTTGATGATTCTTTTCATTCTCAGGATGTTTGAGGAGTCTTTGATAGCTGCTTGCTTCATGTGACTGGATCAGTTAGCTCCTTTGGTTTTCTCTTAAACTCTCCCAGACACATGTCTCTTCCCATCTTTGTTGAATCCAGTGTTGGTTGCCCTATGTCACCATAGGGTATGTATGGTTTGTCTACTTCCTTAATTTTTGGACTCTTCCCACTGTTGTTGAGCCAGGCCCATGTCATAAATTTTGGAAGATTTCTAGACCTTGCCCCCAAGCACAGCATCTTTAAACTTAATTTTCCACAGTTGAAAACTTAGATTTTGTGCTTATCTTCAGGCAGAGCACTTGGTAGGCCCGAATTATTCTACCTTTATTCATTGGCTGAGGAGAGCTGCACTTAAAATAGGGAGGAGGCTCTGTCAAGCCAGTGTGGAACTCCTGATCTCAGAGGTACTCTGTGCCTGTGAGCAGAGGCCCAATCCTGTCCCCCAGTGAGCAGGGAGCTAGTCTCTGTACACAACATTATCTTACAACCAAGCAATTCAAGAACTGTCTATGGAAGGGTTGAGAGAAGGTGGAACTCCAGGAATGTTTCAGGGACAGAAGGCAATTTAACCCCTGGTGTTTCTGGGAGCTTCAACTTCTTGAAAGCTGTTTGAGACTTAAATGTGGGCATTCATCACTTTAGCTGTCAAATACAGTGTTTTTATTTAAATACACTCATGGAGAACAAAAAAAAAGAGGCACACAAAACACAATTTCATCTCCTTCTAACAATAGATTGCAACACCTGTTGCTTTGTCCACTGAAACTGCCTTCTCTGAGGATCTTGTAGCTATTAATTATAGCCAGCTGACAACAGTATGAGGAGGGCTGGTAGCAGGAGCTGTAACTTCCTTTCAAAGAAAAAGGCATGTTTCTGCTACTTTACCAAATTTGCTGCTTCAATTTATTGAGAAGTAGTTTGTCACAGGCAGTCAAGGAAAACTGAGATGATTTTCTGAATTCCATTAATAAAATGCAATGCCTAGTTAGGGATTGAAGTCACTAAGTAATTTTAGCCTGCTCCAGAACAAAATAACAATTGGAGGGATGTCTTACTTAATGTTGTATGTTGTAATTTAAAATCAGTCAAACCTATTGGAGATTTTATGAATGTAACTACTACTTGTCAGCACAAACTGGGAAAGAAGTGCAGTTTTTAGTAATATATAGGAGAGAAATTTCAAAATACTAATTAAATGAGAAACTAGATTCTTGGAAGCACCTAGATTAGACTTCAATATCACAAATAAGGAGCCAATTACAGCTTTGATGCAAGCAAGTCTGTAGCCTCAGTGTGTCAACTCTGAGTCGTGTTTTTTTCATTTACTTAATCCCCTTCACTTTTAAGCTGATGATCGATTGTTAAACTAGTGGCTTAAGCTTCCCTTCTATTCAGCTATTTTTCTTCAGGAAAGCTGACTGACTCATTTTTGTTAAATGTAAAGTGAATGTGAGTTACCTTTATCTGGAGTAAAATGGTATGATGACCACTTAATCTTTTAAAAAGTATTACAGATATAACAATGTATCACTGAGTGTCCGGGAGGAGATACACGTTTCCAGTTTTCAAGAAGTCATAAGTAGTTTCGTAGTCACTGTAAGGGAGAGAGCTGAAGATTTACAATGCTGGACAGTCAGCTCTTGTGCTTTGGGTTAGTGCTTGCTCTCAGGTGCAGTAAGCAAATACAAAAAGGATATTACATCTAGTGTTGGGTAGTCTGTGTGTCCTGCCTCCAGTCTGTAAGGCATTATAGCCACTTATAAGCTAGTTTTTGAGATCTACCTCAAACCATGATGAGTTTTGGGCCTCACACAAAGAAGGCTCTGATGATCACCTTGCTTTTTTATGAAGGAGTTTCACATTTTCTTCCCTGTAGTAGCTCAGGTTATCTTGACTGGGTCAAACTGATGACTGTGTCTGAACCAATATTCTGTCTGGATGGTTGAGAGTCTTTTCTGAGCTTAAAATTTGTGGCACTGTGAGAACTGGGTTAGCTTGTACTGGCTGTTGGAAAATTCCATGGCTTTTATACCACCTTCTCTGTTTTCTGGACAGGAGCAATAAATTGAGAGAGATGTTCTGATGAGATTATCTTAATGTAGCAAACATTTATATAAACCAGACTGATTTTCTCCCTTGGGCTTTGGGTTATAAACAGGTTGAAATGTTTTGAGATGCTAAGCTGTCTCAGTTTCTGATGCAACAGATTGGTTTTCTTTATTTTTTAGTTTTCTTCTGGTATTGAAATCTTCAAGTTGATAATCTGATGGATGTCCCTTACCATTTTAATACAGAATAGCAATCCTTTTTCCTATCGTTTTTCTAAATGAATATTTTCATCTAGAGTAAAGTTTCTCTGCTTAGGACCTCTGTTTTATGTCTTTCTGTGAAATCTCTACTTGAGTCTTTGAGAGGCTGTCTGGTACACACAACATCTGATTTCTCTGTTAGAAAAGAAAATTAGCCATGTGTACAGTCTGGGGTCGTTAGTTTTACTGTACCCAGTAAGATGCGCTGTGGCCTGAGTTGCTCTTTTCTCAGCTTTTTCATGTCAGCCTTGCTGTTGCCAGGGAAGCAAGGGAAGAGTTGCATTCCTGCCTGTCAGTATGCTCCACTTTCTGTTAAGTTTCTCTTGTTACAAGTTTTCAGCCTCTTGCTCATGCAAATGTGCATAATTGCAGTCAGTGCCCTAACCTCTGCATTTTCCATCATTCCTTCTCTGCAAGGGAGCTTATTTACTTCTGTAATTGCATCTGTTAGCTTTAGTAACATCCATGATCACTTACTTGTTGAGGACAAGTTTGGCAGTAGACTTTGGGTAGGATTCCCTCGCCTGTATTTTGGCATCTTGTGCAGTTTGAGACGCTAAGTTTCCCTGTCTGCTTCTCAGCTGCCACTCAGCTGTGTGGTTAGCTAATCCTAAATTGGAAGCCTACTTGTTGATCACCTTGAATAACTCACTGGATCTTTAAATACACAATTTCATTGCCTCTTCATGTCAGGGTTTCTCTGAACTGCCTGCCACATGCAGTGTCAGATTGTCAGTGTCAGTGGCTTGAGCCTTCAGAGAGAATGTCTGCTTCCTGAAGCAACAGCTGATGGACTAGGCAGGTATCCAAATGTGGTATCTCAGGACATCTCATCAGCTGGCATTGTGTACTATATCTTTAAAAGACTATAGTGGGTTGACCCTAGCCAGACACCAGGCACCCACCAAAGCCACTCTCACTCTCCTCCATAGCTGGACAGGGGAGAGGAAATATAATGAAAGGTTCATGAGTTGAGATAAGGACCAGGAGAGATCACTCACCAAATACCATCACAGGTAAAATAGGCTCAAATTAGAGATATTAATTGAATTTATTACTGACGAGATCAGAGGAGGATAATGAGAAATGAAATAAAACCTTAAAACCACCTTCTTCCTATCCCTCCCTCCTTCCCAGCTCTACATTCTCCCCCAGCAGCACAAGGAGACAGGGAGTGAGAGTTATGGTCAGTTCATCACCTGCTTTTTCTTCTGCTGCTCAGGGAGAGGAGTCCTTCCCCTGCTGCACCGTGGGGTCCCTCCCACAGGACATGGTTCTCCATAAGCTTCTCCAACATGAATCCATCCCATGGACAACAGTTTTTCCCAGACTAAAGTGAGTTGTTAAAGAAGGATTAACTCATTAAGACAGATGTAAATAATATATACTCCCACATAATGTGATTCCATGGTAATGGTAATGTGGTCATTGATTTAGAGACTTGCATGCATTTTGTAGCAAATTGGATCAACATTGTATTGGAAATTAGGGAACAGATATGGTTTCATGATGAAAGAAGTGTGCAAGATGAAGCAGTTTCTACCTCAGTTTTCTAGATTTTAAGTCCTTTTATGTTTTAATGTGTTTGTTCTGTGTAGTAATTCAAAAGGGAGGTTGAGCTGACTGCTGTTTGAAGAAGTGGTTAAAAATATGGCTGCAAATTTTTAATCTGTTTCCTACTTGATTTTTTCTTCCAAAAATAGCTTCCCTTTCTCAGGAAGGTTCTTACTAATTGTACATGAGAGTTGACAAAGGATAGTCCTCTGTGGGTGATAATATCTAAAAGCATGGTGGGATTTGATGTTGAGACCTGATGTTCACTGCAGCTTCCTTGCCTTCCTGGGCCTTTGTCTACAGCCCTTTTCTGCTCCAGTCCAAGAGCAGAGGAAACAAATTGTAAGAAACTGTAGGATTTAGTTTCAGGGCCTGAGTTTAACACTGAGCAAGAAGGGGAACTTCTCTGTAAACTTTGCAGCTCCTTAAATTTTGTGTATTAGTCCTTAATATTCTGTGTCACTTCTTTGCTTGTAAAATATCTTACCAAAACAGTGAAAAGAGTTAGTGATTTCTCCCCTACTCATCTTATACTTCTGCAAAATAAAATGCTTTTAGGCATCACTTCACTCTCTGTCATGTATTAGTTAGCTGTTAATTAGCTGCTAGCTATGTTCATATATCCATTGAAACTAAGATTCTTTACTGTAAAGTAAAAAAAAAAAAAAAAAGGAAACCAGGCCACAGGTTTCTGAAGATGTAATCATCAGGGATGAAATCACAGGCTTTGTGAGGCACAGTGTGAAGGAGATGAACTTCAGTGTATGGCTTGACAGCAAAGCTAAAGTGATTAGCAAGAGTTGAAAGGGCTAATTCCTTGCACCCACTCCAGGTCAGGAGTTTGTGGCCATCCTTGTATAGACCAGATGCTCCTCTGATCTTTCTCCTTATCTGGCACAAGAGCTGGTTCATTGAGATGGATAAGAAGTGTTGGCTTTTTGCTGCAGGGAAGAGAGGACATGGGATTGTCCCTTGCTATGACAGCAGGTCATTAGATCAGTTTGGCTGTTGGCAAACCACTCCTCATAAGGCAAAAAGCTATGAAATTTATGGAGGAGCAAATGGGAAGAAGAAACAGGGGGCACCAGCAGTATTATAGACAAATACAAATGTTTTAAAAAACAGAGAAACCCTATGCAATTTCACATCTAGTGTTTTAATTTTTACAATTTAAAATGTATAAATAAGATAAATTTTGCTAATAAGTCTGGATAACCATCTGCCGATTGTTGCTTTAAGTCATATTCTTGCTAAACTGCTACTATGTGGCCATCTCATTACTTGGTTTTAGAAGACAAAAGTTCTAATTAAGCTGCTCTGGAGGTAATGCAGATCTGTGTCTTTTATCAAGCCCAAATAAGCTCCTAGATATAACACATTTTAAAAAATTACACGAGGCTTAGAACTTCTTTAGTACTTTTTATAATGTCCACAAATGTATAAATATTTGCTGTAAATATGAGAAATGGCGCACCAGAAATATGTTTTACCTTTAGGCAGTTTTGTATGCTTTTGTGTAACTGAGCAAATGAATTAATATCAGGAGAATAGAAGGAGAACATTTAATGGAATTTTAAAGCTAAAACCAAACCCTTCTTAGTTAGGAGACTGTTAACTGTTAGAGTTCTGTGATTTTGGACTATCACAGAAGAATCACATTAACAAGCTTCTAAACAAAAATGAGGGTTGGTCTGAAAAAAACCTTTGATATGCTTGCTGTTTGCTTAGACACTGCCCCCAGTCTATTGGATTGCTGTTCCTGTTTTCATGTTTCAATGTTTTCATTAATGGTGTGGATGAAACAGTACACTTATTAAATTTGTGGATACTATAAAGCAGACTTGCAAGCATTTTGGAGTTAGAATTAAAATTTGATGTGATCTCAAAAAAAAAAAAATTGTCTTTTTCATTTTTTTTTCTGTTTTGTTAGGGTTTTTTAATAAGAAAATTCAAGAAAAATGAACAAAGTCTCATTAGCTAGGAAACACTCACAAAAAAAGCACAGGCTAGAACTTGCTGAGTAGCAGTTCTGCAGAAAAGGATCTGGGATGATTAATGTGATTCTGTTGTGAAAAATGGACACTGATCAGAAGTATAAGCAGAACTCTTGGTTATATGAAATACAAGATATGTCAAATAATTTTTCTTGCTCAGCAGTGCCTGACCCTCAGTTGTTCCATTTGTAAAGTCCTTCACAAGTATGTAATGTATACCACATTACATACTTGTGCACAGATTAAATTTGGTATTCTGGATTGTATGATGGAGCAGTGTGAAAGTGTGGTGACTCTACTGCATATGTGCATTTTCACTTTCTGCACAGATAAAGTCCAGCCTTCTGTTTTGACTGTTCGGGTCATTAGTTTCTTTATCTGTTGATAGTGCATACAACTTGTCTTTCTAATACTGCTTTTTCTATTTTCCCACATTATACAAGTGTTTGGTTTGAAAACTCATTGTCCATGCTTTCTGCCTTTTGTGATGTTTTATCTACTTTATCTGTCTTTCTTTATTCATTTACTGTGACATAGTCTAAAAATCATTTCACCTGAGCATTTAGTTCATAATTTATGCCACAAGATCTAAGGCTATAAAGTGATTCCAGAAAAATACAAAAAGTAATAATAATCAGAAAAAGGGTCAGCTAATTCTTTATGCTGCATGGTGCTTTTAGCATGATACAAGTGTATTCACAGTTTTTAAAAGTACTCTGCATCTGTAAATGTGACTAAATATTTGTAGTGGGTTTGCACGGCCAAGTTTTGGTAACAGGGGGGCTACAGGGGTGGCTCCTGTGAGAAGCTGCCAGAAGTTTCACTTGTGTCTGATGGAGCCAGTGCCAGCTGCTCTGAGGTGAATCTGCTGCCAGCCAAGGCCGAGCCCCTCAGCATTGCTGGTAGTGTCTGTGGGACAGCAGGTTTAAGGAGCAGGAAAAGTCGCTGCACAGCAGGAAGTGCAGTGACAGAGAAGAGCGAATATGTGAGAGAGCAGCTGTGCCCCTGCAGCCCATGGGGTCCGTGGTGGAGCAGAGATCCACCCACAGCCCATGGGGGAGACCCACACGATCTGTGGCCCCATGGGGAGAGAGAGGAGTTCACGCTGGAGCAGATTTACTGGCATGACTTGGGACCCTGTGGGAGGCCCCTGCTGGAGCTTTCTGTTCCTGAAGGATGCCACCCTGTGGAAGGGATCCACACTGGAACAGTTCACAAAGAACTTCAGCTTGTGAAGGACTGTGTTGAAGAAGTTTATGGGGGACTGTAGTAATTATATCGAGACAGACACAACTGGCATCATCACCAGTCCATTATGCCTTCTGTCAGGCAACTCCACACAGTTCTGGCTCCTTCCCTCTGCATAACTGGCTAAACCCCAACCTGTCCCTTACCTGGCCACCTAACCCTGTCTGTCCCTCACACAGCATCTGCTTACCTTCTCTGTCCCTTGCACAACCACATGCTCTTTACCTCCTCTCAGCACAGCCAGCTGACCATCCCAAACTGCAGCAGTCTCTGGGTCTCAAGCTCCACCTGCAACTATAACTTACTCTCCATTAGCTAGCCCAGTCTTTTATAATACTCAACCTTGTTGGGCAGGCAAGGCTGTTTCCACTCCTCCTAATCAGTACTGCTGTAATCCATTGGGAAATATTGCCTTCTGCACTATCCTTACAAACTATTCTACAGAGGACTGTTGCCTGTGGGAGGGACCCCCATGCTGGAGCAGGGCAAGAATATGAGGAGTCTTCCCCTTAGCAGGATGGAGTGGGAGAGACAACATGTGATGAACTGACTGAAACCCCCATTTGCCACCCCTCTAGGTCATGGGGAATTCAGGAGTGAATTTAAGCCTGAGAAGAAAGAATGGGTGGGAGGAAGGTGTTCTTCAGATTTAGTTTTTATTTCTTGTTTTTCTACTCTGATTTGATTGACAGTAAATTCATTTAATCTCCCCAAGCTGAGTTTGTTCTGCATGTGACAGTAACTGTGAGTGATCTTTTCATGCACTTGTCTAGATGACAAATCTTTCATTATATTTTCTCTCCCTCGTCCATCTGAGGTGGTGAGCAATAGAGCAGCTTTTGTGGTCAGCTGGCAGACAGACATGGTCAACTCACAACTACATTGTGTTTCCTGATATATTAAAAAAATGAATGGACTATTTTACAGCAATATTTTTTGAAATGTGAGAAGTTCAGTTTTGTTGTTTTTGTGTAAATTTGTTTTGATTTTGTAATTTTTAGTCTGTCAGGAAAATTCTTGGCTTGTACATAGTTTAATAAGAAGGTCAATACCAACTGTTTAATGAAACCTGTGTAGCAGCCTATGTACTAAGTGCTAAAAGGGGAAGTGAAGTAAAATGCAATTCTAGTATATTTGCATCCCTCTATGTGTTTGCTGTTGCATTTCTACTGCATCTGTGTGCGAGAGAGTATGAAGAGAAACCATTGCAGCATCTCATGGGACACTGCAGTGTAGCCTTACAAAAACAGCAGCACTGCGACTTGCAGACTTTGATTGGATAGATGTGTGTGATTAAACATTAGGAAATATCATTTCTGTTGTGTCTTGGTGTGGAAGCTGAGTAAAGGCACAAAGCTGGGAGGCACAGCTGTGCTGTCCAGCTTTCTCTGACAGTAGCAAAGTGTCCGTAACCACTGCTGAACTTGAAGGGAAACTTCTCTGGAGACAGGAGGTGTAGGAATTTCCTAGATGTGAGTTAGGTAGTCACCTGAAATGGGATGTGGTAACTTCTCTAATTGTAATCTTAGTATTCTAAGTGAACAATCTCTTTTGTATATGTCAGATTTTTCAGAAATACCTGCATGGAAGATGTAAAAATATTTTGATTATATAACTGCATTTCATCTCTGACCAGCTTAGTGAAATCTCTTTCCCCCAAGTCCTACATTTTATGTAGCAGTGTATTTTATTGTGTTTGTGCTTGTGGCTGGAAGGCCCCAAAATGTTTTTGCTTTACTGTTTATAAAACAATACAAAACTGGTGTATATATGTAAAAAATGTAAAGAGAAGGTGGTACATAAAGTTTTTGTCACCTTTTGTCATGACATCGAAGACTGGCTGCCTGGTAGTGTGAAAATAATGTGCCATCACTCTATCAACTGTATTCTTTCTGTTGTCTCTCTCTACTAGTGGATTTTTAGAACTGATTACAAATTTAGTATCTCCATATCTCATCTGCTTAAGAGTTAGTCCCCATGATTATATTACTGCCTGGGCATCTTTGCTTATACAGATTGATTTACAAAATAGTTAGTTTCTTGTAGGAGTTCTGCAGCTTTAGATATATTTTTAAAAAAAACCACCGAGTGCCATATATCTTACGATAAATTCTGATTTCAGAATTGAATTTTCTATGTACTTTTCTCTTAATATCTTTTGTTTTCCCCTGAACCTTATCTTGTTCATTTTTGCAGTTCCTCGATACTATTCTTAAACTGATTTTTCTTGTTTTATCCTTAATAGTAGGAGAGGATCCATCCCACAATTTCTCTCTTTAGAACATCAGTACTATAGAACATAGTATTTTATTTGGTTATTACTAAGTTCTGCTTTCATGAAGAATAAACTTTTAAAATACTGGAAGCTGAGGTGGTAATTCACAACTGGCAGGGCTCAGTAGTATTTCATGCAGTACCATATGAGTGATGCCTTTCTCATACCCATGTTTGTGGGCTAAAATGATGTAAATACTGTGAGTTTCAATGATATTTCGTGTTATGTTGGTTTCATTTTAAATACGTTTAAGACATATGGATGGCCTGATTCTGCCACCATTGACTTTAATGTTTAGAATTAAGAAACTTTTTCAATTAATTCCACTTTATACATATATACATATATATATATATATACACATATATAGTGTATTTAAAATCAGATGCAGACGTGTTGTATACCAAAGACTTCTATAGTTCTATACCTTCTCAGTCTTTAAGTTAGGCTTTTCTAACAATACTACTGTATTGAATGGCATTGAATGGTGAAGTGACAGTAGGATTTGTACAGTATGAATTTAGTACATATTTATTTGAACACATGAGGTATTTGAACATATAGCAAACTGCATATATAGATTTTAAATCTGCCACTATCAATATTTTTTTGAAGATACTTATGAGAAGCACAGGTGATTGCATCTCAGTTTTTAATTTTTTCTACTTTTGCCTTTCCAGGGACTTAAATCAGTTATCTGTATTTCCTCAGTAATAAAAATTATATTCCAGTCTGAACCTCTTCTCCAAAGCACAGAGTCGCAGTAATAGGATTTATTATTTTCATTATACTAGTGCAACTGCTTTAAAGTACTTGTACTCCAAGGTGTAATAAGTGATTTGGGGTCTTAATCCAACAATACTGTCCCTCTGAGTAAATATACATGGATATTTTTAATGGATTGGTGGGGAAAGAGGGACAAAAATACTGATGGTAATAAAAAAAAATTTATATAGGTTATTCGTTTCCATAAGCCCTTTGTTAGAAAGTTTTTCAGGTTTGTTTCAGGGTTTTTTTGGTTTTATTTTTTTTTTGTTTTGTTTGTTTGTTTTTTTGATAAGGAGCAAAGAGCTTAGTGGTAAGGGATGCTGCCTGTGGTGGATGAGAGCTGAACCCCTGCTCTGCCTTAGCCAGCAGGACCAGAGCTGCTGCTGGGAGAAGTTCCAGTTGCCCAGGTCGCTTGTTGGCTCTCACAGGTTTTGTCTCTATTTGCTCTGTACAGATCAGCTCACGTGTATGAACCCTGAATAATGCAATGACTGACAATGACTGGTTTCTCTCTTAATTGAGTGGGTCACCTGGGAAGACTGCAGGCCCCTAAACTGTTCTGTATGGTTTTTGCAGCAGCTGTAGTTTTCAGCCAGTAGCCCAAATTTTGCCAAGGAGCATACTCTTAGTGAATAGTGTGGAGTAATGCCCTGACCCTGGTTTGTTTATGCATGTAGACCTAGCCTGAGAAAGATATTGGCAATAAAGAAACTAATTTGGACAGATTAAAAGAGGTAATTGGTACCTGGCATATTCCAGGTAAATGTTTTAGCCGTGAGGTTAAAGACTAGTTTAGGAAATCCTGGTACCTCTGCCAGTATTTTATGCAAGTACTCTACCTGTTGACTGAATAAGCAGTGATTTTTTTTTAAGAACTTGTATACTTGCATTTTTTTTTCTTGTTTGTACTTTCTTCTTTTTTTTTTCTTTTCCTTCTTTTTCTTTTTTTCTCCTCTTTTCTAGTTTGGTAGAAGCCCAAAAAAAAAAAAAAAAAAGGGGATTTTCTCTTGTGGACTTATTTGATACATTAGGTGCTCTTAACTGGAAAAACAATGGCAAAGTTTGCAAGTTTGCTATGGCAGTTGGTTGCAAAGTCATCCTCTCTTGATATTGGCAAGCGCTTATCTCATCTGCAGAATAATTGTGTAGAATTTAATTCTAGAATAGTAATTCTTCCTGCCATATGTCAGGCAGGGTGACCCCACCATTGAAAAACAGAACCTGGAGCCAGGGTGTGCGGGTTCTTCTCCAGTGATGTTCTTTGGCTCTGAGCTCTGTTTCTCTGTGTATCCATTTGGAAGTTTGCAGAAGCATGACTTCTGTGGACAGTTTTGTGACCCAGGTTCAGGAGCAAAAAAGGAGTGCTGCTAATACCACTGTAGTCATTGAACATCAAAATGCAAAGTGCTCTGCTGATAATAATGTGTTTATTGCAGTGACAGGCAATGGCACAAGTTAAAATGCAGACTACAGCAAACCTGTCTGGACCCACCATGGCTCCTGTGGTGCTACCCCTGCCAGTTACAGCTACAAATACACTGAGTCTGCCATCCTCCATGAATGGATCCATTGCAGAACCAGCTGCCAGCTGTAGCAGTCCTACTGCCAGCCTTGTGGATCCCACGTCTTTGAACAACTCACCAGGTAAGTTGGTCCAGACATATTTTCTTTGGTGTTCAAATTAATATTTTTGATGACTTGTTAATTGAAAAACATAATAATTAGGTCTTAAAGAGGATTAAAATAAGGGAGAAAACCCACGTAGAAAAATATTTTGGCTAAATAAACTCTTATACTAAGTTTTGTTTCTTTATTGAGCTCAGATTTGGAGTGAAGTTTTGATCAATGATATAAAAACTCAGGAAAGAACATGTCTATTTTGTCAAATTCTCAGTGTATCTTTTACAGAGAAGTTTTAGTGGAGCAGGAAGGTCTCCAAGTTTATTTCTCTTCCCTAGAACAGAATGTCTTCTGACTGCTTGGCAGTATTTGATGTTTCCTTTGTGGCCTAATAAACACTGTAGTTCCTATGCTGAACTGGGTCTAAAATGCAGAAGTGTTGTCCTAACAATTTAAGCAAGAAATGACAATGTATGTGTGTTAGGGATAAATCCAAATAAATTGCAAAAAACCCCACAGAAAGTGAAGCAGTCTAAAAAAACCAGAACTAAATCCTTAAAGGGGGAGGTGTTCTATGGAAGTGTTCTGAGAGTGTCTTCAATATTGTGAGAAAAGTAAAACACTGGGAAGAAGCTGGCAGAAACCACTGGGTTTCATCTGCTGTATTTGTCTCATAACTCTTATGCTACTCACTTCTGCTTTGAAGTGTGGAAAAATCATTCTGAAAGAGTAGTCAATTCCAGGAACCAGTATACTCCTGACAGTAAACTTTGGTGGCATAGAAAATACAGATTATGCATATGCTCTCCTGCAGTCTTCTTTCATAAAAACATTTTGGAAAAAAATAGTTTGGGGGCATTTAAATTGCATGTAATCAAATTTGATATTGTGAACTACATATTCTCATGTGACTAATACATAAATGGTATTTAAACTTTGTATTTAGCATATATGCAAAAGTTCTGTTTTAGCCACAGTATTTTCTTTTTAAAGCATGCTGCTTTTGCAAAGCTTTGTGAAGAGTACATTTCTCCACAAAAACTTTACAGACTCTTTATTTACAGCTCCTCTCCAAGATAACATGGCAAACCCCAAAGAGAAAACTCCAATGTGTCTGGTAAATGAGTTAGCCCGTTTCAATAGAATTCAACCCCAGTATAAGCTTCTGAATGAAAGAGGGCCTGCTCATGCCAAGGTAAGGTCACAGTTCCAGGTGATGAGCCATACCTTACATGCTAAACAGATAATATCATGGTTTGGACAAATGTGTTTGTCAAACCCAGCTACATTTCTAGTGTAAGGGCTTTCTTCCTGTTGTTTTTTTTTTTTTTTTGCTGCTTTTTTTTTTTTTACCACACTTTCAGAAAGTATGCCTGTATTTCTGTTACAGAAGCCCTGTAGATAATTTTGTACTTCGTTTTTTCTCTTATCTTTGAATTTATATTTGCTAGTCTTTATATACACCTCATGAAGGTCTTTTCAGGGTATCACCACCCTTCCTTAATCTTTCTGGAGCACTTGCTTTTTAGACTGCATGAATCTTTTTCTGCAGTCAGCATGCCTCTGATAACTACCTCTGCATTTGTTTCATGGTAATGCAGGTGATGACAAATTTGTGACATTTTTTCAAGTGCTTTTTGGTGTGATTCTTTGCCCACGAAGTTGATAGTCTGTCTTTGAATCTTGCATTCTAGGGCACAAACTTCATTAATGAGCAACTTTACAATGTAAGGTTATACTAAAACTGCTAATGTGATTATAGCATAGAAGTTTCTAGTGAATTGACAGCTAATTCTGGCTAGTTCATGTACCAATTTGGATGTCCAGCTTAATAAGTAAAAATTATGATGCTTTCAGATGATGGGGAATACAGAGGAATATCCTCATGGTAATTTTTGGATATAATTTTGAATTTCCTCTGTAGTTAGGAGCAAACTGGGGGAGGAAAAAACTTCTGAAAGCCTGAGTGAGACACTGGCATAATTAGCTGCTTCTTTGTACTTAGTATTTCTGGAGTGGCCAAGTCGCATGAGGCAGTAAGTCCAAGGTATGGATGAGTAACAGTTTCAGCTCCTCTTGGGCTGTCTCTGCCCTTGCCCCTTGTTTCTGTGTTGCCAGCTAGTGCAGAGCTGATGCAAATCACTGACCTTCAGCTCTGGCTGGTGTTGCTGAACGTGTTACAGTGGTGGAAATGATGTCAGCAGGTGCGGGGCTGCTTTTAGCATCCCTCGTAGCAAATGGAAATTGAAGTGCTCTTCCTCTTCCTGGAGACCTTTGGCACCACAGGGTACACTGGCTGCTTTGTTTGAGATTGCAGCATATTAACTTTGTTGGGCTTTATGTAACTTCTTGCTATTGTGTTTATTGTGTTACCTTTTTTTCCATTTCTGTGAAAAAATAATTGCTTTAGTTGTGGTGTGGTTTTGGCTGTTTGCATTTCTCAGCAGTAAGGATATTTGAGTCATATGACATTCATATTATATTTAAAATTTTAGTAGGATAAGAGATTGTTCACATATGGAAGGGGGAGCCCTTTTCCCAAGCAATTGCCAACAGGGTAGGAGGACATAACCTCAGACTGTGCCAGGGGAGGTTCAGTTTGGACATAATGAAATTTTTTTTGACTGAGAGGGTGGTTAAGCATTGGAATGGACTGACCAGGGAGGAGATGGAATAGCCATCCCTGAAAGTTTACAAGAAATGACTGGATATGGCAGTTAGTGCTAGGGTTTGTGTGGTGTGGTGGTGTCTGATCAAAGTTTGAACTCTTAGAGGTCTTTTCCAACTTCATTGATTCTATGATACATTCGTTATTACTTTTAAAGGAACTGGTATCAGTGAAATTACTTAAGTCTGCATTACCTGCACTTCTGAAAGCCATCTTTTCAGTGAATTTCTCAAGTTTTCAGTTTTTCAATTTACCTCATTATTTTAGTTGTGCTCATAGTGGTAAAAAATACAGTTATGTACTCTATGGACTTAGAAGGATGTTAAGTCTAATTTTGATCCATATAGTGAGAAAAGAAAAAGAGAAATGGATGAAGAACAAGGCTGATATTAATAAGATTATGCAGATTTTGACCAATGAAAAGTGAAGAAAGAAATAGAATTTACTATGACTCTCTTAGCTGTTTGGTATCATGTCTTGCTAGTAATATGGTGATATACTTAACAGAAAATGTTAAACAGACCTGAATCTGTCCTGGGAAGCATGACCTGAAGGATATAGTGCTGCTGTTGCTCTTTGCCATTCAAGGAGCTTCTCACATTCCTTTGCTCTTACACATACTCTGCTCCTGACCACTGGTGGTTTTCACAATTTTCAGAGTGCTCTACAAGATAGGTGTTTGTGTTGTGTCCACAAATGCTAGTAAATTTTCATACCCTTTTGTTTAGTTGTCTTTGGAAAATAAGTTTAGACAATTGAGGGGAAATGGAAAAATAGCAACAGTGTAGTTGGGAGAGAACTGGCTCTTCCTGACAGTGCAGTTAGGGTTTCTAGGAGTCTGCCCTCCAGGTGGATTCTTCATCATAACAAAAATCAGGAAGTCTTTGTTGGCATAAATGATGTCTTGGAGTACGTTAGTCAGACTGATCATATCTTCTGTCCTTCTGTGTCAGTGTCATTTCAGGACACAAATTTAAAAGGAACAGTGGCAAAAGAAAGTGGATGGTGGTACAGAAAAGAGGGAAAGGGATGTAGCACTTCAAAAGCTGGGAAGGAGGAGAGAAGGTTTTACACAGAAGAAGTGAGGAATAAAGGGTTGTCAGGGCTTAGAGAGATTGACCTTGCAAGCACAGCAGGGTGAAAACAAGCACAAGCATGGTTGTCTTTGCATTCCTGCTCTCTGGACATCAGTAAATTATGTTGGGTGTAAGGAATATAAATTTCCTCAGGTAAGAAGTGTCTCTCAGTGAGCAGCAGAACTGTTAGCTCTGGTATTCCAGAACTTGAATGTTCCATTGTCTGCTACAGGGTTTGGATTTAGGCAGGTTTATTCCTTTAATAAAGGGCTAAACCTACTTCTATGTGTGGGTTTTTGCAGGAGTTTCTTTGGCAGATGTATTAAGTGAGAAGGTGCTCTGACTGGCAGAAGTTTACTGAGCAAACCCTTTATCATCCTGAGTTCCTGTTTATTTCTCTAAGCACTAAGAGTTATAGGTAGATAAGTAGCCATTATTAATCATATTTTCATTTAAATTCAGGATTTTCCTCCTCCTATAAAAATACTACACTGATACTTTCTTGCAAAATATAAAAGATACGAACTACAGACCCAGAAATCAAATTTCAACTTTTTAAATAATAAGTATGTATGTTTGTAGGTAATTTATATAATTATGGGTATTTAGCACTAATACTCATCTTAGCTTTCAGTTAGGGGTAGCATTTGACAGAGTGTAAAATTAAGAGACAATTACTCTCTTTCTTCCATGAAGAAATTGTTGTGACTGCTGTGGCAAAATCAACAGGGCAATAGGAGCTGTGATAAAGGGACTTGCATTGTGTTTCTGAAAACTACAGTAGGCCAAACCTCAAGGCTGTAATTAAGACATGAGTATGTATTTATAGCATTCAGTTTGAATGCAGTGTGTGCATGTGCAGAGGCCTGAGTTGGGAGACACATACAGACTTGTGTTTCAATGCTTCTTTGCAAGTGCATGCTGAAAAAATGTGTATGTAAAGGCAGATTTAGACTGCCCACCATATTCATCTCTAAAAACCTGGTCCTGGATCAAGCAAGTTTAAATAAGTTAAAAATTTAAAGAGCTGTCAAAATTAAAATTTTACTTTATATACTTCTCATACTAATATGTGAATTTTTTTTTTTTCTGTTGACTCAAGTTAGTTAGGCCATTTTCTGAGGTAGGTGTATCTTTGTTTACTGTATGTATCTGACTATTAAGTCCTGCCTTTTATCTAGGGATTATATGGCAAATGTATTGAGCTCCTAGCCTTCCTCCCCTTGTTCTCAAATTTAAACAGAACATTTATGTATCATGCAGAAGATAGACTCTGTCTAATATCTTAGACATGCATTGTGTTTTATCTGCACAATTTGTACAGCATGAATACTTGAAATAGCCCTCTATCACGGAATTTAAAATATATGGTTTTTATCAGTTAGTCCATTTCTGAACTCTGGAGATTTACAGTTCCTATCCTCACTATAGATTTTACATTAAGAACTGCAGTTTCCTTTAAAAATATAATATTTCTTTTGTTTCTTACTTTATCTTTTTGACCATATTTGAATTGTGACTCTGCCCTAACAAAAGGCATTATTTTTAGAAATCTGGCTATGTGAGAAATTAATTCACTCTGTAAAACTATTGGGGCCAAATTCTCCGCTGCCTTGAGAAGTGTGTAATCATTTATATTAATTCATAATTATTAAAATTTTTTTTTCTCAGTAGCATGTTTAGTATTTGTTTTCTGCAAGTAAAGTGACTACACATACTCAAGTATATGAAGAAATGTGTTCTTAGCTGATCTGTACATAGTCTTCCAAGAGCAGAGGATCAGTTTGAAGTTATTCTTACTTGGTTTAAATATTATTCTGTTCTTTGATAATTGCCATAACCATTACACTGTTTTACTTTGTGGTTTGAAAGGCCAAGTGTTGCTCACTGATAAGGTCTCACTGATCTCTGGAAGAATCAGATGCGTTATCTGGGAGTTGAATACAATGAAAAGAGAGCATGGTTTCTCTTCAGCCCTGGAAGCTTTTATACAGATTGTTTTAATCCACAGTGATAATCTTGCCAGTGTTTACCTGTTCTTTGTCTTTGAAGATGTTCACAGTGCAGCTGACTCTTGGAGAACAGACATGGGAAGCTGAAGGAAGCAGTATTAAAAAGGCCCAACATGCTGCTGCCAGCAAAGCATTGAATGAAACTACCCTTCCCAAACCAACGCCTAGACCACCCAAAAACAATGTAAACAATAATCCAGGTATGACATATTCCCCTGAGTGTTAGATCTTGTTGAAGTGTTGGCATATTATAGCACTAAATAAGTAATTTTAACAAGATACTTAAACTTGTAGGATGAAAATCAACAGAGCTATAGTATGATTGGGTCATGCAGAACCTCTAGTGAAATTTCATGGAAGAATTTTTAATGCACATACCTAAAATGGTAGAACTGTAAAGGAATATATTATTTAGGTAATGCTTAGGTGTGTACAAAGTGATGGTATGTGATCAACAGTAAGCAGAAAGAGAAAACCAGACTGAATTAATTAAAACACATTTTCCAAAGAGTTATTTTAGCTAACTTTCTGATGAAATTGCACATATTATCCAGTCCAATCCTGTGAAATTGCATCTCTGGCATAAACAAAAGGCTGGGATTTGGCATGAGAATTTTGGCAGGTAATTTCCTGCATGCTGAGTTTTCTTTCAGAGCAATCTGTACTTTCAAAAATCTTTCAGGTGGCTTTAGAAACTTGTTTCAATAATAGAAAGAATGTATACTGGTGTCTTGAATTCTTCATTTTAAGCTGTTACCTTCAAGTTGTCTTCAGTGCATGCAGAACCTTCTGAGGTACACATCTTATGCACATGCTCAGTGATCTGTCTTAATCAATAAAGAAAAAAAATCATAACTTCATTTCAGACTAATGTGAAGGAAATCAAGTGATGAGAATATCTTCTCATTTATTATTTTTAAACAATCCTTCTCTCCCTGCTTCTTTTCTGTTTTCCCTTTCTTCCCTTTAATTTCTGTCTGCCCCTCCCCCTCTTTTAAGAATGTATATTTCAGCCACTTTCTTAAAATGAAGTAATTTTGCAGTTAATCTTCTCTGTGTTGGAAAGAGAAAAGTGGGAGTAAATTTCCTTTAGAACTTGTGAGTGTTATCCTGAGCATTAGCCATGAAGGATTGTTTGGGAGTGGTGTGGTAGTGTTCTCTTGCTCCTTTGGAGATCAGTACATTGCCTCTCCAGACCCAGGACACTGGTTTTGCCCTGTTTCCTTCACAGTCACTGTGACTTTGGCTGCTTAGAAGGAGGGAGCTCAGACCTCTGTTAAAAGTGATCCTGAGTGTGGTTCTTGACATTGCAGAGTATTACTGAATTTGTAGAGTTTTTTGGCTTTTAGCATATTCTTAGAGGGAAAAATCTAATAACCAGAGAAATAGACTTTAAGAGAATTAATTAGAAATTTTATCACATAACACATAATTTTGCTGCATATGCTAGGTATCTTCTCATGAAAATGACATTTTGTATTTTTATAAAAAAATTTGAATTCATAGTAATGTCTTGCCCTGGAAATTATAAAAATTTTTGTTGGTATAAGGTTTTGAGTAAGTGTTGCATAAACATTTTCATCATTTGGCATATAAAGCTTCAATGTCAAACTGGAAAATGAATTGTAGTTTTTGAGGGTAAATTTATTTGAATCTCCCATGAAAACATTTTCAGAATATATTAACTCCTTTTTGTTGGAATGCATATTTAGCTCATTTAGGATTTTCTTACAACAGTATAAGTGGGGATTACTGTAGCTGAACATTTCATCTAAAAAAAAAAAAAAGGAAAAAGCTGGAGGTAGCTTATTTGGCATTTTTGAAACCCTGAAGTGGGCAAGTACTGGCTGCCTACTGTTTTTCCATTCTGTCACCAGTAGATGGCTGTAGTTGCACTGATCTCCAGGAGCTGTATGTTCAGTCTGTTAGATCACTCCTATGAGATCATTAGTTCTTAGACAAGTTTTCAAGTATTGCAAATAAAACATTTTTTCTGACTTGTTGTAAGACTCCTGAATGACTGCAGTAATGCTTCTTTCAATGACTCTTTACTCTATTTGTGGTTTGATTTAATGGTATTCAGCAGCAAGACACATTATTCTATTATCTTTACAGTTGTTTCAGAAAGTATCATAATGCATTAAAAGCACTCTGGAAAGATGAATAACCAGCTTGATTATTGATTATTACACTGACTTTATCATTCATATATGAAGATTAATCCACTGTGATTCTATGAATCTCTATAATCTCCATAATCTCTATATGATTCTATAATCTCTATGAAACTGCATAGGGAGTGCACTGAGATTTTTAAATGTTCTTTTTCATTGCTTGAGATTAGGTTGGCATCTATATTCCCATCTTTTAAAGAAACTGAAATTTCTTTTTAGTTGCATCTTTTTACTTTAAGAGTAAAAAAATATCTTGTAGCTCCCTCTGTGCAGCTCAGTCCTGCTTGTGTGTTTTTCAGTAGTTAAAAGCACCTTACTTACATTGTTTTTTTTGCAGGCAGTATAACACCAACTGTGGAGCTGAATGGTCTGGCAATGAAAAGAGGAGAGCCTGCCATCTACAGGCCATTAGATCCAAAGCCAATTCCCAATTACAGAGCAAATTATAATTTCCGGGGCATGTACAATCAGAGGTTTGTACTCTATCTGTTATTTTTTTTTTATCCTTATGTTATAAATCTTCCTAGGTTATTTCCTAGATTATTTCAGAGTAAAAGGAAACTAAAAATTTTGTTAAAGAGAGTCTGCAGTCTTATTTAGAAACATGCATAATTACCACCTGAAAGAGACAGATGCCCTAAGCACTTCACAGGGAATAAGGATAACTGCTTTTATTTTTTTAATGTCTGTTAAAGAGCACAATACATGCTCTTGGTAGTGAGGAGGCAGGGCATTAACTTCAGAGAGAGGTTTACTTTGCTATCATATCATGTGATTACAATCTGTGGCATCAAAAATGAAGCACTCTTTTCTTAAAAATTGAATATAAAATGGAAGAATGGCATTTTGAAAACTGGCTTGAAACCATTCTCAGGTTTCTGGATTTTTAACCATTCTTCTTGGTCAGCTATCTCTGTTCTTATCCTCAAAGTTCAGTTAGGAAAAATCCTTTATTTCATAGTTTAGAAACCTGTATTTAGAACTATGTCAATTTGTAATCTGGAAAACTTCTTTCCCTGAGATATGTTGTTTTCCCATTTTTACATATTTGTCCCCAGAGGAACTGTATTAGATCAGGCCTTTTGAAGCTCCAAAAGTCAGACCAAATTTGATCTCTAATATGAGAAAAGACCAAACCAAAACAGGTCAGAAAGTTCTAATCACATGTTTATCAGTGAAAAAAAAATTACCTTTTTAATACAGCTTTGCTTGATGGATTTAATTTTCATTTTTATGCATCTCATAATTATCAAATAGATTGAGGGTATGAACTCTGAAGGAGTGTTTTGGTTCACAATTACTCTTTATTAGAAATTAAATTAATTGCAATGTTGAAAAATTAACTAGTCAAAAAAAAAAGCAGCATTTCAGAATTTTCTAAGGAAAATATTTCAGTTTACTTAATTTTATTTTACTTTTCCACAGACTTTTAAATCATGATAACTTGATAAGTGTAGAGTTTTAGCACTTCATTCTGATTTGTTTTTTTTGTTGTATTTCTTTTATTTGCTTGGCTGGTGGGTTGTGTTTTTTTATAGCAACAATACCTAAAATTATAGAAGACAAAAACCCCCAAAATAGTGTGGAAGAAACCCTTTAATTACTTTACAGAGCAGTGCCTGATTCTTGTATCACTTGGGTTATATTTCTAGGCACTGCTGACCTGAGTCTCGGGTTACATACATCATGGTTTAAAAAAGCTAATTATGGTGCTTGAAATTACTTCAGTTAATATTTAGAAATCCTTCATTTATTTGAATTGCTTTTATAGTGAGATTAGCTTGTCTAGAAGATATAACACTATACTGGAAAAAATGAAAGCTAGTTAAAGGCATAAAATCTGGAGTTCTGGAATCTGAACTTAATTATGGAAAGCTATTGGTGGAAATAGAATGTCAAAATATTCAGCAGTTACTAACTCAATATTTTATTTCTTTTCATAGAAAATGATTAGTGTGTCTAGCTCAATCTATAAGTTTACTTCTTTGTAAACTTTTTTTTTTAATGAGAGCCATTATTTTGGTGTTAGGGTAAAATGATAGATGAAGGTTATTTTTTTGGGCACATTAGGTAACCAAGGCCACTTGATTTTTCTGATCACAAAACAAACAGGCTGGGTAGGACAGAAGGCCACAACCTGTGCTTGCTTTTTCATTGTGTTTATTTGAGTGCAGTTACCCATGCAGAATAATTAATAATACTGTGGCTAGTAAATTGAATAATAACTAAAACTATGTAGTAAATAACTGGACATACCTGTCCATCTGCATGAAGACATACCTGCTGTGCACACACCATGTGTACACATGGATACTAGAGTAAAGAGGAAGCAGAAAAATGAGCTCTATAGTGCTGTTGATGGACTACTGTGTTAGAAATAATTGTTCATTGCCTTACTTTGCATTGGGAAATGCTGGCCTTTTATGATCACAGTAAGAAAGGAACTTAGACTTTGTAAGGCATCATTTAAATACTGTTTAATAGGCCTGCTGGTTTAAGAAATGAATATTGTAGTCTTCCATACCTTCAGCAAGCTTGAGCCCTGGGTGGTGTGGCATTGAACAGGACTGTTCACCATGGGCACCACACCTTGCAGACCTCAGCCTCAGCAGAGATTAACCCCTCTTGGTCATTCACACTCTCACAGGATTTCCTTACAAGGATACAGCCTTGTCAGGATTAGTCAGGAATGATGGTCATGTGAAAACTTGGTGCTGTGCTGTCAGATAAAGGCAGGGCCATGCAGGTGGTGCCGAGGGGGAGCTGCCCAGGGGCCCATCTCTCCACAAGCTGTCCTGTGGCTGAGGATTTGAGCAGCACAGCCCTGTCCTGTGAGCTGTGCTGGGCACTGCCAGCTCAGCCCAGCTGCACGGTGGGGCACTGGCTGTCATGGGCACCATCCTGCACCTCTTCCAGGCAGCTTGGCACCTCCTGCAAGCCTGGAGACACAGTCTGGATCTGTTACAATAGCCAGTGAAGTTTGAAATGTGAAGCATATGATGCAGCACTCTATCATGTTCCTGTGGTATAGTAAGTTATATTTATTTTCTCCTACTTCCACATTGTATTTAGCATTTGCTTGCTGATTTTTGGGAATTGGGTAGTGGCATAGAAGTATTGCTGAAGTACCCAAATAAATGCAGACTATATAGACAGTTAAAAACAAGATTTGAGAATTAATGTAGATAATATGCTGCATTAAGTATTTTTTCATTTTCATTAGTTTCTGAATGTAGATTTTTTTTTCTCTTATTAAAAAAAAAATACAAAATATGTCAAATAAGTTCTCATCTTTGTCTTTTATACTGTGTCTACATTCCCTTTACTGATCTCTGTTTAAAGAAATGTGCTTTTTAAGTAGGGGAAGATACAGACTAAGATTAGGAGATTGAATTAGGGAAACTTTGATACAAGACTAATGCCTTGAGGAAAAAGAGATTATTAAGTTCATTCCAGGGCATATCTCTGTACCAGTAAAGTCTAATGTTTCAAGTGGCACAAAAGATCCTTTTCAGTATCTCATGGAAACATAATCTGAGAGCTGCAATTCGTATGCAAAGTTGACAGCTAGATTCCATGTCAAGCTAAGATGGTTTATGTCAAAGTGGCAGTGATTCCTCCTCCTTCATTTGTCCCCAGCCTTTGTGTCCCTGAATATTTCCTGCTTCCAGCACTGGAAATTGACCTGCTCGGAAATTAATCAATTTTTGGGGGGGAAGGAAAGGAGAAGTTACTCCTCAGCTTTCAACTGTACTTAGACATCTTTTCAAGTAACACAGGATCTTGTGCCTCCACCAGAGAGGGTCAGGTTGTATTTGCAATGCAAGAGCAACTTAGGTTGATTTAAGTGTGTAAAGGACTGCTCTCTCACATGCTGTGGAGCATATTTATATGGGCAGTATGTTGCACAGAGGATGTTGAAGCATGTTTGTAAAGGGCCAACATCCATTTGCAAGGTCTTCAGCTGATGGCATAAATTTATAGTGAAGGTGATAGCTACTTTCATGGAGGAAAGGAAAGCAAACAGTGAGAGGAAAAAAGGAAAAGGGGAAGGTTTTCCTAGCTGTCAGTGTGGAAGATAAGTGATGAGATGTCCCAGCTGAGCATCCTTCCACAGGTGTTCTCTTCAATGCAGCAAATGTTCCCTATAACAATTTCCCATAGTAATTCTTTGTTTTTTACCAGGACATGCTCTAGCTACCTGTTGCTTACAGTGCTGATAGTGCTACACCAGGGTAGGTGTTGGATACTGGCTGTTCACTGAGCTTTGAGCATGCAGAACTCATGGCAGAGAGCAGGATCTTTAAGGCAGTGTGTAACATCGTGGTAAAGTCTTAGCCTTGTAAGTCTCTTCCTGCTAAGTTAGGAGGTGCAGGGCAATTCAGCTGCCCTCTTAGGGTAGCTAAGTAGGTAAAATACAGTCCAGCTTGGAACTGGATGAGGTGTGAATGTTTTCATCATGACTCTTCACTCATGATAGTGAATGCAGTGCTGCCTAACTTGTTAACAGCACTGGGTCATTGCCATTGTACTGCATATCATGAGAGGCTGATGAAGTCTCTGTGATACTGAGCTGAATCATGTGAAGTTACCAGCTTAGGTCTCTGGTAGTTTGGGTATCTGTATGCTACAGTTCATTTATTTCACTGTGTAGATAAGAACTTGGAGTCCTCTGGATTTTCTTTTTTGAAGTAAAATCCATGCAATTTGGTAAAAGAAAGTTTGAAGGCCTCTGATAAGACAGAGCTTTTAAAAAAATTGTCAACCCTGAATCCAGCCACATTAGACAACTTCGTATTTAACAAAGATTTCTGTATTCCTAACAGAGATTATAATATAAGGAAATACTCTTTTGGCACTCAGAATTTGCCAGTTATATACAACCAAATGAAGCACTCACAGGTGGGAATTTCCAGCAATTTTGCAACAAAGGAACATGAAGACCTTTCAGTTAAACACTATCTGTTACAAATAAGCTAGAAATGGTGAACATTTCATTTTGCATGACTTCTTTAAGAGTTTTCCTGGCTGACTCTGGGGAAGGAGGTGCTGGTGCTTCCAGGGCTGGGCTGCTGACTGATGTAACTTGTGTGTTATCAGCACAGGGTTTGGCACCAGCCAGGAGAGCTGGCACGCTACTCAGCACAGGCCAAGCCTTGAGATGGTGGGCCAGCTTTGGAAACTATTGGCAGAGCTGAGGACAAAGCATGTGCATACTCTCATATCTGTGGCCAATGCTAGAACTCCCTGGCATCTCTGGCTTAAATGCAATTGGCTTAAACCATGTAAAAAAGAATTTAAAACATTATGTTTTTATGTTAAAACAAAATGTTTACATTAGAGCAGTTAAACAATAAAATAAGGTATCAGTTCTGACTACTGGATTGTCCAGCTTGCTTTGTTACCATTGAATGCTGATGGGGTTTGGTTTTTTTCTTCAGTTAGAATTTAAGAGAGTCTTTCCTGAAGTTTAATTGTCCTGCAGTACTTTCAATTGTAGAATGTCTGTAAGTGACAGAACAAATTATATCTCAGAGACTTACCAAAACTAAGAGCTTTCAGCCAAGAAATAAAACCACTAGAAATTGTACAGCAGCTTTTGATGTTCTAGTTTGGAAAGCAGTGTTAAAGAGATCATAAAACCCAACCTTTGTGTTTTGGGAGAATTCAGAAGTTGTTTTCTTAATATATAAAATTCCTTAATATGTGTCTCACCACAATCTAGAGAGCTTGAGAAATCTATATAAAAAAAAGAGGTTTCAAAATTAAAAACACTTGTGAAATATAGGAACAAAGGCAATACAAAACAATGACAAGCTAAAGAACGGAAATAAAGTAATTAAAGCAGTTTCTTGCTTGGTTTTGAGGAATTTGGATGGTGTGATAGCTCTGCAAGCATGTCACGCAAAGTGGTGGAGTCCCTAGGATAAACTACAGCTTCTGTGCACTTGGACAGTTTCTGCTGCACTGGGCCTTCATCTTAGTCTTGGGTAGGGTTAGTTCTTCCTGCATGTATGTTGTATACTGCAGTCTAAGGAGAGGAATATCCCCTTTCTCCTCAGAGCATAGGGGAGTGCACAAATCATTCCTCCTTTTCTCTTTTCCCATAGCTCCACCATTCTGAGCACATTTTTCTTTGATGTTAATTAATGCTTCTTTATAGTGCCGTTTGCAAGATCCAAGTCAGAAAAATAAAGCAGCAGCATATCCTATGCTGCCTGGCCACAAAGCACAGAGTATCACCCTACCTGGGCATATAGTTCTACCTGCCAGGTAGCCTGCTCTCCTGCTGGGTACTCAGTTGCTGCATGGAACTGTTTGCTTAGACTTCTCTGCTCCTGCAGTGATGTATATCAGCCCTGTGGACCAGTGCCTAAGTACTGAACAAGCACTTTAAAAATGAGGGATAATAAAAGAAAGCTTGAGGGCTGGTCTTTGGCCAACTACATCTGCAGCTCCTGGCTTCATAGTGGACTAACATGTTATCCAATCTAATGATCAAAGAGAGAATAGACTGTGTGATTATTGGATAAATTACTAAAATTGTCAAGTCATATTAATAAGATTGTATGGTGAAAGAATGGAATAAAATGAAAAGTTTTTTTCTTTTTATGAATGCTGACCTAAGATTTAATATGTGCATCAAAGGGAAAAGATTTGAGGGAAGTGTTACTTGACATGAGTGCTTAGTAATGCAGTCTAAATCCTCACCCAACTTCATTTGTTTCACAAAAGTTACATAGTCCTATGAGAGGAAAATGAAAATCTAGCCAGAACAGCTGTAGAAGCCAAATTTTAAGTGCGTGGGTTGCAATGCAGGAGACAATGTAAAAATCTATTGACATTACCATCTCCAAAACTACACCTACAGTTATAGAAGCCAGTTATCTAATTTACAGAAATAGAATAAAGTCTGAAATTTTCCTTACTTTTAGATGTTCTTCTGTGCTGCTTGAGCCTTCTGTTTACCTCTAGCAAAAGACTGCTCTCTGCATGGAGAGCTTCATCTGTTTGAGGTACAAATATTCCAGTGCATAATATAAAAGGTTGTTGGATCTGACAGACTTTGATCTCTTATTGATTAGATCAGCCAGCAGCCTGGAAAATGTAAAATTCAGATTACTCCATGAAGTATTTTTGTTGCTCTGGGCATGTGATTAGCCTAATATCTGTTGCTGAATTCCCATTATTGAGGCTTATGTTGGGGCTTGCTGCAACAGAGGAGGATTTTATGCACAGCTGTGTGTAAAGCAGGTTTTGTTTTTTTTCCAAGCAAATATACTGTGGCAGATGTGGGACACTAAGTTGCCTAAACATAGGTCTCTAGTGCCACTTGAGAAATTGTAGGGTATGTGAGACATCCACATGGGACCAGTGGATTTAGCAGAAGACCTAGAGGAGACCTTTACTAGAGTGGCAACAGAAGGTCAGACAAGATACCTTAGAGCATTTCAAATGGCCCTGTTCAGCTAAGTTTAGGCAATTGAAGGAATCTCTAAAAGTGATGTTTAGTCATCATAGCATTTCATATAATCCACTAGGACTCCAGCTATTTGTGAGAAACTTGTCTGTTTTGTGGATCAGTCCCTAGTCACATCATATGGATGTTTTAGGTACATGACTGTATCTCAAATTGTACTGTGTGCTTGTGTTTAGGCAGCTAGGTGCAGTTCTTCATGGTGCTAGTGGGATTTGTATCCAAGCTCAGATGCCTTTCAAATAGTTTCTGCCTGTGCATTAGAAACTCAGTCTCTCTTTATAACCAGTGGAAGGTTTAGTCAGAATGATTTCTAGTCTAGAATGCAATTTGTCATGCCTTAAACTAGATTGTCTGTTTTGCATGGATCTCTCCAGAGCTTCACTTTTATAGCAACTTTGTCTCTACACATTAACTAAATACCTAAATTTAGGCATCTGAATCTAGAATGGAATCCTGCTCTGAGAAATAATCCCAAGAATGTTGATTTGCAATAATTTTATGAGTGCTATAGTGAGAGTCATTTGACTGTTGAAGTGGAAGGACTGAAAAAAAGGCAACAATCTCTCCTTGGGGAAAAGCAAGAGAGTAAAGTATTAAAAGAACAAACTCTTTAGGGACATATCTGGGTAACAGCAGTTTTGAGGAGAGGCAGGCATGCAAGTACTGAAATGCTTTTGATTGAATAAAGGACTGTTCTGCTGCAAGAAGCTCTGGCTGTGTTTGGCTGTGGAGACCAGTGCTTGCTCCCCATATGAAGTGAACCCTCAGTTTTGGAGCCTGTTGTGTTGGACTGATTACAGCAAACAAATCCCTTGGTTTGTGGGGGAGCAGTGTGGGGTGCCACTGGGATTTTTACTTTGCTACAGCTGTCAGCTTCAGACCTTAGCCATAGGATACAATGTTCTTCCCCTAAAAAAGCCAAAGTCAGAAGTACTTTGCCTGCATTTCCAGTCAGTATTGCAAAATTCTGTCCTTAAAATTTGTATTTTAAGGATTGAGAGGTGTGATGATAAAAATGGTTACTGACTGACTTTGCAAAAACTCCTTTCTGCATTCCTCACACTCCTTCCAGTAGTTTGGGAAAAAAACCTTGGAAGAAATATTAAAACATACTTAGAAACAGAAATTAAAAGTTTGGTTGAAATAGGTTATAACTCCTTAAATATGCTATTATTTCATTCTGAACAACAGATATCAATTTCAAAAAATTAAAACTTAGGGAAATAAAGAATAATCCAAAGAATAATGCAAGTGATTGTTCAGATTTAATTGTACAGCTGGAAATAGCTGGTTTAGACCATTAGATGGCAGCATGAATTTGTGCAAGAATTTCTCAGCAAAAGTATTCTCAAAAAAGTTGCCTTTTTCTATTCTGAAGCTTTTCATGAGTTTAAACTGTCGTAATTCCAGCACAAATCAATTAAAACCAGGTTTTCTGCAAGGCTTTGTCTCATAATTTTCTTCACGTTTTCATCTTCTATAATAATTGAGTCTCTAATGCTGCAGCTTCAATGGCAGTTTTCCTTTTTTATGTAAATCTAGTGTGAGTAAAGGATGCCAGTTTGCCAGCAGTGACAATTAAATGTTTGGTTTATCTGCACAAAGCATTAATTCTGCATTTCATCATATCAGTTCATTCCTCAGGCCTGACCTAAAGACATTTCCTTAAAGATAAGGCTTCAACTTGGACACTAAACCTGAAGTCTGTTTGTACTAAAGAAGCTTTCCAATGATTTGAACATCTATTTGCTTGGAGTGACTGAGATTGCCAGCTGATACTTAATTCAGTTGTGTACATTACCAGTTGAGATAGGATTCAGATCATATCTTAAAGCAAAGTCTTGTACATCACACTTTTATTTCCCCTGCTAGTGTATTGACATTATGGTGTAATAATCCAGCCACAGACTTTCAAATTAATTCTTTGTGTTCATCTTCTACATGCTACATTTCACTTCCCCTGGCCTGTTTGTTCCCACTAGTTGCCTGCCTCCCACACAGACATATTGTTACAAGAAAAGTGTTGAGTACAGCTGTGCTAAGATTTTTCTTTGCTAGTATCTGTTTCTAGGAAAGGAAAAGGGAGAAAGTCAGTCCATTTCCTGTTGGTTTAAAACAGCAGAAACATCTGTTTGTCTTAAGATAGTTTTCCCAAAAGAACAGTGGCAAGGGAGCTTGCAGGTGATGAGCTTTGCCATTGCCAGTAGCTATCAGTTTAGACAATAGTGATTATATGGTTGGCTTAAAACAAAATAAGATTCTGTAAATGGCAGAGGATATTTATTCCTGCAGTAAATTTTTTGACAGCTAATGTTTAATTTCTACAGTGTTTTAAATCTTAAAAATACATAGAGTATCTGGGACCAGAAAACCCAGATGTTGCTATGGAATCTATAGTTTCCACTAAATTCTGCCCAAGATTGATTTTTCTGCAGTCCTTTCACCCTGTTATCATGAATTGCACAATGCACACAAAATGGTGTTGAGTGACATGTCCTGGCACAGTGTGGATATAATCCTTCTGACAAATGCCTCCTGTCACTACCATCCACTGCATTAGTGGCTACATTTAACCTATGAGGGATCAATAACATATATACTCTTAAGTGTATTTACAATATTACACCGACAGCTGTTAAAATAATGTTATGTAGGCTAAAAATCAAGCTGGCAGAATAGAGAGCAAGGTTTGAGGTTAGTGTTTCAAGTACATTCTCTTCATTCTCCAAGTCAATGCACTTACCTGTTATCATTAAAATGTTTTTAGCCTTAATTGTAAAGCATCTAGATGCTTCGTTGCTCTTTGTGCCTAAAATGTGGTGCATCAGGCATGACTTTTTACAGTATTGCAGCATTCTAAACAGTCTTTGCTCAAGTTGAAGTAGTTTTGTCAATAACCTCTTGGCCCTATTTGTAGAGGAGCTCCTAAGCCCTAATGCTTCAATCTTTTCTTAATTAATATTTTATTTATTTTCTTTCAAGATATAGATATTTCCCAGACCACTTCTTTCTTGCTCTATCTGCTAAGAGTAGTGCCCTTGCCTTCTGTGGTCCTTGGCTTATGTTTGACTAATTCTCATGAAGTTTCTTCAGTGGACAGTGTTCTTTATTTTGGGTTTTTAACTTCCTCAGATTTTTCTGTGCTCTGGAGAAAATACATCTGGCTCCAGATGTGTCTCCAGATTTCAGATGTGATTTTTTGTATTCTCACAGAGGCTGAAAACATAGAGAGGGTAATACAATCCTTATCTTTGGTTTTCTAATGTCTGTCTTTCAACACTGCCCTTCCACTTGAGAGACTTCCTGTAAACCTTCAGATCCAAAGAGCCTCAGAGCCAACAGGCTGCCCCAGCACCTTGTGAATCGCTTCAGTCTGTTGGCTTTGCAACTCACTGGGTGTTCCTTCTCTAGCCCTGCATTTAACACAGCCAGCTTTACTCTCAGGATATGGACAGAAGACAAGTCTTGTTGGTATGTATGAAAACAAGCACTGATTCAGAATGCTCCTCCAGGAGCAGGAATATTTTGGGTGTGTTTTGTTCTTTCCACACAGTTGGCTCTTTATTCACCCTTATCTTTTTCATGGACTTTCCCTGAACTAAGGGTATTTCAGCTGGGACACCTGTGAGATAGTGGGTTCAATGGAAACAAACCTGTGTGGCCTCCTTTCTTGTTATGGCCTTTTTGCTGTGTCCAGAACCTGAATATTGGTTACCAGTAAATATGTTCTCTTTCCTTTGCCTGCTTGTTTTGGTAATGGCAGAGGTGAACTGCTGTTAGAGCTCAAACTTTACTTTGAAAAGTTGCCATAATTTTCCTTAGGGAAGCAAGCAGAAAGATTAGTGGTTAATTTTTTTAACAGCTTATAACTCCGTGAGATCTGACTGGAATTCTACTCTGTCCTTACAAGGTCTTTGTCATTGAAAGTTCTGCCACAGAATGAGAAAGTATTAAATATTCTGAAGAAAGGTTTTCAAGATTCTTCTGTAACAGAATGTATGCTGAAGATATATGCTATATCTGTCTGAAGGCAGATCTTTCCACCAGCAATCACTGTTATAGTTTCTCTTCACATCTTGTCTATAATATTGATTTTTGTGAGTGCTTGTGTTCTGTGGAAGAAAAGTGCAGTTAACATCTCTTCTGAAATGCAAATTCACAGGATCTTCCAAAGACCTCCTTGTCTTTATTGAAGAATTTTAAAGAAGAATGCCAGTTTAAGTTGGTTTTTACTGTCACAGAAAGGATAGGTGCTCTCACTGGTGCTCATCAGCTTCTTTGGCACCATAATCTGTTTGGTTTACATGTTTTACTAAAATTGGGCTGAATCCCTCAGTACTGTGATTAAAAGGGAAATAATCTCAGGACAAAAACCAGCCCAAAATTTAGCTTTGAGGTTCTGTTCCATGACAGAGGAGAATGTGGAGTCTAATCACCTTATTGATGTAGATTCAAGTCTGACACTAGTGTCAGGGAAACAAATGAGAATTCTCATTTGGAGGTGGACATCAGCAGCAGAGCCTTGGTTCTCTTCAGTAAAAGTAATCTCTATGTTAACTTTGTTTAACTAAGTTAAACACAAACACTGTAATAACTATTTCACATATTATGAAGGATTTCTTTAAAAAAGAGTTGTCAAGCAATGTAACAGACTGTCCAGGGAAGTGCTTCAATCACCACTACAGGAGGTATTTAAAAGACACATAGATGTGGCACTTAATGATATGGTTTAGTGGTGTACTTGTTAGTGCTGGGTTAATGGTTGAAGTCGATTTTCTCAGAGGTCTTTTCCAACCTAAATAATTCTATGATTCCATTGTAAAAGTCCTTAACAGGTATCTCTGTCCTTCAAGACTTCTCTTGAGTCCCTGTTTTCTACAATACAATTCCCCATTTTATAAACATTTCTTTTAGAAAGTCTGCAACCTTGTATTTTAGTGTACTGATAAAACATGATCTATTTTTTTTTCTTTATTAATAGTCAGTACTAAATTGTATTCACTGGACCAAGATCAGTCACTGTGCTTTGGTGACCACTACTATGGCAGTCTCATTGCATTACTTATGCATTCTTATTAGCATTGAATTGCTATTTACTTGTCAGTCATTGGTGTGATTCCATTAAAGATTGAAAAAGATTATTATTAATTAATAAAAAAAATATTAAAGGATATTATGTCTGCTTCTCTAGGAAATCTGCACTTTTTATGCTTTTAAGTAGAAAGGAATCAAAGTACTGAAAGGCTTCACCAGTCATTTTTGGTTTCTGATCTTTTGTTCCTTTACAATCTTGTCTATGGTCAATTAATAGTCACCTTCCTTTCTCCTTGCAGGTGTAGATAAAGCTTTCTTCTTAAGGCCATCCACTATCAGCATTCTGATATGATGTGCAGGACAACATAAAATGCACTCCCTTTGCAATTGACCAAGTTCTCTCTCACATTTCCTTTCTTTGTAAGTCTGATGACACAGAGGAGAAGATTTCTGGATAGAAGCTTTAGCTGGCCATTCATGGCCATTTTTAGACATTGCAGAGGGAAGTGTGCATCCTCAATTAACTCCACTCAGCTGCTGAGGGGTGGTTTATTAAATCAGAGTTAAGTGTGCTTTTTCAGCTTGTTCTTACTTTCAATACTTTAATTTCCAGTTTTAAAATGATAGGTTAAATTTCTTACTCACCATAATGCAATTTAATGTCTGTATATTTACATTCCTCAAAGTGGGAAAAGAATGTAGAACAGTACACACTAATTATTTTTTATTTGGGTGGTGAGAATCACTCTGTGAGCTTTCTTGGGCCTTCTTCCTCTGTGGACTTTCAGGTTAATTAATTCCTATGAAGCCCTTGCCCTGAGATGATTTTGTTAGTAACACTTTTGTTAGTATTGCATTACTGGCATAAATATATGATAAAGTTAAATAAGTGAGATACTTCATTCTCTCATTTACTTGGTGTCTAGGCTGTCAAGTGAGATGATTTTTTTTCCTTTTTTGACATGCGTTTCTTATGTAAAAAGAAAATGATACTGTAGTCAGATATGCAGCATTGTTTGTGTTCTTTTACTGTAATGGCTATTTGGACAGCATTCTCAGTAACCACTCTGCATGCTTGTAAAGATTAGTGAGTAATACAGTTCATGGGAAATTTTATGAGCTGAAGTAGATAAGAGTATGAGATGTTTGTCTTCTGGATATCTGCTTTAACCTCTAAAGTATACAATGAACATCACAACTTCATTATGTTTTTCCCTTTTATTCTTATTGTACTTGGTTTTGTGTCTCAAAAAAGAACCTTTTCTTTTTCCATGTATTAATCTTTTCCTTCCTCTGGCCCCCAACTCCATTTCAGCACTGTCCGCTTGACATTTTCTAATGTCTTTAACTCTGGAGGCAGTATTCTTATTATGTTCCTATATTATTTATGCTATTTTTACAGTCAAGAATAAGTTAATGTTTTGTAGACCATTCTCATTACCTAGTTATTCAATTGATAGATAAAAATACTTCTTCAGAAGATAATAGTTTTTTTTCTCTTTTCTCTTCTTGATTCTGTTGTTTTTCACTTGTTTTTTTGACCTTAGTCTTCAGTATATAGTACTTTGGTAGGTTTTTCTCATGACCATTTTTCCCCTGGGTTTTTCCCAATTATTTCTTCTTAGCTGTGTTTTTCCACCTTATATATTTCTTGCACTAGTTTCTCTTTAAGAGAGGGTATTTGGGTTGGCTTAGAGACCCTTGTGGAATTTTGACAAGTGCTTCATCTTCAGGGGTTTAGATTGAAGGAGAGAGAGCAATAGAAGTGGAAGCAGAGACCTGAAGTTACTCTGAAACTAGTGCTAGATAGCTAGTTCAGTATGTTTGGTCTATTACTTGGCAGCTTAATCCATGATGGTTCAGACTCCTAAACTTAAAATGTCTGTAGCTTTCTGTTGGTTTCTTCTAATTACTTGTGATGAGCAACAGGTTTTTTTACTTCTTGTTGTACATATTTGCTATAAATGGTAAACAAAGTAGTGATAAAGACAGAGTAAATATTGAAATATTTATTTCAGTCAAATGTCTATTGAGCAACTTGGAATTCAGAGAAACAGTGATGTGGCAATATTATCGTCTTGTCATCACAAATTCTGCTGGGAAGATTCCACATTAGATAATGTTGTGTTAAGCTGAATCCTCCTCCCTCTTGTTTTTCACTCAGGAATGTTTCAATTTTTTTTTTTTTTTTTTTTACTAAGTTACTCATACTTCTTGAAGGAACTACATAGCCTCTAGCTCAGGAAAAGAAAAAAAAATAGAAAAGGGAATTATCATTAGCTTCATGAAAAATTCCCAGACTCATAACAAAGTTTAAAAGAAAGTGTAAATAAAGACAGACAAAAAGGTATAAAACTTAATGTGAAATTACTGTGTACTAAAGGTAGATTGTGTATGACTAATGTGCCAACCTTATATGTTATGTGCCAACTCATTTTTTAGGTAAACAGAGTATAGTAAATCTTATATTTGTGGGATTCAGTTAAGCATTTTATAGCATTAGATAAGGATAATGTTTTCATTAAACTGAAGGAGAAGGGGATTTGTGTAAGAAATGCAGGGTGGGAAAGGAAAAGAAAAATAATCAGCAGTATTAAGAATCAAACTAGGAGGAGGATTATTAAGTACACTTCTTCCAGTTTTAGAATCAACCTTTTAAGTTATTTTTGTTAAAGATGTTTGCACAAGAAGTAGGAAAATGTTCATGAGATGTGGAAGGCATCATTGATAGACAGGAAGGTCAAGATAGGCAGGAAGACCTGGGTGGTAGGGAGGACTGACATATTAAAAATGCAACAAGACTAGACTTTCCAGTCTAAAATGCAAGATTAACAACATAGGCACTAGTAGTACTAACTCTGTTGTAACCTGAGGGTTATTCAGTTGAAAACCACAGAACAGAAGAGTTATATTATTATTTGCTAGATAAACTAGAGGAGAGGAACTAATATGGTTGAGTTCGTGGAGGGGCAAATTTGGTTTTTACGATGCATTGAGCAAGATATTTCTGGTATAGATACATAGATATTCTTATTATACAGAACACCATTAGTCTTTTATATGGTATATTGTCTGTCATTTTTGGCTTTTGTATTTAATAACAGGAGCAGGTATGGGGAAGGGCTGTGTAGGATGATCAAGGCAGTGGGTAGCCTTTTGTACAGAAAGTTCTGAAATACTTTAACTTGTTTTCTTTAAAACCAAAGGCTGATAGGGAGTGCAAAAGCTCACCTTGGAGGGTAAACAACAAAAAAATAAATAAACTATATAAGTTACAGGATAGTATTGATACAAAACAAAATAACATATGTAAAAGTATAGCCAAGGTGAACATTAGGAGATTCCTAAGTATCAACTCAGCTTTTAGATCATCCTCCCAGCAGAAGCAAGTAATCTCATTTGTTTTCTAATAGACCTTAACAGATAAAGAGGATTACATTATGCAGTTGCCTGCAACTCATGGGTCTTGACTGCTTAATGTGGGATTTTCTTACATTCTTGCATTTGAAATAGAGAAGGTTTGGGGATTCTATGTTTTAAAATGGGAAGCATCTTTGTTATGTTTTCTGACTATTTAAAAAAAAAAATGAACAGATGCTTTTGAATCTCTTTCTGTTAATGTTTCCATCACACGGTTTTCTTTACAATTCTTACATAGTCAGTTTAACATTCTTTTGCTTAGGGATTTTTCATAACTAGGTCAAATTTGCTTTATAAATGACCATAGCAAATATTAAATAGAGAAAAAATACAGAATAATTCAGAATTAATTAAATTCATTTAGTGTTTTTAAAGATTTGACTTCTAATTTAGTACCATCTTTCAAATGAAAAATAATCTGGGACAAATATATGTGAATTTTCTTTTTTTAATTCTCATCTGTGTAGCTGGGAGGAGGTCAGTCGAATAAGGGATGTCAGTGGCTAAAACTGATAGATAGTGTGTGCCTTGCTCACTTTACATTAAGGATGTTTTTGGAAGATGTGAAAGAAATCTAGAAGAGAAAAGCCAGACTAATTCATCATAGAATCATAGAATGGTTTATGTTGGAAGGGATCTCAGAGACCATCTTGTTCTAACTCCCTGCCATGGGAGGGAGGAGCAACCTTCCACTAGACCAGGTTGCTCCATGCAACCTGTTCCAGTGCCTCACCAACCTCCCAGTGAAGAATTTCCCACTCATGTCCAGCCTCTCACCCACCAGCACCCCCAGGTCCTTCTTGGCAGGGCTGCTCTCAATCTGTTCATCCCCCAGCCTGTGCTGGTGCCAGCCTGCCCTGATCCAGGTGCAGCACTTTGCACTTGGCCTTGTTAAAACTCATGAGATTCCCATGAGCCCATTTCTTGAGCTTGTCCAGCTCCCTCTGGATGGCATCCGATCCCTCAGGTGTGACAACCTCCCCCCTCAGCTTGGTGTTGTGCAAATTTGCTGAGGGTGCACTTGATCCTTTTGTCTATGTTCTTAATGTAAATATTAAATAACACCAATCCCACTGCAGATCCTTGAGGGACACCACTTGTCACTGATATCCATCAGGACTGAGACACTAACTGCTACACTCTGGATGCAACTGTCCAAACACTTTCTTATCCTTCTAACAGTCCATTCATCAAATTTGGTTCCTTCCAGTTTAGAGAGAGGGATGTGGGGGACTGTGTCAAAGGTTCTATAAATGACATCTGTAGCCTTTCCCTTGTCACTCCATTGTAAAAAGCCACTAGGTTGGTCAGGCAGGACTTGTCCTTGGTGAGGTCTTGCTGGCTGTCCCAAATGACCTCATTGTGCCTTAGCATAACTTTTAGGAGGATCTGTTCCATGATCTGCCCAGGCACAGAGTTGAGGCTGACAGACCAGTTGTTCCCAGGGTCCTCCTTTCTACCTTTCTTTAAGATAGGTACAATGTTTCCCTTACCAGTCACCTGGGACTTCATCTGCCTGCCATCTTTTGCTGCCCATCAGGTCCCAGAAACTTGTTTATATTCAGGTTCCTCAAGTGGTTGTGAACCTGACCTTGACTTACAATGGGAGGGACTTTGGTGGTGTGGCAAACACTGGCAAAAAAAGTTGTTGAGTACCTCAGCCTTCTCTTCATCTCGTTACCCGTATTCCAGCACCATTTTTCAGCAGGGAACACTTTCTTTGATCTTTTCTGGTTAACATACTTGTGCCCTTCTTGTTATTCTTTACATCCCTTGCCAGGTTTAGTTCCAGCTTCACCTTGGCCCTCCTCTCCCCATCTCTACACTGTATTTTATCTCTATACTCTTCCCAGGTAACCTATCCTTGTTTCCATGCCTGTGCATTTGCTTCTTCCCTTTCGTTTGACCAGAAGTTCCCAACTCAGCCACACTGATCTCTTGTTTTCCTCAATCATTTTCTCACTCCTGGGAATTGTTAGCTTTTGTGCTCCATGGAAGACTTCACTAAAGATCTGTCAGCTCTGTTCTGCTCTCCTGTCCCTGAGGGCAGCCTTGCAGGGGACCCTATTGATTATCTCCTTGAAGAGCTGATAGTTTGCTTTCCTAAGGTTCAGAAGCCTAAGTTTACTCTTTACCTGGCGCATATCCACAGGACTGGAACTTACCAAGGCATGGTCACTGTAGCCCAGGCTGCCTCCAGCCTTGATGTCCCTGATTAGCTTGCTGGTACTGGTGACCAACAGACACAGTATGACATCCCCTCTGGTAAGGCTGTCTGTTACTTGGCTCAGGAATCATAAAGTAGAACCATCAAGGTTAGAAGAAACCTTTAAGATCATCAAGTACAGTATCAATGCAGCACTACCACACTTACACCACTAAACCACAACATCCAGGTACCAGACTAGATGCCTCTTACCCACCTCCCTTGGCAACCTATTCCAATGGTTGACCATCCTGATCATGAAATTTTTTTTTCTAATATCCTATTCCAGTTGCCCATGTCTCAGCGTAAAGCCATTTCCTCTTCTTGAGTTTAAAAAAGCCCAGCTCCTTTGGCTGTTCCTCATAAGATACATTTTCTAGACCTTTCATGACCCTTGTTGTGCTTTGCTGGACATGCTCCAGCACCTCAAAGTGAGGGACCCTAAACTGAACGCAGTACTTGGGGTATGGCCTCACCAATGCTGAGTACAGGAGGGTTCCCTGCTGGCTACACTGTTGTTGATACAGATGCCACTGGCTTTCTTGGCCATCTGGACATTCTGCTGGCTCATATTCAGGCAGCTCTCAACCAGTACCCTCAAGACTCTTTCTGCTGAATAGCTCCTCCTCTAGCCTGTAATGCTGCATGGGGTAGTTGTGACTCAAGTGCAGGACTCAGCACTTTGCCTTATTGAATCTCATGCAGTCATCCTTAGCCCATTGATTGTCTGTCCAGGTCTCTGCAGAGCCTTCCCACCCTCCAGCTACACCCAGCATAGTATCATTGGCAAATTTACTGCACAATCCCTACATCCAGATCATCAGTAAAGAGATTAAATAGGATCAGCCTCAAAACTGTGCCTTGGAGGACACCACTAGCATCTGGCTGCCAACTGGATTTAGCTCCATTCACCACAACTCTCTGGGCCCAGCCATCCAGCCAGATTTTAACCATTGGAGAGTCCACCCATCCAAGTGGCAAGCAGACAGTTTTTCCAGGAGGATGGTGGGGAAATAGTGTCAAAGGCTTTACTGAAGTCCAGGTAGATGACATCCACAGCTTTTCTCTCATCTACTAAGTCAGCCACTGTGTCATAGAGGGAGATCAGGCTGGTCAAGCAGGACTTCCTTTTTGTAAATCCATTTTGGCTGGGGTTGATCCTCTGGTTGTCTTGCATGTGCTATGCACTGGCACCTTGGATGATCTCTTTCATAACCTTGCCAGGAACTAAGGTCAGGCTGACAGGCCTGTTGTTTCCTAGATCATCCTTCTGACCTTTCTTGTCGATGGATGTTACATTTGCTAATTTCCAGTCAGCTGGAACTTCATCAGTTCACCAGAGCTGCTTTTAGATTATTTGGAATGGTTTGGTAAGTTCTTTCACCAGTTGCCCTATTACTCTAGGGTAGATCCCATCTGGGCCCATAGTCTTGTGAGTGTTTAATTTGCATAGCAGGTCACTAACCATCCCTGGTTTATGGGGGCTTCACTCAGCTCCCCAACTTCTAGCTCTGGGACCTGGGTATTCTGAGGACAGCTGGTCTTGGTATGCCTGAGGCAAAGAAGACATTAAGTGTCTCTGCCTTTTCCTCATTCCCTGTCACTACTCTGCATTTAACTAATGCTGAAGACCTTCTTTTTGCTGCCAATGTATTTATAAAACCTTTTTTTGTTGTCTGAAACTATAGTGGCCAAATCAAGTTCTAGTTGGGCTTTGGCCCTTCTAATTTTCTCCCTACATGACCTTGTGATATCCTTATAGTTCTCCCAAGTTACCAGATCCTCCTTCTAGAGATGACATATTCTCTTTTTCACCCTAAGTTCTCTGTTTAATCAGGCTAGTTAAGAAGTTATCCTCCATGCATTCCAGGAGTCTCTTGGATTGCCTGCAGCTCACCCTGCTACTTTCCCAGCAGATGTCAGGGTGGTTGAAGTCCCCCTGCAGAACAAGAGTCTGTGAGCAAAATCATTCCTGGAACTGGAGCAACAAGGCTTCATCTATAGGCTCTGCTTGATCAGGCAGCCTAGCCTGTAGCAGACACAGTTCAAGAATAATGGACTGTAGTTCTCAAAAGGAGTACTTGGAAAAGAGAGCCTCTTTGTTCCCAGGTGTTGTTGTGGATCTGCTGAAAGAACCAGAAGGTTCACTGTGTGAAGACAAAAGTGACTATACTGGATGTTTCCTTCTTCAAAACAGAGAACTCACATCTGTAAGAAATGCACGTGGCTAATGGACTGCTTAGGAAAATAGGATATAGCCAGGGAACAGCTGTACTAAGCAACTTGCTCCCCTAGAGAAATTTCAAATGTTACAGAGAAAAAGTTATTCACAGCAAATGCTATTTCCTACTCCCCTGCATGGTCTGTGGCTCTCTATCCATCCACTCACAAAGCTTACAGCATTTTCCTGATTAAATAGTGCCAGCAGGGCTGCCAGCTTGATTGACTTCATATGGAAAAGGAGCCAGGTAGAAAAAGTGCAGAGAATGACCCTTTCAGCAGAGCTGGCATCTGAAGAATGACTTTCCCATATTGTGTTGTAGCTCATAGTTTAGTGGCTTTTATCTTGGCCACTAAAATATGGTCCTAGATCCTCTTCACTTTGCATTATGGAATGGAATAGGGTAGTACTTCCTATAACACTTGTGTAGTGGGGATGTAATTGTCTTTGTTCTTTTTTACTTAGTTGAAGAATATGCTGACCGTTAGAGTTTAGAGAAAACTTCACTGACTATTTAACATGAGGCTAAATCTAAATAAACATCCTGGTTTCTGTGAGCATCTTGCACTTGCTTTTTTTCCCCTTTCTAAGAAGAAAGTAACAATATTTATCAAAAACATTTATGGCATTGAGGAATCCAGAGAAATGCAGGAAATGCAGTATGAACACATAACGTATGTACTAATACTTTATTTGTCTTTGTGTGTGTGGATTTGATGGCCAAAAAGGAAGAGGCCCCAAGGGCTCCTTAGTATGCAATTAATATTTTGGCTAGAAAAGCAGCAGATTGTTTCAGTATGCTTACATGTTATGACATCATATTCCAGTAAAATTATAATGAACAGAATTTTTGTTTGTCTCTGTGGCAAACCAAAATGAGTTTTCTAATTGTCAGCAGACCTTGGTGATTTATTTAATTATAGTGGCGCCCACTCACACCAGCTTAGTTGAGGTCTGTCAGCATTTCTGTTATGAACCCCTATTTTTAGGGGTTTATAACTAGTTGTAAATATTTACTCATTGCTGAAACTTGACATCCAAGGTCACATTCATAGAGCAAATATCCTTTTTCAGGTTGGCTATTCTAGTGGCATTAGCTAAAAAGTAGATTTCTGATGCTGTGAACTTAGAGGGAATAAAGGGAACCTGCTTTCCAGACCTCTTATTTGAAGGATCTTTTTAAGAATCTCAAATATCCAGAAGAACTAGATGAAAATGAGCTTGTTTTATAGGTTATGTGTGACTGATTGTGTATTATCTGTTATCACACTTTGTTTTCTTCCAACTGAATGTATCATTTCACATGCCCTTTTGTTGTTTTCTAGTCTTACAATCTTCTGTCCTTTGGCTGTGTTGGTCAGCTTATGTTCTGAGGAGTGCCAGTATCACCTGAAAATTTCTTTTACATAAGAATTTTCTTGGAGGAAAATCCTAGCATTTATAGCTGTCATGTAGAATGCAGGAAGATGGATATTTTCTAAATGAAGATAATTTAAAAACTTTTAGAGATCTAATGAGTCCATATGTGAGGTGTTACTGTTTGAAATCCTGACTTTTTCAGTTCTGTGGCTGAACAGAGTGACAGCAGACTGAGGAGTGTAGAGGTGCCATGTAGATGTTCTTGTGATGGAAAATATTGTCCTGATACATTATTGCAGAATAATCACTAAATTCTATATGAATATTCTAGAGATTGCTAATGCTTTCAGCCCTTTCTAATAACTCATATATATTATCCTGGGAAGCTTTGTTAATAATCAGTGGCAGGTACATAATTTTACCTTTGCATGGGCTTGTTCTTTACATGAATGTACATCTTCAGGATGCAGAATAATTCATTATTAAAACTCAGTTTAATTGTCACACTGTGCTTTCAGACTGTAATACTGTGATTACTTTTGAGGCTTTTGTTAATACAGTCTTTGTCCTCACCACTGAAAAGAGGAAGCTGTTGTTTCCTTTGACATGCTCCTTGCTGTGGAGAAGCCAGTAGCCTCACAGATTTAATTCATTTTCTGAGGATTTCAGGTGTTCCTTTGCACTTTCCTGGCAATGCTCATATTATCAGTGCTCTGTTATAACTCTGCTTGAGGCCAAGGAGAGCAAGAAAAATTTAATCAAAACCATGTAAAAGCCTAATCATTCTGGCAATGCCAAAGAGCTGCATGAGGCTCTAGAGCCACAGGCTGAATATCATTTTTCCTTATTATCTCATAAATAGCTCCCTAAACACTCTTTAAAAGAAAAGGTGGGGAGGGGAGAGGGAAAAAGAGAAGGCCTGTTGTGGGATTTGAGTTTATAAAGTGGATTAAGTTCATGTGCTTTCCTCCTTTGCATGCAGTGGAGAGAAAGGTAGGTCTAGTAACTGAACAGGACACAGGAACTTCTTACGGATATTGTATCTAAATCTAGGTAGTTGCTAACAGCACTACCTCCTTTCTATTTGAAGAGGATTGTGCAGTAATGAGGTGGGACATGCTATCAAGGTACCTACTGCTTTTGCGTGACACAGCTTGTCTTGGGCTAAGCAGCAGCCAACACATGCAGCCATTTCCAGTTCTACATCTTCTGGGATGGTGGAAAGATTCCTGGAACTCTTTGAGGACCTTGAGAGTACCTGTTGCTGCAGGGAAAAGAGAGCTACAGGAGACTGTGGCTTCTAACAAGCTCCAGCAGCTGCCAGTAAGCTCTGTCAACTACTCCTGGTAAAAAGCTGCATTGAGCTTTCCTTCCAGTCATCTCCTGATTTGAGAGGGTTGAGCACCCTCTCAGCAGGTACTAGGGAAGAGCACATGTAAGTGCAGAGCCTAGAGTACTGCTCCCAGAGAGAGCCAGCAGACACAGCAGATTGCACAGCAGATGATGCAGAAGGGAGTCAGAAACTCTGCTGAGGATGGGGTTGTGCTCAGCAGTGCTGGTGATGCATCACCTGGCACAGTTCCTAGCACCATCTGGAGCAGATCTCCTGGTGCATCATAGACCTTGAGTCAGAGCTAGCTCCAGAGCTCCAGCTAGGCTGTAGAGTTAGTGGTCTTGCCTGCAGGAGGTGTGCTGTGTCGGAGAATTTGGGTAAAGTACCAAGTAAAGAAAATGCAGGAAGGTGTCAACACGCTGCTGACATCAGTAGAGCAAATGAGTAAGAGATCACTTGGATCTTCTAAAAGACCCTGCAAGCACAAGAGTATTTAATTCCCAGCCATACCAAAGGAGGAGCAGGGAGAGTCAGTGCTAATTGGGCTGGGAGACTGGGAGGGAGTCCTGTGATGGCAAAAGCTGGAAGCTGGTAATTGTTGGCATTGGGAGGAAGATTTCTGCTCAATCTGCAAATCTGCAACAGTATCAGTGCCAAGTGTTTGAATTCTATTAGTCATGTAGGAACTTTGTGATAGTTTTCCAGAAAGTGTGGTCTGACACTAGAACAGGTCATCCAGAGGTTTTGTGGGATCTTCATCCTTGGAGACCTCCCCAGTACCTTGGACAAAGCCTGAACAAGACAGTGTCACTTCAGGTCTTGACCATGTTCTGGATGCTGCTTTGGACCAGATAATCTCCAGAAGCCTTTCCAGCAGGAGTTATTATATAATTTTATGAAAATGTTACATAAGCAAAAGCATTTCTGGCCTTAATAATTCTTGATAACTGTGTTAAACTGTAAACAAGAAAGCAAATACCCACTTTTTGCATGTTGTAAAGGCAACTTAGCTCACTCCTCCAAGGCCTTGTAGCCAGAGGCATATTGAATCCAGTGTTATGCTTGGTTCTTTCTATATAAATGTATTTTTAGAATTAGGCACAAAGTTCAGGGACATTGAGGCCAGGGTACTTATTCACACTTGTCTGGTTCTGAAGTGTGCTGTTCTCTGGTAAACTTTGTAGTTTGTTTTACAGTTGAAATGACTGGGTTACCATTATTAATGAAAATTCAGAAAGCCTTAATGTAAAAAAGTTGCCATCCGTGTCCACAGGTAAAAGTGGAGAGAGCACACATTAAAAAGGATCTTTTAGGAGGAATAAGGAAAATACAATACTGTGTTTGATTGAATCTAGTTGGAGTCAATCTAGTTTTGTTGTGATGGACCTTGCTTTTGTCCATGCTTTTGGAATCGTGGGCTTTTTTACATTGCTGTAAAATATGAACAAGTTATTTGTCAAGTGAGGTTCCATTTCTGCTAGGTATATTCTGTGTCATCTGACTTTGTTGTCCCTTAGAGCTGAGTTGTGATGACAGGTATCATATGAACAACCTCACAATCCTTCCTCCAAGCCACTTGTCTGTGGGACAGGAGTTGTATCGCAGGCAGAGCTTCCTCTGAAGTTTTTGATTCTCCTTAGGTCTCATCTTCTCAAGACTCAACCCAGGTAGAGAGCAGAGCTAGGCTGGGCTGATACATAGAAGAGCTCATTGCAGAGCTCCACAAATGTAGGTGAAGAGCTGATTTGCACATAGGAGCTGCTGTCAGAGTTACCAACTGCCTTGCTGAGGAGCAGTCCATGTATTTGAGTACTGGGTCTTATTCTGAAGAAAAGATAATGTTTTATCCCCAAATACTCCTCTATTTACATAAAATGGATGGGTAAAATTCCTAACTTGTATTGTTTTCTTTTCATAACTTCCTTCCAGGTATCACTGCCCAGTGCCTAAAATTTTCTATGTCCAGTTAACTGTTGGCAACAGTGAGTTTTTTGGTGAAGGAAAGACTCGTCAAGCTGCTAGACATAATGCTGCAATGAAGGCCCTTCAAGCTCTTCAGAATGAGCCTATTCCAGAAAAATTACCTCAGGTCTGTGCTTCAGGAAGTGCTTTTTTTTTTTTTTTAAAACTTGTTTTTTCACTGCTATGTCTTTAAGTGACATATATTGCTGCTTAAAAATTACAACATTGTGTCATATTTTAAAAAATATTGAACATAAAAATTATTCTCAGAATAATAATTCTAAATTGAAAGCAAAAATGTAATAATGTTTCCCAGTCAAAGAAGCCAAGTACTTGTAAGATGTCTGGGAGCAGCTGAAGACCACTTGGGATACTCTAGGTTCACAATAGCAGGTGTGTGTTGGTAGGAGACTAAACTGAATCCTAAGTCAAGTAAATCTCTGTGGCTTGCTTATGCTGAGGTTAAGGAGCACTGGTTATAGGTTAGCCATGAAAAACACCTCTATCACTTTGTGGGTTAGAGCTGGAAGTGACTGGAGAAGGCTGGGATGATGGAGGGAGTACAAAGTGTTGCACTGTGTAGAGCTGAGTGTAGCTCTCCAGAGAACTGGAGACTGGTTAAAACAGAGTTTAAGGGCTTCATGAGTCCAGGGTTCAGGCTCATCCCTGCTGCTGCCCATGGGAAGGGCACACAGGGCACCATGCAGTGGAGGGGTGTGCTCTCACCATGGGACATGTCCAACTTAGTAAAACTATTTCCTTCAGCAAAACTGACCAGCTGGTTATCTATGGAAGATGATTGATTCATTGCTCCTCAAACATCAGGCATGGGTCAGAGCCAGTACACATCATACTCTGGCTGGCCTCAATTACATTATGAGGTTGGGCTTCTTTCTTCCCCAGTCACTGACAGTGTGCTTCTCCTGAGGGAGCAAGGACAGACCTGCTGGTACCCATCTAGTAATCCCATTAGTAACTCAGTGAACTTGACTGGAATGGGATCCCTGGAAAATAGCACATTTCTTACTTACATAGGTCTGTCTTTTGGCCTTCATGGCCATCCTTAATGCACCTTTCTGTATATTCTTCTTCCATTTCAAGCTATCCTTTTTTTTCCTTTTATTAGAAAAAACTTAATTAAGGATAAAATCTTTTATCCGTATTAAACCATTGAAAAGGAGTACTGCCATCTTAATACCTAATTGTGCAAATGTATAGAAGAGCATAGGATGAGCAGAAGCAAGAAGCAATCAGCCAGCAGGGCAGGGCTGCTGGTGAATGTGCTTTCACAAAGAGCTATTGTGTGTCTGCCAGAGCACCTCAGCTGTCTCATAGAAGTGAGGCTAAGAAAGGCCTTACAGTTGAAGTGTCAGTTGTGGGAATGAGGATCAAATTTAAATCCAGAGTGCCTGAGACACTCCTGAACATATTTTATCTTCCTAAGGCTTGAAACTTTATTGCTCAGTACTAAGGTCTAAGCCTTGATCCTCCCTTTTCTCCACTCACTGTTAGGTTCTCTACTGTGCTCGGTGAAAAAATTTGCAGAGAGTTAAATTTTAAGGGCAGAAGGGACAAATGTGTTTGTATTAATCATGAAAATTTAATCTATAATTTCTAGTTTAGGCTATACATATCTGGTTAAACTAGAGTACAGCCAGAAAACCTAAACATTCTTGACTTGAAGACTTGCTGCCAGTCCAGTGCACATTATATTATTTTATGTAAATTATGCAGTGCTTGATTATTTTCCATTTCAAAGATAAAGTTGTTTTTTTCTAATCAGTAGTTCATTCTTTGGGCTTTTTTTTTGTGTCAGCTTCTTAGATTATCAGCATCCTTTATAAAACACAAACTTAGTTGAGTACAATGCCAAGTCGTATTCTCACTAAGGTTTTTTACACAATGGTAGTATCCCATTCTTTATATCCAGATTTTTTTTGACTGTTAAATATTGGCCTTTTAACTCTGCTGATCTTTCTCAGTCAATGCTTTGCCTGTCCTGTAAGTAATGATCTACATTCTTGATTTCAGTGGTACTTTACATTTCATTAAATGAAACGAGCTAGAGGTCCTACATAAGTTCATTGTAACTACCCGTGCTATTGTTTTGCACAGCACCCTTTTCTTCTGGAGGTTCTATAAACTTTATAATATTTTTGTTTTGTATTTAGCTCCAGATCAATATCAGGCATGTAAATGGCTTTTTTCAGAATCAATATTTTGCAAGAATATGATGAGGCAAAAGGTGCTCCATGTCTGCATGCTGTAGCTGAGTGCAGGATTTTTGGCCTTATGTTATCTTAAAGATTATTATATTGAGAGTTAAAAAAAAGGTAGATAAAAGATTGATCACTTTCATTTTAATGTGAAGAATCTAGTGGTTTTACAATGTTGTTTTAGAACTGTGATATCTGGATTTTGTAGCTGTGCTGGTGGCTGAAGATTTAGATCAGACTTTGTTGTGTAAGATGGGAGCTCTGCAGGAATCCACCTAATTCAGCCCAAGTGTCTTTGATGTTTACCTCCACTAATAAAAAATTAGGAGCCTAGCCAAGGTTACATGGTTGTTGAGAGATCTCAGTTTGAAGTATTTCAGAGCTTTGCAGTTTGAAAGTAGCTGGAAGTGAAGTCTCTGGCAACTAAGGAAAATGTGGCCTGGGGGACAAACACCAAAGGCAGTAGTTGCAAAAGGCAAAGCTCTGACTGATCCTGATAGTTGTGTGAGAAAATTTAGATTTACCTGCAGAATAAAGGAAAGCTGAATTTTAGGCAGAATAATGTTTTGTGTGCCTTTTGTTTATCACTTTGCCTCTCTATTTGTTATGTTCCTATGGATAAATAAATAATGTTCTGTGTTGAGCAAGCTGTTCTCTATCACTACCTTTTCACACTGGTCATAACTCCCAGAGGGAAGTTGATGGAGGGGCCATTAACCAGCTGGACCTGCTGAGGACACCTGTAACCTGGTGACCCAGTCAGAATGTGGGGGTGATTGACTGAATTTCTTCTGAGAGAAGTACAGTCGTCTGTACTTTCCAAAAAGTACAGATTTCTTCCTTGCTTAGAAGGGGTACCCACAGAGAGCCTGAGAAACAGGTCAAAGGATCTGTTTGATCCTCATGTTTGACACAAGTGTGTACTCAGACAATTGTTACCCATGTCATTAATAAGACTAACAATTATAGGCATTATTTTACTGCTTGTAATTAATTTATAATTTAATGTGTGTATGTTCCTTTGTTATGAAGCACAATATATATGGCTTCAGTCAGCAGATGTCTGATAATGGGGATGCTGAGATGGATGTACAAATGCTGATTTACAGCCTGACAGGAGACTTCAGGAGTCTTTGAGAAATTGGGGGGAGAGGATATTATATTTTGTTTATCTTCTAAGAATTGTAGTATGATTATGTATGCATCATTTTCAGAATGGAGAAACAGGAAAAGAATCAGAAGAAGATAAAGATGCAAACAAATCTGAGATCAGTGTAGTGTTTGAAATTGCTTTGAAGCGCAATATACCTGTCACTTTCGAGGTATGTGTTACATTTTTATCTGTGTTACATATTTATCTTGCTAAGAAAATGTTAAAAAAGGTACCACTAAAACTCAATGCAGGTAATATTCATATATGAAAAATACTTATTTCGTATGAATGGAAATTATAAAAAAAATTGTCAGTGTATCAAAATCTAAGACAGTGACTTTCTACTGGTAAAATAGATGCTCTTTTAGAGATCTAATATTTAGTTGCAAACACTTGGATGGCAGAAAGACAGTTAAACCATCTTCTGTAAAGGGCTGTGGGATTAGAATCTGTAGCCACACTCAATCTGATTTGAAATAATCTTCAAAAGAGTTAGCCAAAGTCTTGGCTTTAACTGTTGGCATTTGTACACTAGAAAAGTTCCAATTGAAACATTTCACCTTCAGTGTGCTGTTTTCAGAAAGTCATGAGTATCTTCCACTCTGATTCTGTTTCACTTATCTATTTCTACTTAAGCTTTCATGAGTTTTTTTGTTTGCTCATGTGATTTTATCTATGAACCCACTTCTTACACCTTTGTTTACCTGGAGTAATAAAGACCATTTGGAATAGCTCCAGTGCTATCAGTGAAGAAACTATGGGAAAATGGGATTTTTTTTCCTATGAGAAAGTTCTTGCAAAACCTTGTTGTTAAAATCTAACATGGTTGTGGTAGGAAGCACCAGATTTTCAAGCTGCTTTTTTTTTCCTTTTTGTTTTTTTTTTTTTTCTTTTTAATGCAGAAAATGCTAATGTAAGTGACCTTTTATTATTTTATTTTTCTGCATTTTGTTTTACATTTAAACTGAGTCTGCATGAACGACATGGATAGTGCTTATACCAATGATGGTTGTTTTCTCCAGTGCTTTTTCTTTTAAAGTATAGACATGTATTTGCATGTTAAAAAATCAAAACCCCTAAGCTGTAGCCTGCCTTACAGTGTGCTGTATGCAGTTTACTGACATGTTTGGCCCATGTCCATGAATTGGCCAGCGTCAAATAAGCTGTTTGGGCCTTCTTAGAAATATGAGAAATCTCTCAGAAGGTAGGTAAGAAAGACAAAGAATATTGTTCATGACTAAGGAATTCCTTGGTCTAGCAAAGATATATATGCTTCATATATATGGTCTATGTGATATGGACTAATTAGGACGTTAGGATTATGTAAAATCTAGAGGATAAAACTGGGGTCTCTGGGGCTGTTGGTGTATCAGTTTGCCACTACATGCCAATCACCTAACTCTAGCTAAGAGCAGGCATAATGGAAACATATGCTTGTGTTTCGAAAATGAAGCTCATAATTAATGTCTCAGCTTTCAAACATTGTTTTTCTACCTTAAACTTTAAAAATATTTGGACTAATTCCGTACCAATCAATGCACTAAAATGTAAGGAGATGTGTGGTCACTGGTCACAAAGGAACTTGGAAGTTGTGAAGGAAAGAGAGATAGTGCTTTGAATGTCTTCTTCATTCCTGTTTGAGCTTATTTAAGGGAGAGCATTTGGTAACGAGACAGTGAAGGCAGAGATACTTTGTAAGGAAAAATCTAACGTGTCACTTCCCAAAGAATGTTAGCAACATTGAAAAAAGACAGTTTCTTGCTGTCCTGAAAGGTTTTGTGTTATTTCCTGCCTTTAAATCTAAGTATAGGTGACATTCTCAAATAGAGTTTTGACTGAACTAGGTTTTGGCTTACTTTTCAATAAAACTGCTAAGCAATTATGGATAATCCCCAGGATCTGATGTTTCTAATAGGATTTTATTTGCTAATGGTCTTGTGTTATTCCAGGCAGGCATCAAAGCTTTTTCTAGCTTTTATTTTGTGTGTGGTAGCTATAAAATGATCTGCCTTTTCTTCATCTGACAAAGCTTTAGCCAATGTTCCAACAGTGCTGAGTTATGCAACAAAGTAATGATCATAAATATATATGAAGTTTGATGTACATGTCCTCAGAATTGCATGAGGGGTGAGCAATCCTGTATCATGTAATGTGGCTAGTTTTAATTGTCTAGGAACTTTAGGATGAGTTTTAAAAGCTTTCTGTCTATTAAGTTGTTAAATAAAAACATTCAGTTGTAATAAAGAATAAGCCTTACTCCATACTTGTTACTGGTGCATTCTTAGCTAACTTTGATTCATCAACTTTTAAGTCAAAATGTAATACTCTAAGGCATTTGTGGGGTTCCCAATGAACATTTTTTAAGAATGACTACAAAAGTTATTGCTGTAGCAATTGTTAGAGTAGCTGTGGAATGGTCATTTCCCTTCTTACTCCTGCCTTGACAATAGGCTTTTTTTTTTTTCAATATATATGTTTTTTATTCCTTATTTGTCAGTAAGGAATTGATGAGCCTAGAAGATGTAACTGAGGTCAACAGCTTCAGATATTAGAACACATTGGGATGTTTCAGATTGCCATTTTATTTTCAGTATTTTTCTTTGTATTGCAGTGTTATATCTCTAAAATAGCAAATATAATAATGTTTTTTTCATTCTCAGTATCAAAAGTTAAGGCATAGAGTGCCTGAACAGGCAGATTTTCTGCCCCTCCATCCCTGTCCAGTGTTCTGCCCGAAAGTGTTCATGTCCTAGTTTTATCAGAGACAGAGATTCTGTGTTTTGAACCAGGGACAGGCCAAATTGCAGACTATGGGAGAGTAGTTCTCAGTAGGAAGATTCACACCTATCTGGGTTCTGCTGTCCTGGGGATTAAGGCTTTGGATGACTGACTGCTGAGTAACTCTCAGTTGGGTTTTGCAGGATGGTCGCCCTTCTCACTGTAGTTTTACACTTTGACCTCATGACTTTTTTTTTTTTTTCTTTTTTTTTTTTTAGTATTTGTAACTGAAGAAATCTGGTGTATCAGCCTGTGCAAGATCCTGGAAATATATTGATATTTTTAAATCTTAAAAATGATTTGGTATTCATAGCTGCAGTTGACACAGGTTTTTTGATCTGATTTTTGTCTCCTCTAGTTCTAGGGAATTTTTTTAATGTCCATTTAATCTTGTCCTAATCTTTTGAATTTTCTACCTGGCATCTCAATAATTAAAGCAGTGTTACTCTTTTGCTGTAGTCATACTTCTGTTTTTCATTTGTCAGCATGATTCATTAAGTTAAGCCAAATTAATTCTTGATGTAACTTGACCTTAGATGTGTTTTAGCCCCATGTGTTTTCTCTTGCTGCAATTATTCTTTAAATCCATGGAACAGAAAAAGAAAAGTGTATTGAACTGTCACCCTTAATCAAATTCTCAGCTTTAAATTAGCCATGATAAGGTCCACAGGTCGTATCTTTCAACTGAGGAAATAGTTTAATGTCCTAATGTGTATAGTGTTCTTAGATAGCAAAGGTTGAATTTCTTTTTAGTGTTTTCTGTCCCAAGGCTCATAGCCCAACTGTTTGAAATCATATGGAGTAAAAAGATCTGAAATCGGGGGTTAACCAAAAATGTTGTTAGGTAAATATTTTTCTGCTTAATTACCAATTTTGGATGTTTAGCTTGATCCAGATCCCATCTGAATCCTATGGGGTTCATTCCATTGACAACACAGACTTTTTTCCATTTATACACTAACAAAGATACAGTTTTTAATGTTTTCCAGTCAATTAATTACTTTGTGTCACATACTTAACATTTAAAAGATGAAAAACACACCAGAATGCATTAGTTTTATATTAAGAAATATTTTTGTGTATATGAAAATATAATCTGGTTTGGTATTAACATTCTTTCTCTCATATATATGTATTTGTGTGCATTTATATAAATATGAGAAAACTAATATAAACCAATATTTTAGGAACTCAGCAATTATATTTCTTAACAAAGTTATTTTTTTTCTTTTTTCATCTGCTCAATATAGACATTCTTTTATGTTTTATTAATACATTATATTGCATGTAAAGACAAATACCTATATAATAATATTAGTAGAACCACAGAAAGATTAAGGACCTTAGTAAGGTTAATTTGCTGTGTTTTACAGCAAGCATGCTGTAATGCTTGGATAACAAAGGACAGGGATGGTTTGAGATACTGTAAAATAAAGTGGGGAACGCTGCAGTGTGATGAAGGTGTTCACATAATGCCCAGCTGTGTCTGAGAGCAGGAGATCCTGGCACTGGGCTCATCCCAGCTGTGGTGCAGGCAGTGCAGCATCCTGGGGCTCAGCATGGCTCGGTGCATTGAAAGCACTGCTGCCTTCTCATGTGGTCAAGCATTAGTGGGCAACTTTCAAGTGAAGCAATGTTGAAAACACTTCTGAAATGAATACCTGGGATCTTAGAGTGGGAACACTCCTGGACTACAACAGAAAAATCCCATTCTGGCATAGATATCATCTTATTCTGGGAAAATGGGACAAAGTTGTCTGTTAATTTTAATTTTGTGTCTTTTTATTGATATATGCTGTAGTAATTGTATTTGCTGGGTGAAGTTGCCACAAAAGAGAACTTAAAAAAGAAATACAAGCCTAAGGAGACCTCATTACAGTGCAACAGCAAAACTAAATAATGCAAGGGACATGACCTTGATAAAAAGAACTTTAATACGAAACATGTTGTAATAATGTTAAGATTGAAGGTTTGAGCACGTTAAAACTATAGTTGTTACAGCAAGAAGGCCCTGGTACCTTTACCCTCCCTCCTCAACCTAAGGCAACATTATTCTTCTTCAACAAATGGTTTGATATAATTCCATCAAATGAAAAAAAAATTGTATTTATATTGGTTTTGAAGATATTATAAAGAGATGCCTGTCAGATACTCTAATGTCTCCTTATACATATTACATATAACAAAGATTAAATTAGGTAGCTGCTTCCGCCCATCAAACAAAATAACTGAACCTTTTCCCAAATGAGGTCTCTTAATTCCTGATAGACATTGTCCAGACCAGTAAATGGTGCTTGCATACATGAAGAGATGGCTATCCTAGCACTTGCACTGCTGTGATTTGTGGGTGAATATATCCTAGAATCAGCCTTCTAAAAGAAGATGTGTATGCGTGTGTGTGTGTGTGTGTGTGTGTGTGTGTGTGTGTGTGTGTGTGTGTGTAAAAATGAAGACAGAAAAACAACTAAAGGAAGGTATAGCCTTCAGAACTTAATTTCTTTCCATATCACTATAGCTTGTTGTAGTGAAGTACTTCAATGGATTTGCTTATTGTCATGGTAAATGTGTTTGGAAGGGAATGAATAAATTATTTTTTTTCAGAAATGATTGGCATTTGTGTGAGTTATGGTTGCTCTTCTGGGAATTCTTTTCAGTGCTGTTGGGAGGGACAACTGGGAGTCATGGAGGCAAGAATGTGTCATCCTTTCAAATGTATGGGATATTTCTCTGAGCTGTGTACTCTGGTTCTGCATCTATTGAGTCTGAAGTTTGGGACTATGAACATCCAATTGTTTAACGATAATAGAAAAAATATTACAAACAGGTTGAAGTAATGCCAAATTAACACAGTTTTGAATATGTTTTGTATAAAGAAATAGTCAAAGTCTGGTAGACCTTCATGGACTTAATTGCTTTAGTATGTGAAGCACTTTGCAAAGAAAAAACCCATCAGCCTTGTTTTAAATATACATAATTGTTGTATATTGTGTTATTCTAGAAATCTTTAAAAATATAGGTCTACTCTTATTTTCTGTGAAACGCTGAATATGTTGGTTAGATTTCCTTGATATAACTAGTCTTAGTTTTCTCTCCTCAAACCTCATACTGTCATTAATACTTGTCCAAGTTTTATGAAAACCCATCTTTATGCATTCAGTTAGCAGGGAAACTGGACTAGTTATAAGTTCATTGCAGAGATAACAAACATTAAGTTATCTTCTTGGAGGTTGCTTTGGCTCAGTGTTACTTTCTCTCAAAAGGTGGTTAAAGAAAGTGGACCTCCTCACATGAAGAGCTTTGTTACACGAGTTACAGTAGGAGAATTTACTGCAGAAGGAGAAGGCAACAGTAAGAAACTCTCAAAGAAACGTGCTGCAATGGCTGTCCTACAAGAACTTAAGAAACTTCCTCCTCTTCCTGTAATTGAAAAGCCAAAGCTTTACTTTAAAAAGCGTCCAAAAACAATATTGAAGGTATGTGTTCACCTTCGGCACAATTAACAATGTTTACTCAGAAAGTAACAGTCAAATTTAAAGTTAATAAAGGCTTATTTGTCATTTTCTGTCAATATTGTTACAGTTGCTTGTTACTGTCAATATTGTTACTTGTTTGCCTATGCTAATATGCCTGGGCCTTTTTTAAATCCTGAGAATGCTGTGGGATTCTCAAACAGAATGGCTTGTAAATAGCTCAAATCACTGAGGTCTTCAAGGGTTTAGTTCAAGTCTAGCAGAGGATCAAGCCCTCCAAGCAGCTCTTTCCAGCCATGAGAAGTTTTAGCATCATCTCCTCAGAGAATCTCTTTTAGCATATCTAGTGATTGTCTCCCTGGGCTCTCTCCCCTCCCCAGTTTGAAGAGGGAGAGAGATACACGAAACAGTAAATTAATGGGGTGCTACTTTAGTGCCTCAGTACTTTACTAAAAGTTTGACCATTAGATATCTGTATACTCAGGATGCAGAGTTCCTAAAGAGCAGCCACCAGAAAACCACTTTAAAATAAGCATATTCTTTGGAGAGTGCAAAACTGGATTTGGAAAATGTACAAAAGACTTATTTGTCACCTTCCTCTTTTCATTTGCCTTCAATACAAAATAAGTGATTTTTTTTCAGGAAAACCTAGATTAATTAGATACCTGTCTCCTACTAAAATCCTGGGGATCTAATTCTCAAAAACTTACATGAAAAAATGGGCAGGAAAATTATTTAATGGAAAACCATCAGCATTAATGCAGCTTTAAAGCTGGAAGATTGGAAAAGTCTTTTGGCTTTGGCTTTCACCAAACATCTTGGAAAATTTTTCTCAAGAAAGACACTAAGGGTATAATAATGAAAAAATCTCTTATATTACCATCTACCATTTGCCATTATGAACTTGAATTTAATTATACACAGTTGGCCTTGTTAAAAGAGACATTAATTGTCAAAATAAGCTGGATATGTAGATGGTTCTTATTTTTTGAATATCCAAACTTCTGAAGTGCTTTCAATGTGCCCATTTCTTTCAATTTAACTTGCATGTGTTTTAAGCATCAAAAGAAGTGGCAACAATAACTTATTTTTATTTGCATATATATTTATGAGGCTGTATCTTATGGCCTCTGCTCTTTATTTAGCCTGCTCTGCATTTTGTCTCTGCCTGGCTTCTTGCCCACACAGCTGCCCTTGTGTATGACATTGTCTTAGCTCTTTCACCTACATCTTCTCTAACTACTTCAGCAGTTACACTATGTAGGATTTGCTGCACAGCTTTCTAAATATAATATCCCTCTCTGGTCTTTGCCTTCAGTTGCTGATCATTTCTTCAGGTTCCTGAGCACTTGCTTGTTATTTGAGAAGCTCAAGCAAACATGAGTGCTCATCTTCTCTTAGACTGCAATTGTAGCTTTTTAACATAAAAACAATTCTACATGCAAATGCCATTTACATTTGCAAGTGCATTCTTTGTGTTATCCTATTGTGTAAATCAGTTAAGTATGACTTCAGATAATTTAATGGGTCTTAATTTATTCTTGAAATCTACAAACAAATATTTTCATAGCTGTGTGCTTTGAAAGAGCATTTGCCACGTGAGCAACAATTCATTAAAAGGATTTCAGAGCTAGAGTTTTCAAGGGCTGTAGTTTTTCCCCTGTCTGTGTAATCTTGGACACACCACTTTGTCAGTCCTTTTCTTTCCCTGGCATGAGATCAATTCCCCCACCAACCATACTTTTTGACATGGTTTTGTGAGATTATTGGCTTTTTAGCATTTGAAATACCTTGTGGGTATCCATAAGCAACAATTCTAGCCATTCACTTCATAGAAGTATTTTGGGGGTAAATTCATATGACACACAGATTAAGCTCTCTGCACCTTTAGTTGCAAGTTGCACTGTAGGATGGAAGGCCTGGAGTGCTGAGAAGGAAAGCAGGAAAGAGGAAGTTTCCTTATGTATGGCAAATGGTTTTTGTCCCTGGATAAATCCCACCTCTTCTCAGTGTATTGCATGTTCCAGCATTGTGGCAACGTATTTTAAAGGGTTAGGGGGGAGGGTCCTAGAAACAGGACAATAAGATATAATTGACTAATGAATGTGCTAATTTTCATCCATCCTTATGAGGACATCCATTGATAGGAGAGGGTTTTCATAGCTTGCAGATGATTTCTTTCCACAGCTTTGAACCTGAGGATTCTTATCTTTTGTCTCATGGTCAGAAAATGGAAAGTAAGTTACTTCTTATTCTCTCAAAAGGAATATTACAAAAGAGAGAGTCCTGATAAATGTTTTATTGAATTGGTATTGTAGTTATAGAGATATATACTAAAATAATGGTTCTTTCCTTTAAATTTGGTTTAGACTGGACCAGAATATGGTCAAGGAATGAATCCCATCAGTCGTTTGGCTCAGATCCAGCAGGCCAAAAAGGAGAAGGAGCCAGAGTATGTTCTTCTTTCAGAGAGAGGAATGCCTCGCCGTCGGGAGTTTGTTATGCAGGTATCATTTGTCATGTTAGAGATAATGGCCTTGCTGGGTTTTGGTCAAAATCAAGCAAAATGGTAGCATAATATAAAGTGTATCTCCTTCTGTTTAGCTTTTTGCCTTGCTGTCAGATCTACAGGAATAGTATGGAATACAGTATCAGAAAGGCTGTCTAAACTTTCTTCTTTCTCTTAGTGAAACAAATGGCAATTGAATTATGTGCCTTCTAGATGCTTTTCATGTGTTTTGCATTATTTTATACTCTTATTTTTATTTCACCTGATTGCTAATGTCTTTATCCCTGATAGTTAATGATTTATTTACTTTGATTTCTCTTTCTGAAAAAAAAAAAATTGGGCTGCCGTTGATCCAAGGATTCTAGCAATACCTAATATTCTGAAATATGGATATTAATATCTCTATATTACTGGGCATTTTGACTTTAAAAAATAGTGTTGTAAATTTTTTCAGATTTTCAGTTTCTTTATGACTTTGTTTATCTCTAAAATACAACAAAAAATGACAACCACATGTTTTAGACTGTCCTCTGACTGGACCTAATACTGAAACAGTAGATCATTAAAACTCCTTTCAAATTTAAATTAAGAACATGTACAAAGATTTGGTATAACTGTGATATTTTGTTAGATAGCACAACAGCAGGTTGAGAAAGATTAGAAACAGGAAAGGATTCTGTATTCTTGTGTTTTCACTCAAGGGTAATTTTGTGCCGGAACAACTCAGAGCAGCATGTTTTGACTTGTTGTCTACAAACCACACCAAAATGTCACTTCTGATCACAAGCAAAATTCATGATGTTCCAGCACCTCCTTCTCCAGAATATTAGTTATGTTTTCACTTAAATCTCTAAGTTCCTCCCTCATATCTATGAAGATAAGCTAGTAATCTTAATTTTCTTGGACCTCAGTGGTCTTTCTTCATGATTTAATATGTTTCTCTCTGAAGGAAAAGAAAGTATTGTGTTCTTTTTGATGCAGAATCTTTTTCTGAATAGAAACTTGGATTTCTAACATTTTATAAGACCTGAAAGTATTTGAAAAAGAGTGATCCTATCACAGAAAATCTCATTTCCCATGCTTGGACCCCCATGGGACTGTCTGCAGTTGGTAGTTGTTGTGTGAGGCCTCAGAAGAGCAGTGTAACAAGCTCAGTATTAGGAAGACAGGCTGGAAATTTAGTTTTCTGTTGGAGGAGTGTCAATAATAGCAAAGTTTTTGGCTTGCATATAAAAATGGAATCTTAAAAGCAGTGAATATTTGTGAAAGAAAGAGTTAAAGAAACTCCATACAGCAGTTGCTTTGTTACAAATACTTTTAAACTCCATTTTCACTTTTTTGTAATATTGTCACACTAAAATTATTCTTCTATTTATCTCACCTTCAGGAAGTCTCAGTGGATTCATTACAACATGCAGAAAACCTTATCAGAATGAAAAACCTTTGTATAAACTACTTAAACCATGTTTTCATTTAATTTAATTGTATGTGGAAGTAAAATATCCAGAGATAATATGTTCATTTTTATCTGTCACACAAAGAGCAAGTTTGGATGTGGTGAAATGGATCCAATTACTTGTCCTGGCTACTAGATAAACAGAAGAAAACCTCTGATGACATTAGTTGGTGTTCTGTTCCCAAAGTTAATTTCAGAAAGCTCTTTCTCTTTGTAGTCAGGCCTTTAATCCTTGATAGAGGTTATAATAATAGCTAAACCAGTTTTACAGGTCTGAGAAATAGCAGCACATTGATTTATTGTGAGCTGTGTTATAAATTGTCTTTTTGTCTTGTCCCATTAAAGTCCCTCAATTTTATTGCGTATAAACTTGTAGCAGATTGGCTATTTTCTAATTGTTACTGTGAACTGCATAGAAGATAAGTTTTATATTTCAAGCTTATTAATATTTTTGGCTTAGGTAGACAAATCCTCTTGCTTAATGATGTATATATATGTTCTTTGAAGGGATATTCATGATTATTATTTATTTACATCCTCTTCTTAATATTTAGAATTAAGAAGTATTTGAGTAAAGAAGAGTTTAAACTTTTAGGAAAATACATATATGATACATTGAGGAAAGTGAAGAATTACTGGATGACATAAACTATTAAATATAATTTATTCTTTATTTACTGTTTGCATCCCTTTTTTTTTACAATTTTTTTTTAAAGCTGATTCCAAGCTGTTTCAGGTCTTTGACCTCTGGGGTTTTTTTTGTTATTCAGATCACCTTGATGATTATATTATTTTTATTTGATTTTGATTTCCTTTTTTTGATATGGTTTTGAAACTGTGCACTATTTTAAGATAAAATTTGCCAAAGAGAAGGGCTTAATGGACCAAGCAAAGAGCTGTGACTATTGCCTGAATGAATAACAGTAAGAGCCCTCATGACACAAACCAGACAGATACAGCTCCAAGAGTTTTAAGAATGGTACCAAAGCCAAGGATTAAGTTTGAGCCCCACATTTTTTGGATATCCATTGCCTACAGTTTGTCCTTATTTTGGAGTTTTTAATTTCTCCTAGTGTTATGTAAGGCATCATGTTTGTCAGAAACCCTTTGTACTGTACTGACCACAGGTCCACTGAGGAGCCTTCTTTCCAAGGACTGTTGGGATCAAAGCTTGTCAGGTGTAAGCAGTTCCAGTCCCTGTGTTCTTTGCAGTGCTACAAAGTGGAAGGAATGCAAATACAGTTTTCATCCTTCTTTAGAAACCACTCTTGTTAAATCTCCAGTCTGTTTGTCTCTCCATTGTTCTGCATACTGTCCTGATGATGCTGCAGGCAACACTCCTTCCTCCAAGAAAGAGGAAGTACAGACCCTGGGGCAGTTAACAGAGTGGGGGAGAGGGTCATGAGGGAGAATGGAGGTGACACTGAAGCTGGTGGAAAAGAGAGGCAGCTGTGTGTGCACTGAGATGCAGAAAAATGTAGCTCTTGGGTATGAATTTGGTGATCTTCTGAAAAATCTAAATAAGCCCTTCTCAGTGAATACTGTAGTCCCCTCTTGCACTACTGTAGGCTTTTCAAGATCACATCTTCATCAAAAGAGCTGACAGCTGTTGATCAGCAGGAGTATTATATGGTGATATTAAGGAGTCTTGCATTTATCATGATTATGATCAATATTTTCTTTTGAAGGTAAAAGTAGGCAATGACATTACTACTGGAACAGGCCCGAACAAGAAAATAGCTAAAAGAAATGCAGCAGAAGCAATGTTGTTACAGCTGGGATACAAAGCCTCCACTCCTCTTCAAGACCAGACAGAAAAGGTGAGAGCCAATTGTTGTGATGCCCACACATTACTCTTGTCTAGATTTTTAAGCTGTATCAGCTAATCACTCAGAAAGTCTGGAAGCTTAAGCTTGTGCACGCCCTGTTTTAGGGAGTTGCTTGTCACAGATTAACCTTTGTTTAGCTACAGCTTTACAGCTACACTTAGTAGTAAGTGCAGCCTCTGCTCCTGTGAGAGTAATTAGGAACAGAAAATGCAGTTCCATAGAATAGTGTGTGTGCAAAAGTGTACCTGTGATCCATGCACCTATTTCTAATTACAAATCAGGATGAAAATGCCTCTTGCTTTTATTCCATTTTGGGCATCCATGAGACCCCAAAGGAACACAAGGAACAGAAAGGAACAACATTAGTAAATTTCATATATGAAGTAGTGTTTATCTTCCCATTGCATGTGCACTAAAAGCATAGAAAAGTAATGGCCTTTTCACGTTTGATGACTGATAATGTGTCACTTTTCTTTAATGAAAAATGAATTGCATTTTAAATTCATACGTTTCCACGTTGGCTATCTGTAACTTAGCACTCCTGTCCTGTCTTGAATTTATTGATGAGGGGTTTTGTAACCAAAACTAGGTGTTAAAATTTTACCTTTTGTACTCTGAAAAGATATTTGGTTAGGTATTTGACTAAGCTGTGGACCCAAACAGCTTCTGTCATATACAGGCTCACTGCATATTTTGATAATTACTTATCTTTTTATTGTGGCAGCCAACAGAATGCTCTGCTGGACTTTTCTAAGATTACATGATAAATCTGACTATAATATATATATACACATCTATGTATATGTAAATATGAAGATAATTTGTTCTGTATGTTCTGTATTCATAACCATGAAAAAATAAATACTGTACTGGTTACTTGGCCCCACCTTCTTCTGTTTCACTCTCCCTTGAGAGTAGCAGCAATATGTGTGCTGTTCACACTCACCTTCACTATGTTCTTCACTATATGTCTTAGTTATAGACAAGTGTGAAATACTCTAAACAGAGTACTTGGAAGCTGGATGATGTTCCTAGTGAGAACACACTACAGACATGGCCATTTAAAAAAAAAATCTTCTGACTGAATCAAATGATAATTCATTTTCACCAGAATGCTGAGACATTTCTGCTGTAGAATATACTTTCTGTAACTATTAACTTTTTTTTCACTGCCAGTATGGCCAAATTTCTTTAATAAAAACCAAGTCAAAACAGAAAAATCGATTTTTTTATTCTAATATGAAAACATAGGTTTTCATTTTTGGATTTTAAATTGGCTGAACTAATTTTACTCAGTATTTTTCAGAGATAAAGCCTGAAAAAATTCAGCCCACAACATACTTTCTTTGGAGAGCTCTACACAGTGGAAACTTGTGGTTACATTGAAATCCTTTCATTAGAAAACTTGAATGGCTAAAAAAGGATGCTACTGCTTTGTTTCCCTACATTTATTAAGTTATTGCTTACAAGTGCATTGTCTTTAGAAAATCAGCCTCAATTGCATGCTTGCAGATGTAGACATTTTAGGATTGGTAGACTAGAGTAGAATGGCCTAATATTATTCTGAGCACAATGAACAAACACGTTACTGTATCCAAAAAATGTTAAGTACTCAACTTTTATGTAGTGGCAGTATCATAACAAAATCATAACAAATTTTTAAAGCTTTGTTGGGGTTTAAGGACATGAAATATCTGGAACATCTAGTTTTATCTTCTGTATATAACAGACTGGATGTATTTGGAGATGCACGAGTTAGTTTGTGTAGCTGAAAGAATTTTAACTCTCAAACTAAACTGTGATGGAGAAGAGGGAAAACAGCTCTTAGATCTCTATCAATTTGAGCATTGCAAAATTCCTTGCATATAAATTGCACAGTAAAGATATACCATTAGAAAATACTTGTTTCGCTGAATCCAAAATGGGTCCCAGTGTAAATTAGCTGATGTAGCAGATTGGCATCTAAACAGATAATTTTCACTTGTATATTTTTTGATGATGTTAAAATAGGCAATATTTTGTCCCCTGTGCCCCCTTTTCCTCAATTCCTCCATTCCTCCTCCCTTAAAAAATAAGAAAAATCAAATTCAGTGGGTTTTTTTTCCTTAACCCTTGCACATAAAATGTGACTGTATTTATTGTTTTAATGGGGACCTAAGAGTGTCATAAGAGCAATGTGTAGCGCTGATGGCAGCACAATCCAGGTAATGTAAAACAGTAAGGGCTCTGCCCTTTTCTGGGTTAAACTTATTCCTGAAAGAAATCAGTAATGGTTGTGCAGAGCCTTGAGGAGAGCAATCTGAAGGTATGCTGGGAGACATTTTGCAGTTGTCAGAATTTTAGCTCTGTAGATGAGAATGGAGAGTTTTAATAATTTTTTTCATGTTTCCATCTTTTTGTTTCTTCTTGCCACTTGTATTTTCTTAGAGAGAAGACAGCCAGGGTAGATTACATTCATGTGAGGCAGCAGTACTAAGGATCACTTACTCATAGAGGAATTGTTGTTAAATTCCCTGTCATGATCGTTAATAAACAATGAAAAAGAGAAGAATGAGGAAAATTGGAAATCTTGTATTGTAACAGTGTGCTTGTGCTGGCATTATGTTACAGATGGACAGGATGGATTCCTGATAAAACATGCTGTTGTTACAGCAGTAAACACAAACATATTTATAGGTTTCATATTGTTTATTCACATGAAGAACTGTTGTCACTCGTATTTTCCAATATACATAGTAGCTGCTTCATATACAAATAAAACAAGTTATATGAAATTAAAGTGTATGGATGTAGATGACCAGTTTGAAAGCTGATTGTATTGCCTGTCCTCTCTTTCCATCAAATATCTCTCATTTTCACTGCACATTGCCAAGGCTTTTTGAGATATACATGATGATGAAAAGCAGGGAAACAGTCGTTGAAATACCTGCTTTCATAGTGTGCCCTCCCCTCCTCTTTTCCAAGTAAAATGTATCAACTAGTAGTCTGTATTATGACATGGTAGTAATCTAAACAACCTTAATGCAACTTCTGAGAGGCTGAGGCAGATTTCAGCTGGTTGATTTTCCTTCTCATCTCTTTCACTTTCCAACCCCATCTTCAAGAGCAAATGATTACAACATTGTTCTGGCATACAGTCTGCTTTACTGTGAGGTTTTGTGTTTGCATAGAAAATCCCAGTGAAATCTGAAAAGGATCATTCATTTCACATTCACAGAGCTGGTTGTCAATAGCTCGTAAGTAATGAGGAAGCTCAGACTTGTTTATCCAGTTTTATACCTGAACCTAGAACATTGCCATCTTATTTACTGTTTAAACCTCAGTAGTGGCTTCATTCTGAGCCTCTGTGTTAATTGTTCTCCTTTTCCATGTCAAAGTAATACCTAGTATTAAATATTAATTATATTATTAATAGTAAAATTAATTTGAAGACAAATAGCGTTTTCAAGATATATTAAAATAATAGAAAATTGCAATCATTTTTATTTCCACTTCTAAATTGACTAAATTTATTCCTTACAAGTAAATATTTTTAAATTACACCCAAAATATTTTATAGTGTTTACACATTCTTCATAAGGCGGTAATTAGGATCTTCTTGTTTTAGAATGTAATTTCTCTGTTGGCTGTTTATGTTTTCAGTTGAGAACTGCTTAAAACATTTAATTTTATTTAAGTCTGATTTGGTAACATATTGAGTTGAACCTAATCCTTGGGGAAACATTTATATTTCAGTAACTATGCAATAGTTGTTAATGTTTACTCATGAAGGGTACATTACTCAAATAACCATTTTAGGCAAAAATTAAGATGAGTTAGCAAAATTTTGTGAACAGATGTGGCAATCTCAACTCATCCATTTTGGTGTATTTCAACTAAATTTATAAACAGGAATGTTATGTTTAGGGAGCAGTTTGCTCTTTACTTACTTGTCTTTTTCTACCTGTTTCAGCTTGGGGAAAACAAAAGTTGGAATGGCCAAAATGTTGGGTTTCCTGAGCCAACAAGTAACAGTAAGTATTACTTTTTAAATTTGTATAGATATTTACTTCTCTTTGTATGATTTGGATTATCCAAGACAATTGAAATTCTTTTTATAAATATTTTAGAGGTTTTGTTGTAGATGAATTAACCCCTGCATGTCCTCTATGTGTGTGTGTAGGCATGAATGAGTGCAGGAACAAGGGAATTTTTATTATTTACTCACTGAATCATTGAATCCTTCAGTTTGTAAGGGATTTTAGGAGGTCACCTAAACTACTTGCTCAAAGCACAGTCAGTGCAGTGTTGAGATGAGGTTGCTTATGGGTTTGGACATCCCAGTTCTCCAGGGATGAAGGTTCCATAGAGTCTCTGGGCAGCCTGCTCCAGTGCTTAACTGTCTTTACATTGATTTTTTTTCCCTTTATCCTTGTCAGAACATCTCCTGTTTGTTTATGCCTGTCATCTCCTGTTCTTCTGCTATATACCTCAGTAATGTGCCTGCCTCCGTCTTTTCTGGCAACATCTTAGATATTGGAATGATGCTATTGAGTCTCAACAGATTTCCATTATCTAGGAATTTATCTATCTAGACTCTAAAAAGCTTACAGACAAGGATGCTGTGGGAGACATGATGTCAAAATCCTTGCTAAAGCCAAGGTAAATGACATCCACTGGTCTGCATTCATAAAACCAGTCATTTTATCATGAAAGGCAATCACACTGTGTGCCCACAAATGACTTTAAGAGGACTGCATTTTCCCAGGGATTAGACTGAGGCTGACCAGCCTGCTCTTTTTGAATATAATGCATTTCTCCAGGCACTGGAGATTTCTTCTGATCTCCATGACTTGTTGAAGAGAACAGAGAGTGGCCTCACAATCATGCAAGCTGGTTGACTCAGCACACTAAGATATGTCCCATTTGGTGCAATGGATGCTCAGGAAGTTCCATCTGAATATGAGGAAGAACTTCACTGTCCAGGTGACTGAGCACTGGTACAGGCTGCCCAGAGAGGTTATGGAGTCTCCTTTACCGGAGATATTGAGGAACCATCTGGACACAATCTTGTGCCATGTGCTCTGAGATTACCCTGCTTCTTAAACACAGGGATTAGACCAGATGACCCACTGTGGTCCCTCCCAACCTGACCCAATCTGAAATTCTGAGATTTTGTGGTTTATATGGGCTGACTTCCAGCTTTTCTTACAACATCCCTGACTCTAAGGAGGTTCTGCTACTGGTAGTTCCTCTCTTCCTTGAGCTTTGTCTGTGGGACACAAAAGCCCCAGAAACCTCATTGGTGAAGACTGAATTTGGTTTCACTGCAACAGGTAAAGAATAGGACAGAACTTGGTGAGTTTATAAATAGCTTTTTACTGTTTAAAGTGGTAAAGATAATATAAATAGTACTTTTTCACTTTTTCATGAGCCCTGGATTTTTCTCTAGAACTGTGTATAGTTTGGAACTTCTTAAGGGTCCTAAGCATTATCTCCCTTAACTAAGGATTGTACAGACATGGATGCATACATGAGCTACCTTCTATTTTTTGCCTATATACATCTGAAAGGCATGGTCCTAAAAGCAGGTTTTAACAAGTTTCAGTAGTGTTCCATTATATATGTGGTCCTCCCAGTCACCTCAGTGACCTGAGGAATAATTTGTGCTTCAACTTCCATAACAGTTTGCTAGTGTTTAAAGTAATCTTGGATTCAGCACATGTCATTGTGTTTCCCTGAAAGGAAGGATTCTACAGGAACTAAAATTTCCTATTAATTGCTTCCTTACAGCCCTGTCATCAACCCCCATCAATACTTTTAAATGGTTTGTGTTTGTATTGTCAAAATCTCTAAGGACAAGGCCTGCGAAATAGCTTCAAATGTTAACATCTTAGAGTTTGAGACAGCAGAATAAAACCTCTAGCTTTTCTCCTGTCCTTGCACTGTCATGTAGCAAAGATACTTAGAGATGAAACCACAGTCTTCTTTTAAACCAGCAAGGAAAAACAATCTCTTAGGCTGCTCAAGACAACTTTGACAGTTATACCTGTAAATCCAAATCTAGAAGGAGAACACAAAGGCAAACTCATTCAACAGCAGACAAAATCAACAGAAATTATATTTTAAAGCTGTGCTGACCAAATAACTTATTTTTCACAGGATGAGCTGCTCAGATAACTTTTTGCAGCCACCAGAGCACAGTACAGAAACAGGTTTTCATTCTGGGATGCTTTTGTAATGCACAATGTGTTCATTTCCATTCTTCTGATGTAAAGTAAATTGGAAGTCGAAGGAGATGGAGCCAGCATGCCAATAGACATAGAGCATTTGTTCAGAGACCACTGTTCTTAATCTCTTAACCCCTTTTTTTGAGGGTTGCAATCTAGAGACAACATTAATAATAAGCAGGTTGTTAAAGTGTATCATAGAATGAAAAAGGATTCAAATGAATCTTAAAGATTATCTAGTCCCAACCACCCCTGCCATGTGGAGCGACACCATCCTCTAGACCAGATTGCTCAAGTACTTATTCAGCCTGACTTTGAACACTGCCAGGGTATTTTAAATAAAAGAAAACACTTTTGTGCATGATCTCTCATGCACCTGTGAAGTTCAAGGTTTTTTAAAGGCACTTCCAAACAAGTTCCACACTTTGAGATCAAAAATGTCACATCCTTTCAGGTATGAATATACTAGTTTATTTTTAAGAACAACACTTTTTGGTAGGTGAATTTGCTCTTGAAGTTTTTTAAGTAATTTTTTAAAGTTAGGAAGCTTTAAAAGAGGGCAAATGGAGCAGCTTTCTCCCTTTTGTATCCTTCTCAGAAGAGAAATGTACAGTTTGCATACAGTTACCATAAACCTAACTTTCAGTGGTCTTTAAAATCTGAGGCTCTGAGATTGCTACATCTACCATTTGGCAGCTTTTATTCATATTTCCAGTAATTTTATTCCAGGAAAACAATTGTGTCCTGCTAGGGCAGGGTATTGTGCATCAGTTTCCTTTTGCAGACAAATAGTCTTTCTTCATGTGCATAATGCCCTGTGTTTCCATCTGAGTCAAATAAAACTGGAAAAGTAAAGGGAATTAGTATACTTCAGTACAACCAAAAACAAAAATCATAACAGTTCTATATTTTAATACAGTTGAAGAACAGATTTCATTGTACTCTTACGGCGTCGTTTGTTTTTGCTGAGAAATACTCTACAGTCTATATCCTCCTAATTACTAGTGAATATATATTTAGTATTCCCTATTAAATATTCTTGAAAATTAACTTCTCCTGCTGCCCTCAGTCATGTCACTCTTGCATTATCCATGTGGCAAACCTCACTTCTGTTCCTCCTACTCACTGGTAAAGCTTCTTCCCACAGGTTTACCTTTCTTCTTCATTTCACAATTTCAAAGATGAAACACAAAGCTATTGCTTTCTTGGTTTGGGATATCTTTGAGATTCTTCACGTGTGAAATGGCAAGAACATTTGACTGAGTTTTTTTTCCCTTATGCTTCTGGAATAGACTTTGAGAGACTGTGAGCAGACCAGAACCATTTATAGCCCATACAGAAGATGTTTACTGTAAACAGAATCTCATTTCTCTCTCTTGATTTAACTTAAACAGTTATCAACAGAAACAAAACATGCAACAAATAAACAATCCTATTACAAAGTGCATTTTCATGGGAACATATTTTTGTTTTGTATTTCTGGATGGGGTAATCACAAACATCATACAGGATGTGTTCTAGGAGAAGCTGTAGATGAACTATAAAGAACGGTATAAAAATAAAAGTAAAACATGACTGTGTTTTTTATATAATTCTAAGAAGGAAAAAAAATGACTATAACTATTTTTACATGTTTCCCAACTTCAATTTTCCATCGTATAGTTTTTCTTTGATTATTTCTAACAATTTTGGGAGTCACAAAGTACTGAAAAATTATAATTAAAAAAAACAAACAAACACATTCAGAGCAACCCTACCTCTCTGTAAGGGACAGACTCTTTGTTTTTCTTGCCTAACATTTTATTACTTGGGATTCATGCATGACTTTACAGTCTTTGTTCTTCAGAGTACATCTGCTCCTGCTGTTTGTTCACCACCTGAAATCATAACCATTTGTTTGTGACATCACAATTAGTTACTGTGAAGATGATTAGATTGTCACCAACAGATGATTATGATTTCAGATGGTAAATGAGCAGCAGGAGCAGATAATCTCCTAAGGAACAAAGATACTTGATCTCATGCAGTTTTTCTCAGTGACAAAAAAAAAGGAGAGAAGAAAGCAAATAGATATTCTGAAGAGTTTCTTAAATCTGTAATAAGAAAATGTGATATTTTTCTGTAAATAAAATTTATTTTAGTATTTTTAAAAGTCTACTTCAATATTAGATTAAGAAATAGAAATTCGAAAATATAAAAAATACAAAAAGATTTGGTGTTAATGTAATCCCTTAATGTATGGCTACATTCAGATTCTTACTTAGCTATTTCTTCACCAGCATTTTCAAGAAACTATATGCAATATAAATTATGTATTTATGAAATTTTACATACTAATACATCTTCACACTGAAAGAAACAAAATTTATATGAATTTTGTAGTTCTGGTCCTCAATAGTTTTAGAATGATGTTTTTATATAGTCCTCTAATTGTTTGTTTTTCAACTGGGGATTTTGGTGAAGACTTCCAGTAGATAATTTAATACCCCTGTGTTTCCATGAACAGGAACAGAAGTCTACAGTTTGGGAGTAAAGTTTTTGTTTTATAATTTGGGCATTTTTAATTGGAATGTTTGTGTGTTATATTTTGCTGAAATATGTAATTCTTTTGGGTACATTTCAGAGGTGATTTATAGTGGATTGTGGGCATTTTTACTTAAGAAGTACTGCTGTTGCATTGGACTTGGCTTCTAAGCTGCTTCCAAATTTATTCAACTTTGTCAATTATAATGCCCTCTTGCTAGGAGATACATTGACACATCACTAAATATTTGCTGAATTATTTGCCATTCTGACTAGAAACCACAGTAAAGGGATTGACTACACCACTTACTTGGTGAAAGGCCACAGTAGTTTTCCATCTGTTCATTTTGATATTTTTGTTGTGTTTTGTGGGGATTTTTTTAGCTAACAAACTGTCAGGTGAGCATTATACCATCAATGAAGCAGTTCCTTCAGCTGAGCCATTTGTCCTCACTTTATATGTCTCACAGCCTTGTCTAGAGTCTCTTATCACAGCTGGTTATGTTTAAATAATACCTTGCCTCTGTAACTGCTGAGTTGATTTGCTAATTTTCTAATTAAATTTTCTTTCTAACTGAAGACATGGGAAAATTAAATTTAGAAGCAGAGGAGATTTGTTCAATTTTGTTTCTTTCCTAAATTAGGGAAGCTAGGAAATCCGTGCTGCATTTGACATTATTAATAATTGATGTGTTATTTTTCAGTTTCATCTAACAATGAAACTAATTTTATCCAGTGTAATACCAATTAAATGCAGCTTGCATATATTTTTTTAATAGCTGAAAAAACTTCTAGAACACCTAATATTACAAAACATATTAACAAAACAGGGAAGGGAGTGGGGTTTTTTTCTTTGCTGTTTTGAGAACTAGTGACAAGAGCCAAATTAGCATTTTTATGTGTGAGTGGGATTTGGGCTCAACTCTGGAGAATAAGACAACAACTGCAAGTGGTCCTGATCCTTTTCCCACATTTCCACTTTTGAGATGCTCAGTGAAGTGCTTAAAGTTCTGCAAGTTTTGCAACTTCAGAGACCATGATTTCTTTGCTGAGTTTAAAATACAATGTGTATTTATGAAGAGGCTAGTGTTTTAAGCATGTGGCCAGAGCGTTGGAGACTTAGTTTCCTTCTTCACCAGAAGGAGAGTATTCGTGGAGGGCAGAATAACCTGGATAATGGCAGCTGCCTTTTGGAGATGTGTATCTGACACAATTTGCAGCCAAAAAATGAAACATCAAATGCTATTAAAATATAGGAAATTCACAGGGAAGGAGAAATCTAAAGTAACCGTGACTGTAGTTTCCTGTTGATTGAAACTCTTGTGAATGAATGTGCAGATGTGTATTCAGGTATTCTCTGGCTGGTTTACAGATATTCTGCCTATTTTAGATACAGGTTAAAAAGAAAGGGTGGCAAGAAACCTGCTGCCTGGTTCTTGAGTAGTGTCAATTGTGCATATGTTAGAAATAGAGATTTTGGGCTATGAGGTCTATGGTTTGGGTGCCCTTAGGACAAGAAAGAACACAAGTCACATGTCTGGGAGACTGCTTAGCCATCAAGCTTTTGATATACAAAATGTATAAGGAGGAAGCAGCCACCATGCAGAAGACAGCCAGCTCTATGGGTAGAGATAATTTCAGATAATTTTGTTTTTCCCAGTCTCCTAAAAGGCCAATATGAATTACATTTATTCATGGTTGCTAGTTTATTCCTTTGAAAAATTCTGCACATGAAGTAGAAAAGCAGAGCTCTTTTTTGGTGTTAACTCTCAAATTCAAATTTGATTATGTAGTTATCTTAAGTATCTGCATTTGGTTTTCTGTCTTCAGGTGAGAAGACTGAGCAGTATAACATAATTCACCTCAGTACAGTGTTAGTCTAAATACTTTGATTTTTCTGGAGTCTTTTCTCCTTTTCCAATTCCCTTCCCTTTAACCTGGAACTCACCATGCACCTCACCCTTAGTCTAGGATAATCATGTCCTTGAAAAATTGAATCTCCTGAACTGAAACTTTGCTGCTGTCAGAGCTAAAACTTAATTCTCCACTCTTTCCTCCATGCCCTTTCAACATCAAACACTGCCTTCTGCTCCTTTGATTTCCTCCTCACTCATATATATGCTGTGCTTGTTGATGGCCCCCTTGGCCTTCTTGGCCGCAGCAACCTCTCTGTCCTTGTCGAGTAGATTTGCTCATTCTTTCATCTCTCCTCCGTGTGGGTCAGGCCTTTGTTTTCATCATCACCATTCTCATTCCCCTCCTAATCTGTTAATGAATAGTCTTGCCTGCACAGGTTGCCTCCAGTTGCACTTAGGCACTCTCCTAAATTGCTTTACCCCCACAAACATCACTTTCTTGCAGCTGTTACAAGCACCTTGATCTGCCAGCTCACTAGCTTGATTTGCTCTTGCTGCAAATTTGCTGATCCTTTTTACTGATAAGAGTACTGACCTTCCTTCTGTATTTTGATTGGTCATTTTCTGAACCTGCTCAATCTTAATCTTTGATTATGTGGTATGTGGACATTTTGCTGGAAAATTATGATGCAGAAATTATTTAAAACTTAAGGTATAGATGTTTCATCAATGCTTCATGAATGGAATATCCTGCAGAAATTCCCCACTGCACTGTCTTACTTTTTACCAAAATGTTATGTATTCAAGCAGGAGTTAAGCTGGGAAAGAATTCAGAGGACTTTCCTCACATAAGTTAAATGCCAAATGTTACAGAAATGCATACAATTTAAGTCCTGCAATAATGCAAATTCTGCTTTGCCTATACAGAAAATAGTCCAGTAAAATTAGGGATATCAAGACCTAATTTCATGAAGAACTAAACAGTATCTGCTTCAGTATCATGGTTATTTTAAGGTTAAACAAAGTTAGTATTTTAATGAGTGGCTTTATATAACATCAGTTTGTTTAAGGTCATGTAGATGAGATCTTTTGATTGAAAGACATTGTGTAATAAAACATTTTTTCATGTCTGAATATTGCAGTAGCTGGTGACTGAGAAATACCATGGATAGCTGTGTTAAGTAGCTAATGATTGCAGCTTGGTATTTCAAGCCAAGATTGTGTGTAGACAATTGCTGAGAATGTAATGGCCATACTATTTGACTGTTCAATTTTCACTGACCTTTTCTGAGTTCCTACTGAGGTAATAAAATTTGAAAATATTTTAGTATATAAATAGCCTTTTGCACTAAGTGTAGTATAAAACCATAATTTATTTTTATTACAATATTTACATTTTTCAGTCTTGTTATTGAAGTAGTTATTTGGTTTTGTGAATTCTCTCTTTTTTTAAAATGTCAATAGATTTGTAATGGGCCATATTTTAGGGCATGTAGAGAACCTGCCAGTTCTAGGGAGTAATTGTTGCATTTGAGTATCTCCCATCCCTCTTAAGTTCCTGTCCATTTTAATGTACAAAACTGTGAAGCCAGGATTAGATCAAGTTCTAACTTTTCCTTCTTACAACCTTACTACAAGATTTTTCCCTGTACTTTATATATCACATTATAAGAAGCCTTTGTTCAATGTAACTACAGATAGCATAATCTGAAAGCAAGCTTTTTGATGATTATCTATCAAGTATTTTATTCAGTTCCAAAAATACTGATTATTTCCTTATGAATAGTCTTTTCTTCAACTAGTGATAGGTTATTTCAAATACCAGAGTGCTAAACTTAATTTATGAGCATATCATATATAGAATTATATCATGGTTTATTCTGCATCATTGCACAAGGCTTGGAAACATTCTTTTGTGCCATGTCCTGTACCACTGGCTGTACTGCAGGGAAGAGCATGTGCCCTTCAGCAGGGTCAAGGGAAGTCTTATTGCAGCTGGCACTGCTTCTGACACATGGATAAGTATAGCTTTTCTGTAGGATAAGCAAGAACTTGGGGAAAAAACTGTATTCTCTGAGAGAGAATAAAGTTGTGGTTTAGACTAAGTATAAATATGAAAAGTCAATGAGTGCCCCTGAACCAGAGAAGTCATTGGGTGAAAGAAGAGGAAGCGTACCCCTACAGTACTGATTAAGTGTAGAAGAGAAAATTGGCACTGACATATAAATATATACATTATATGTGTGTGTGTGCAGATTGACAACACAAGCCTGATTCTGTAGGCTGTCTTGTGAAGCTGAATGATGAAATTGAAATCTCAGCTTCTCATGTTTTCTGATCTTCCTGACAGAAACAGAAAATTGGAAATAGGACACCAGTGGTACCTGTGTAAACTCTAGTAGCTGTGCAGGCAATGCTGTCATCACTCTGAACTTCTCTTAATTTAGTAGCCCACTGCTGTGGGGTAACTTGTCACTGTTCCTGTATCAGCAAATTCCATTTTTGCAGTCAGTACATTGAGGCTTGTTCAGTAATACTCTCAGTTGTATTCCTTCACCCTATTCCTCATGCAGACAGTTCTTCTAATGGTTAGTTTTGTTTGCCACAAATTCCAGAAAGTGGAGAACCCTTTTGTAGAAATGTCCCCCTGTTTTCCCAGCCAAGGGGACACTGAAGTGAAAGGGTTAGGGATAAAAATAAAATCACTCAAACAGAAATTTTAGAGATTATCTCTATTATGGCTGCTGTGAAAAAACGTGCAATCAAAGCACTGAGATTACATTTCCATGGAGTCCAAGCTATTTTGCAGTTATCTAGTAGATGACAGGAAAAGTAGACAATAGAAGATGAAGAAATTTATTCTTAGGTAAGAAGGGTCTTTGGTGTGTTTTCATAGACTTCAGAAGATTGTGAGAGACTGCTAACAATTACTGCCAATGATGAGTAAGACATGTTTTTAAATGTTAGTGATTACATTGCATAGCTAGCCTGCATATTTTTGTAGCACATTTGCCCACAGGTTTAAATAATATAAATGGAAATTATTTTAACATGTATCATAAATGTGCCTCTAAGTTAATGTCCAGCAGAAGGTGCAGTGTTGTTGTCTATTGTAGATCCTGTGACTCCTAATAATTATAATTCTTTCTGTGGAGTATGGTGAAGCTTGTATGGGATAAATATTTAGCAGACACAAAAGTCCAAGTTTGAAAATGTTTGCCTGGAGATGTTCTTCTGCAATGCATAAAGGTGTTAGAGGATAGTATTTCTTTCTCCCATGTTAGAAGACAAATTAAGATAATTTCTGAAGGGTTCTTTTGTACTTACACTTAATCCTCTGTTGTTGTTGTATCCCTTGTAGTTTGATAACTCTACTACTGCAACTAAATATATTTATACACTTTTCTAAAATCCAGCAGAGTTGAAGTAAGCAGGCAACAGTGACATGTAAAATATCCTCAATAATATGTTAAAAATAGATAATGAATTACAATTAATATATGTTTCATAGAAGTTTTCAAAGAGACCAAGTTTTTATTGGCTTTTAAAAGCAAGTTTAAAGAAGCTTCATGAAACATAGGCCCTGAATATAAAAAGTTAATATCTTGCAACTACATTAATGTAATGTCTAGAATATTACATTACTTTGTTTCCAGAGATAATCAATGATGGTAATATAATATCTGCCCCTCAGAGCCAATGTATGATTTAAATTAATTATTGCTTATAAAGCACTTTGAAGTCTTTAGCAGTAAGGTGTTGCAAAGTGTAAAAGTACTATTATTAATTTAACATCACCATTAAAGTCAGTACTTTAAGAGCATTTGCTATACTCTGCTCAATATCTTTCTATTCATCATATGCTGCATATTAGTTATTTTAACATTTAGAAAGCTTAGTAATCTGGAAGTATTCCAAACCATTGTTCCAGACAGCAGTTAGATATTTGGGTGGATCATGTAAAAACAGTGAAATGGCTGAGAAAGCATGTAAAATGTTTGTTTTAAGTAATATTACATCAATGGAACAGACATCTGCAGCACTGGACTTGATTTTAAACCTCTTTAAACTTTTTTTTAAGTTAACATTGTACTATGTTTTTCTAAAATTGTTTGGGGGGGATAATATCATGTTATTTCTAAACAAGTGGACTGTTTTATCTTTTGTTCAGTTTTCATTTCTGTTTCTGAAATATTCGTGGGAAATCAGATTTACAGTGGGCAGTTCTTAGGAGGTGGTGAACACCTGCCACTCAGTATTTTTATTGCTGTTTGGTTTTGTAACCTAATGTCAACTATCAAGATCTGTATTATCTTTTCTTTTTTTCCTCCAATTTTCATAAATCTTATGTCTTGTGTAAGACTTTAAAAATACAGACAGAGGTAGGCCTTGAAGGTTACAGCCTCAAGGAAGGCATGTAAAGTCTATCTTCTCATATAGTGTTTATGTGCCATAAAATAATGCTGTATATTTACACAGTTGTTTATCTATTAGAGTATGTTTGAAATTGTCCCAGATGGAGAAAAAGAAATTTTAGGGATCCTATCCCCCATCTTTCCCAGCAGTATTGTCTTGAATTTGTGCTTGGCTCTGGAGTTCAGTTTACTGCCATTTCTAAAGTAAGTAAAAGCAGACTTAATGTTCAGGATCCAACCAGACTCCCCAGCCCTATGGAGGTAGGTGGGGAGAGCAGTCAGGTGAATAACAAATATGTCTTTGTAAATTATATAAGCAGATGTTCCAGATTTCTAAAAGCAATATGAATTTAAAAGCCAAATGTACGAGTAAATCAATTAAAAGATTCACCTGTAAGCAGTTTGCTGAGTCAGCAGTGAGGAAGTTCCATTTTCACCATGTAGTTGAAAATGGGGATATTAATTACAGGTAATATTTTTTGAGTCTTCTCCTTGTACTACTTACACTTCTAGGATTAGAGGAATCTTTCCTAGGCACTGGAAATTAATTTCCTCCTCTTCTTTGAATTTATTCTATTTCTGAGATTAATTTAATATGTACTGCAAATGAATTAAACATTGAACCCTTTGATTTCTCTTGGGATTACTAAATCAGTTAACAAACAGGTTTATTATCCCTAGAAAGAAATGCCATATGGCTCAGGTTCACTCATATTATATGACAGAAGATTAAAGTACGTTCTTAATATGAAATTATACATTTCAAGCTCATTTTCTGATGTATTCATAATAAGAAAAAGGTTTTTCTCTTGTACCAGCCAACTGGTTATTTGTGTTTCCAAAAAACACTTCATTGTGTAAGAAAACTAGCAAACTGTAGACTTAATTCTGCATATTTCCATGCACAAGACTATCAGCAAAACAGATCAAGTATGAACTTCTGTTTCCAAGCAGGTTTGGGGTTGCGATATCTTCTAAAAAGGTATTAAAAATGTTTAAATATAGATACATTATCGTTAATTTACATGCCACTTGAAATATTTAAAAGTGATTCACATAAATAAATCTAGCTCTTTTTAATGTTTACATTAACTCCTATTGATAATAAGTACGACGTGTATGCTTTCCTTTTTCATATAATGTATGACATAGAAGGTATAAACATTCTCAAAGGCAAGTAGCTAGGATGAAAAACTATAGGATATGCAGCTAAATAAATAAATGAATAAATAAATTCCTCTTCACTGCAGAGCAGTCAGTCACATTAGAGTCATGAGCACAGTAACACTGTGGCTGCAGGGCAGTTTAAGATTTTTTTTTGTAACAGCAGTGGGAGTTTGCACCACTTACTTAGTGGTTTGTCTCAGTCTCTTCTGCCTTCACTCAGAGCCAGGATTAAAAAACACATGAAGGAAATGGATTTTTTTGTGTTCGGGCTTGGTTGTTTATTAAATCTTATCAAAAAGTATAAAGCATTCAGCAGTGACCGAAATGGAGCCAGATCCAGCTACTACAAGGTCTCTTGAAGCTAAACAGTCCAATAGAGAATTAACACCTATATTATTTATCCTTTTAACCCAATAACTAACTTCCCATGACCCTCAGCGTGACACTGACTGACCAACCAGAAACTACTACCTGAAACCATGAAGAAGGGAGATGAGCCCTGAGACACCACCCAAAATCCTCCATCTTGTCCCATACCTATTACTATACTATAAAAACCTTAAATTCAAAACCCATCACCATGTGCAAGCACACACTTCTATTTCACTACACACTTGTGATTTTAACTTCATCACTCAAATTTAGCAGCCTTCTCCAAGGCCTCGGGTCAAAAGCAGTGTTCTCCAGGGGGTCAGTGCCAAAAAGCACAGAAAATTCAAAAAGCCCAGGTTTCTAGGATCCAACATAGGATATGCAAACAAACAAACAAACAAACAAACTAACTAACTAACTAACTAACTAACTAACTAACTAACTAACTAACTAACTAACTAACTAACTAACTAAATAAATAAATAAATAAATAAATAAATAAATAAATATATAAATAAATAAATTCCTCTTCACTGCAGAGCAGTCAGTCACATCAGAGTTTTTTAAGCACAGGCTGCCCTTGTGATTGAGCAAACACTTTAAGCTGGCCCTTGAGGCAGTGCTGCTACTGCAAGGAACCACACTGCCCTTCCTTTGCCTCCAGCAGCTCATTCTCATGGACATCCCTGCATGGTCCTACAGATGCTGGTGCTGGCAACAGAGCAGCTGGGGAGTGCAAACACCAGCTGTAGGTGGGAGAAAAAAACTAAACTGCTTCTGGTTGCAACAGTGCTGATATAGACTAGTTTAAATTATTTGTGAAAAAACAGCCTAAATTATTGTATCAGCTAGGAGGTAGAAGAATGTAGGGAAATAATGATTGTGCTACTATTTTGAAACAACATCTGTTCTTCGTGGTTTGTAGGTCTCCAAACATTCTTTGTTCATATTGTGTATTCTATGCTAGCCACAGTTTTAAAGTTAAAGTTTGCACCATTTTAAAAAAAGCTGGAGAAGAGGAAGAAGAGAGGCACTGCAGATCTGCTTTGTTTCTAAATAAATTAGGTGACTTCATTTACAGTTACTGTAAAAAAAAAATATACTGCTTCTAAATTCTTACTTTGTTTTTCACTGTAAAATATGTTAATGAAAATTGTCTACATGTCAAACCCATTCTAAAGTAATGAGAATGATCTTTGGTTTTGTTTTCAGCACCAAAGGGAATACTCCATCTCTCTCCTGATGTATATCAAGAGATGGAAGCAAGCCGCAACAAATCAGCCCCTGGTACCACTGTAAGCTATTTGTCATCCAAAGAAATGAGCCAGACTTCCAGCTCTTTCTTCAGCATATCTCCTACAACAAATAGCACAGCCACCATTGCCAGGGAACTTCTCATGAACGGAACGTCCCCAACTGCCGAAGCCATAGGTCTAAAAGGAATATCTCCCACTTCCCCCTGTTCTACAGTGCAGCCTTCAAAACAGCTGGAATATTTGGCAAGGATTCAAGGCTTTCAGGTATGGGAGGGGAAAAATGAAGCTCTTCAGCCAGAATCGTAGCATTGCCATCAAGGCTTCACTCTTGCCCTCTTGAACGTGGGCATGCATGTAACTTATCTTGTAAAATTAGCTGGTGTCTGAGGCAGTTTCTGGGTCCAGGAATATTTCCACCAATAGATTTCCACCAATATATGCGTCCCTCCTTCTCTTTTGTTCCTTCCTTACATTTAGTTTACTGCAGCACATCTTTCTCTCCTGTGTCTCTTCTCCTTAATTAATTACAGGCTTAAATTATTATTTTAACTTAAACTTCTTTGAGAGTCTTCACCTCTTGGTTTCTTGCTTTGACTCTGATCCAGAAGCTACTGATGCACCACCTTACCTTTGCATTTGTCCTCTGGGCCAGGTGATTAAAGTTGTTTTCTTACTTCCCACAATGCACCTGTTAAATGTAACCTGGTGTTTTGGTTTAGGAATGGTACTACCCAATTTAGTGTCTCACTGGTACTCTCCAAACTGACACTCGCTCACTCTCCCCTCCCTCTCCTGCCTCCCCTTGTGGTGGGCTGGAGAGGAGAATTGGAAGCATGGAAGGTAAATATCATGGGTTGTGAGAAGAACAATTTACTGGAAAGAGCAATGAATAAGAAAACAAACAGAAACAGCAACAATGCTAATGATAGAGGGTAGAAGAAATTAACAATTTCCACAGAAACCCCCTGAGAACAGCCAATATCTGACCATGCCCTCTGCCACACTTACTCGACTGGAAGAAACTCCCTCCCCCAAACCTGGCAGTGATATGAGGTGGTATAGAAAAATGTCCAGGTCCTACCCATGGCCCCTCTGGCAACTGCAAAAATTAATCCTGTCCTGGCCAGAACCAGGGCATTATCCACCCCTTATTCTATACCATTGATAGCATGCCCAGATCCTACACATTCCAACTATATATATGTATATACAAGCAGAGGTATCATTACCTTAGTCAATGGCTGTTCCTGCAAGTTCATTTAGTCTGTCCTAGATGTCTTGCAGGGTAGGAGGGCTGGTGTGCTGTGAGCTGATTGCAAGCTGCATCACAAGTTCACTACTGGTGCATCTGGAGCAGTCCATACTCATTGTCCATCACAGTTATAGCACAGTGTCATTCAGCAACCCATGAACAATTCAACAGTACAGACTGTTCTCACCCAAAAATTTAAACCCCTGCAGGTACACATGGCATTTCCCTGTCCCTCTGCAAATGCACCCAGGTCCTTGAGCAAAAACAATTCCATGGATGGGTTTGCCTTTCCTTGAGGCAGGACTAATCCAAGCTGTCCTCCCTAACACATTTGTCATAAGCACCACAGGGGCTTACAGTGGTTGCTTCTACCACAGTAAGCACATAGTGCTTGCCTTGGTGAGTTTGTGAGAGCATGGTGTAATTGATCTGCTAGGCCTCCCTATATTTTGGCTATTGATCCCCACACCACAGGGGTTTTACCCTGTTGGCCTGCTTGATATCAGCACATGTTTCACAGTTAGGGAATAAACTAGGAGACTGTGTCCATGCTTAAGTCCACCCCTTAATGACAAGCCCATCTATGTGTTGCATCTCTTCCCTGATGGCTTGAGGCATCATGGACCCACTAAGCAAGAAATAATTTACCCTTATGTTGTCAGTACAGATCTACCTGTGACACTTGAACCTCGGCAGCCCTATCTGCCTGTCCATTGTGGTGTTCTTCAGTGATCTGACTCTTGGGTATGTGTGCACCTACATGACATACTTTTACAGTCAGCTTCTTTACCTGAGCAGTGATGTCTTGCCACATTCAGCAGCCCTGATGGGTTTACCTCTGTGCTGCCAGTTTGCCTTTCTCCATTGATCCATTCACCCCTATAGAGCATTTTTCACCATCCATGAGTCAAGTTCAGAGGCAGAGCATTTTCTGGGCATTTCTCTTGTTTGGTAATATTAAAAGCTAGATATATGGCTTTCAGCTCTGCAGCCTGACATGATACACCTTTTCCCTCAGCTTCTGTGACTAGCCATACAGGACTCCATATAGCAGTTTTCCATTTTTGATGTATCCCTACAATATGGCAGGATCTGGCAGTGGAGAGAGTGTATCACTTTTCGTTTCTGGTGGCTGATTACATGGTGAGGCCTCCTCAGCACATGACACCTTTTCTTCCTCCTCTTCTGACGTTATACAAAATGTTCACCTTTGGGCTAGTTCACAATGACTTCTAAGATCCCTGAACTATTGGAGTTTTCTGTTCAAGCTCCCTGTATGATCAGTGCAGTGTAATGCTCGCTCTGTGTAGCGTTAGTGGCATGATGTGTGGAAGACACTTTCTTTTGGAACATACAGCCCAGCACTGGCAGTCAGGGTGCCAGAAGAAGCTGTGCTTCAGTGCCAATCACTTCTGAAGCAGCTTGAACCCCTTCATAAGATGCCAGTATCCCTTTATCAGTTGTTGTGTGGCAGGCCTTGGATCCTTTGTATCCCAACTCCAGAACCCCAGGAATCATCCTCCAGTGTCCCCTGGTACTTTTTGGCAGAGACTCCAGGAAGGACCATTCTCCCCAGCTGCAGTGTAGAGCACAGTTTTCACATCTTTTCCTGTCTTGACTGACCCAAGAGCTACCTCTTGAACAATCTCTTTTTTAATTTGTTCAGAAGCTTGTTATTTAGGACCCCACTTGAAATAATTCATCCTCTGCATCACAAGATATAGATGGCTTTCAATCTAACTGAGCTCTGGAATATGCATTCTCCAAAAGCCCACAGCTCCTAGGAAAACCTGTTTCCTTCTTGCTGGTTGATGTGGTATAGATGCTGTTTTGTTGACCACATCCATTGGAATCTGATGACATCCATGTTACCATTTTATTCCTAAAACCTGGATTTCCTGGCAGGTCCCTTGAGCTTACTTTGCTTTATTACAAAATCAGACTTCAGGAGGATTTGGACTATCTTCTCCCTGTTCTCAAAAACTTCCTTTGCTTTGTTGCTCCATGCAATTATGCCATCAATATATTGCAAGTGTTATAAAGCCTGACTCTCTTCCAGTGCAGTCTGGATCATTCCATGGCAAATAGTGGGACTGTGTTTCCCCCCTTGGGCAATTGGTTCCAGATGTACTGCATGTCCTTTTGGATCCTTAAAATACCCACTCCAGAGGCAGTCTATGCCAAGGATGCACAAGGCCTCTGAGCCACTCACAATGGGTAGTTTTGCCATTCATTCCTGTAAGACCCCAAAACTCAACAAGTTTTTTAAAAGGGCTTGCAGGTTTTTTTATGTACCCTGAATTAGATGCAAGGGAGAAATACCAACCAGGTATCCTCAAGAGATCAAAACAGGAAAAAACTTTACTGGGAAACTTCAGAAAATCATAAAATGTTGGCAAAAGTTTAGAGCAACATTCAGTCAACATGAAACATCTTTGCAAAGCTTTAGCAAACTCTAAGCCTGTTCAATTTAGCAAACTCCAAACAATCCAAGTCTAAGTTACTCAAACTTCAAGAAGAGGGCATTAAAAGCAGGAGAAGAAAGAGAAAAAGAGAAAGAAAAGATGCAGAAAAGAATGAATACCACTGGGTGTGCACCTGGCCTCCCACTTATTCTACACATCTCATGTCTCTTCACAGTGCCAGATTAGAGTCAAGCTCAACAGGGTCTTCTTTCCCCGCTGATTCCACCAAGCCCATTCCCTTGGCTGTGGTTTCGCTGGTTAGTAGGTAGGGACAGTGGAAATCTCATTCATCCATTCATGCACATCACTAATTAGATGATGAGGCATTTGGCTCCTTAACAAACATATAAAGATTATATGTTCCTTTTCTGGGTTAAGTAAAGGTGGCCCATCCACCTGGTCCAAATTAGAATTTGGAGCCCAAATCTGGGTGATGGTAATCAACACGGTATGAAGAATGAACCCCTCCCACCCATAAACCAATTCCACTGTCCAGCTCTACCAGCAGCTGGGAAAGTTTATTTATCAGATACAATTGAATGTGCTTTACTAGTAAATATATGTACAATATCAACAGAAGAAAGGAGTGCTGTGGATGCTAGGGCCTGGGCAGTCTTCCCTAGCCTTGTCTTAGAGAGACCAAGGGCCAGTAACAACTCAGAGTTTCTCATGTACCACTTCCCCCACGCCCCAATGGGAAAGTCTACAAATTCAATCTCTGCTGCATTTGTAAGGTCTCTAATTTGTGGCAGTAGGCACTGATATTTCTTGGCCTTCTCTGCAGCAGCATCCTTCAAAGAGGAATTGCTATGCTCATATCTCACTGTCACATCAGCCACGAATGTCTTATTTCCCTTTACAAAGATCAAATCCAGCTTAAACAGTTCATTATCCTCATCCCGTATGTGTGGCTCCTGGAACACAGTCCAGTCCTCCCTCTTAGCTTCACTGGGTATACAGCTGGATTCCAGCAGTCTTCCAGCTGATATAAAATCTGAGGGAAGCCAGGGTCAAGACATGTTATTGCCTGGTGTCCTGGCTTAAGTACATTTGGGCTTTCCTGGGCCCTTCCTCCAGGTGAGACTTCTGGTCTGGCAGCCACTCAGGAGCTGGGTTAGGGGCTTCAGAGATGTGATGAGGAGCACAGCCTCCAGTGTGCCAGTGACTGGCAGGCACCGTGGGGCTGGGATACAGGCTCTAGAGAATGGGGTGTGTGGAGCAGGGTATCACCTCACCACGGCAAGGCCCAATCTGCCCCTTTGCCCACACACACACAAAATGTGAGCAAGGAATCTCCTCCAGTCTCTCACAATATCCACTCAGGTTCAGTACATGTTCCAGTACAGTCAGCTGTTGGGATCCCCTGTCACCCCAGAAACAGAGACGGATTCTGCCCATACATATCTTGGTGGCATCAGGGTACATTGTGAACTGATGTCAACTAAAGCCTTAATCTCCTGTAGGTCTGGTGTGCCAAATCATCAGATCCACAGAGCACAAGACATCTGATTGTCCTTTCCTCCAGCTTGCTGGAGTCAGGACCCATCCAATTCTGGTCATGGTACTTGCTATTCACAAATAAATATGAATTGAAGGTACTTCAAGAGGATTGGAAGCAACATCACCCCTCCTGTTCTGAGGACTCGTCCACTGGAAACTGGAGTGGCATTTGTCCTTGAAGGATTTCCTGTGGTGGTTGTTCTTCCTCTCAACTCATGTACCCATGCTTCTAGGGCACAGGTGGGTTTTCCATTCCACTTCCTCATGTCCTCTCTATGGTCGTGCAAGTAAAACCAGAGGTTACTTTGTGATGTGTACTCTCCCTTTTGAGCAGGGGGGTGCTTGGTCCCATTAGCAAGGACTCTATCCATACTGGCGGGCCATGGGACATTTCCTCTCTAGCTGTTCAAGTCTTTCAGATCTGTCTGCCATCTTGGACAGTCTTTCCACAGCTGAGGTGCAGGTTGATGGGGGGAAAAAAGCCATGATCTTCTTATTGCCATAGTCAGGTAGTCACCTGAAGCACTGTTTGTTCTTCTTTCATTGCCATTAATGTCAATGGCACATGGTGGTGTGCTCTGCACAAACTTCCACCACATGGACTGTGTACACTAGACCTCATCTGGAGCTACAGAGGACTGCTCTTTATTTGAATCCCTATAAATTACTTCTAGCACAGCTAATGCTCTCAGGTACTGGATACCTTTCTTCATGGCATTACATCTGCTTAGACACACTCTTGGATCACCCTTGAGAGAATACCCTTCTGTGCTGGTTTGAAGGACAAGTGTCTGCTAAGAAAGGCAGGAGCCTCTCTTTGAAGTGGAGAATATAATAATTTGGAGGGAGACTGTTTACAGTTTTTAAATTAAGGGGCTCTCAGGCAAAGATATGGGAATTAGGAATAAAAGTTCTTTACTAGGAAAATTAAAATAGAAAATACAGCATTACAAAGAGCAAACCCCAAAAAAACCCCAATGACAGAGTCAGAATACCACCTGACACCCTGTCAGTCAGGGTGTTGGTAGCAGTCCCATTAATGGTGGCTGCAGTCCTCCTGGACTGATAGATGTAGTTCAGTTGGAGCAGTGCTCCTGTAGAAAGGTGCAGTTTTCCTCCGAAGGTCCAGTGATGGTGTGGGAAGGTCTAGTTTTCCAGTGGAAAAAGGCAGCTTTGGTGTTCAAAATCTCAGTTTTTATCTAGGTAGGAAAGGCTTGTCTCCTCCCCCTGGCTGGAGCATCTCCCAATGGGATGATGTAAGTTTATCAGTCATACAGTGGGACTCAATGGCCCATTTGCAGACAGTATCTTCCTGGAGGAAGGATGGGTTGTGGAAAAGATAAAGATTATTGCCCCACCTGGTTTCAACAGATGGCCCATTAGCAGAGGATATCTCTCACGGAGATAAGGATCACTGCCCCACCTGTTTTCAACAGATGGTGATAGAATACATACCTTTGGTCACATCCTGTACTGCAACCCAAGACACCTTCCCTCTGCTTGACAGGAGTCACTTCCAGAGGCTGAGAGTTTCTGTCATCTTCCCAATCCCTTTGTCAATACCTGCATTCTGTGACAGAGATTCCAGTTGCTTGGCCTCATTACCACCTAGTTTCATAGTGTGGGACACGATGTCCCAGCATAGGAGGAGACAGGTCACCGGGGCTCTCCTGGATGATAGCTGATGTATTTTTACTCACGTGGTGTAGTTGTCAGATTCCAGGCACTAACCAATGCTGCTCTCTCACTCTCCTCTGCAGCTGGATGGGGGAGAGAAAATATAATGAAGGGTTCATGGGTTGAGGTGAGGATTGAGAGAGATCATCAAAAACCATCATAAGCAAAACACGTACTTCCCAATCACATCAACTTAGAGATAGGCATTGAATTCATTACTAACAAAATTGGAGCAGGATAATGAGAAAAAAAACAAAAAACCTTGAAAACCCTGGTTAGAATGAACTAACTTTTAGATACAATTAAATGGGGACAAAGTTTTGTCCAAGCAAAAGAAAACTGTTCATTAGTAATGATTTAACCGAGCCAGGTGTGTACCGTTCTCCCCAAGAGGCAAACACACAGCCCCGCCAACAAAATGGTTACAAAATATACCATTTTCCCATCTGGGGGCGGTCCCTGACCCCCTTCCCATTGGCTGGGTACTTGGGAGCTTACATTTTCTCCTGACCACCTACTTTTCTGTCTCTTCCCCTCTCATCCTACTGCCTTTTGGTCAGGCCTTCAACCCCACCCCTCTCCTGGTTCACAGCAACACCCAACAAGCCGACCAGGACAAATCCCAACCACAAACAGCACACAGAACCAACAGCTTTCACTCTTTCACTTTAGCAACCTTTTGCCTTCAGCAAAATATTGTGTCATCTCTTGTACCTTCCCTCCTTCCCACCGACAATGCAGGGAATGGGGTTTTGGTCAGTTCATAACCTGTGGTTTCTCCCACTGCCCAGGGAGAGGGGTTGTTCCCCTGCTGCACCGTGGGGTCCCTCCACAAGAGACCATTCTTCACTGACTTCTCCAGCCTGAGTCTATCTCACAAGCTGCAGTCTTCCCCAAACTGCTGCAATGTGAGTTCATCCCACAGGCAACAGTGCATCTCCAGACTGCTGCAGCATGGGTCACTGCTCCATGCAGTGCACTCCTTCAAGGACAAGCTGCTCCAGCATAGGAGCAGGGCCCCTGTCTCCACAGGTCTCCCGTGGGCTCACAGCCTCTTCTCCTGTTCCAGTGTGGGGTTCCTCCACAGCTGGATCTCTTACATCCCCATGGACCTTCATGTGCTGCAGGGGCAGAGCTGCTTCACCATGGCCTTCACCACAGGCTGCAGAGCAATCCCAGCTCTGGTGCCTGGAGCACCTCCTGTGCCTCCTGCACTCACCTTGGTTTCTGCAGAACTTTTCTGACGTGTTCTCACTCCACCATTTTCCAGCCACAATTTCAACTGCACAACAGCTTTATATTTATCTTTCTTCTTATATATGTTGTCTCAGAGGCATTACCACCATTTCTAATTGGCTTAGCCTATGCCAGCAGCACACACATCTATGGAGCTGCTAGGGTGTGACTCTGCTAGATACCGAGAAAGCTTCTGGCAACTTATCACAGAAGCCACCCTTGTAGTCCCTCTTGCCTCTTCCTCTCCCCAAAAAACCCAGTCCATGCAAACCCAATACACCTGGAAATATGGATCAGGTGATTATCTCTGGCTCTGTGAGGGCCCTACTTTATCCCTCACTCAGTGAGCTGATTTGGTCTTGGATTTCTTCTTCTGTCTAGGGGCAACTACTACTGGCACAGGTGGTTCCACTGGTTCAACTGCAAGTCAGGCTGCAGTGCCTGTAGGTCTGTTTTCCTCCTCTTTCCCCTGAGGGTGCTGTCTAGTATTGAACAGTGTTCAGTGAAGAGTAGCCAGGGCCCAGCACACTACAGTATGTTGCCCCTTTCTTGAGTTGCCGCAGCATGCTCCTTGAAAATATTCTATCTCCTTAACAGGGTCTTATAGTTGTTTTGGAACTTCCAAACCATTGGAGCAGAGAATTTAAAAAAAACAAAATGGTTCATTTTTTGCCACATTTCATGCCACTCATGACTATCCACCATAGGGGCAGATCTCTGAATGACCTTCCAGAAATCTCTTTATTGTCTCTAAATATGGGATGGACTGAGGAGACCAGTGAGACTTAGCAACAAGAACATGCTTTCCTTAACATCCAAGGGAAATTCAAAATTCTCAAAAGCTGTTGTAACAGCTGAAGGAGGGAAGGAGGTGAAAGACTGGGGAAAATCATCCTCCCCTGTTCCCCCTACAGACTGAGTATGACTATTAATAGACTCCCAATGACAGTGCCCAAAGTAAAGGTAGCAGAGCAGCATTGAATACACTTTCAAAATTACCCTCATTGCACTTGGTCAGTCGTAGACTGATATCCCATAATACAGTAAAAAAGCAGCTCCAATCCCTCTCCCTGCTCTGAAAAAGAACATCACAAAGACATGTAGGAATACAGGAGAATATGGGAATACAGGGTAGGTACCACAACCACATGAACAGACTAAGCAACACTGTGACCAGTGGCGCTGGAGTTAATGCAACAAATGCTTAGATTGAATTTGTTTCCAAGCTGCTCTGGACAGATCTGTTGTTCCTTGAACCCTTCATGCCATATACCGGGTGCCAGATAAGACTGTCCTGGTTTAGGAATGATACTCCCCAGTTTAGTGCTCCCACTGAGACTCTCCAACCACATGCCACTCACTCATCCCTCCCTCTCCTCCCACTGCTTAAAACGGGATGGAGAAGAAAATTGGAGGCACAAAAGGCAAAGATCACAGGTTGAGATAAGAACAACTTATTGGAAACAGCTGTGAGATAAGAATTTGACCAATACTAATGACACGAAGTACAAGAACCACACAGACCTCCTCCCCAGAAAACAACACCCAACCACTCCCTCTGCCACACTACTTGATCAGAAGTGACCCCTTTCTCCCCAGACGAGACTCCCTTCCTGCAGCAGTGGTGTGCGGTGTTACAGAATAACCTCCAGGTCCTACTCCTGCCTCCTCCCTACTGCAAAAGTTACCCTTGCCTGCCTGGAACCACGACACCTGAGAATGGTGTTTGGTTCAGAAAAGGTGGAGCCTAGAAGCCAAGCTGGTGTCAGAGCAATGCAGAATGTTTTTGCTATCACAGGCAATACTAGAGAATGTAAGATGGACCATGCTGGGTCAGTGCAGAGTCCTTGAACACTGTATCCAGCAATACCAAATACCCTATGTTTCTTAGGACAGTGGCAACCTCTGTATTACATCCTGTCATTTCTGTGGTATGGAAATTAGGAAAAAAAAACCTCTTCCCTGTCCCATTATGTGCAAAATTACACGTGTATATGGATAGTGGCTCATTTTACAGTGTTGAACCATCAGAGATATATGTTCTGTCATAGGTTTTTGTTTCGAGTTTTTGTTTTGTCTGGAGTTTTTGCCCTTTCCAGAATTGTGAATTTGCTTCATTTGAAGAGTCGGTTTCATATGCTTTAGCATATGTAATTTGATCATGTAACTAAATTCTAAAAATGGGAAGTTTCTTTTGCATGCCTGATAATGATTTTTTTCATCAAAGCCCATGGAATTTACAAAGTATGCAGTTGTTGGAAGTGACTTTAAAAAGGCTGCTAGAATTCAAGAAATAGTGTCAGATGTTCTGTTAGTATAAGCAGCATAGTTAAATTACTTTTGCTTACATTGGATATCATCAGTTGTGGATTTTACCTAACACTGTTTTTGTCTAAAATGTACATTCAGCTTTCTTTTGGTCTCGTTTTTGAAATGTCATTTTTACTTCATTCATTTGAATGTCTCTTAATGAAAGAAACAGTAATAGCCTCAGCCTCACTGTAGTAGAGTTAAGCTGCTAATAGGAATTCAGTTTTCCTGAGTTCCATTTGTTACCTGCAGTAGGAACAGATGAATTCTGATGAAAAGAAATTCAATCCACTGCTCACTTTCACATCTTGTCAAACTGCTTGTTCTCCTAGTAACAGTTTATTTTCATATAATCAATGCACAATTTATGTTACTGTTTTGCGTCCTACTTACCTACAGTATGTGGTTACTGTAAAATGGTTAGTTGTGTTTGTCCTGTTTTTTTTTTTTCCCATGCTTTGATTCTGCTTTTGCAGAAACTGTTTTTAAAGGGTCTTACCATGAGCCAAAAAATATAATCCTTTTCATCCGTGAACTAGACTACTACTATTTACTTGGCCCTAATGCAAAGCAAGGAATTTGGTACAGAATCTTGATTATTAACATCTAGCTGCTGTGTATGTAACTGATGGTTTTACATCATCCTACCCTGCTTTTTAACACCTCACTTGAATAAGCCTGGTATTGATGTGAAACTCTGCCACTGCTGGGTGGCTGAGGAGAGGTGAAGCAGTGAACAGAATCTCTGTGGGAAATGGCTCAGTGGCCTGTCAGGTGCATATCACAGGTCTCTTCACCATTTCAGCCTAGAAAGCTCTTTGTGTTTTAGAGTTTAAAAGCCCATTTCTTTACAGGTTAACTTTCTCAGGCATATTTACTGAAGGAGAAGACTACTGCATTTCCAAACAGCTAGCTTGTTTCATGTTTCCTGAATGACCCAAAATGATTTTTAAATTGTTAGCATGTGTTTGTATTCTGGTCCAGATGATAACCATAGTTTTGTCTTTCATTGGAGAACGTATACATTCTGTTCTGTTACAATGTATTTTTTGAATTTTTTAAAAAAATCAATAAATACTCATGTGATGTTTCATTTGTAAATGTAAAAAATGTTATTGGTTTATTTGAATGATTTTCTTGAACTGCTTTAGCTGCAGGGGACACATCTTTAAAACACATTTATTTAACTTAAATTCTTCTAAACTGTTTGTATATGATCTCAGCCATGTTCTGTTGTAAGGCCTTAATATTAAGTTATTGGGACCAATGTATAGTTAAGTAGTAAAAAACTGCATTTTCATTCTTTATGATTTATTATTTTAAAGACATTTGTAATTGATAAGCAGCAGCTCAGTGTCACTGAAGAACAGGTGTTTAGCTTGGATACTTTCAAAGGTCAGGCTTCAAATTACCTGTGATAATTAAACACAAATTCTTCGAGCAAGCCTTTACAAACTCTGAATAAAGCTTTTTAGTGCTTTCTTAGTATTTATGAATACTATCTACCCAGTTAATTGTTTTGCAGACTTTGCCTGGAAATGGTTTAAAGGAAAATTCAGCTTTGGTAAAATTGTTGTTTTTAAGTGACTATGTGGTATTTTGGCCATTGTTTTGTAACCAAACTAGGAAAGTTACAGTTATTTCTGCTGACCATTTAAGTGCAGTAAATTATTCAGAGAATTTGTTTAAATGGAAACATTTAGAGAAGCTGTTTACACATGTATAACTTGAGCCTCCAGTTTTTACTGAAGCAAAACCCAAGTTGCAGGTAGTCCAGTAGGAAATTCCACTGTGAATTTCCATGAAGCAAAGATCATAAAAAATGTAAAATGCCAGGATTAAGTGCCCACAGTCAGTTCCAATACATGGCTGTAGGCATATTTGGCTTGCTACATTGGCAGGGCTTGCAGGTCTTAACTTTTCCTCTGTAGTGGCTCCATAACAAAACCTCCCACAGGATATAGTTTCTATGTGATGTTCTCCTTCGATTGCAATGGTTACACAATTTTCTTTTCCCCTCCACATTTGTTTACTTGTTAACTGTTCCATTTTATACATGGATATACTTTAATGTTTTACTGTGTGGCATTTCTAAATGTTTCTCCTTTCCCCAATGGCACATGTTTCTGAATGATTGCACGCACAGGAGAGGTCCTGCTGGATGCTCTAGAGTCAGGTTTACTTGTGACTCATATGTTCCAGTGTATGAGTCTGAATTGTTGGCAGGACTAGGCTGAAATTAAACTTCTGCACTTGTATTATGGTTGACACTGAGCTCAAACCTTTCCCTACCATGGCCTTAAACAAAACAAGACACTTTGTGGAGGTTGGATTTGGAAATCAGTGTAGGAGTGCTTGGATCTCGCTACCTGAGGTATGCATGTGAGGAGAATTTCAGGGAAATTCAGTCTTCACTGGATTTTAAGGAAAGAGCTGTAGTTTTGGTCTGATCTGTACATAATTGATGATTTCTCTCAGCAGGTCAGATTTTAAAAAGCACCTAAATACCATTTTCAAAATTGACACAGGCCCTATGGATGCTAATAAGAAGTCATTTAAAGCTGTAAAATAATCTAAAAAGGTAGAAGCTGTATGGGATTTTCATTAACACCTCTGCAGATTAGGTACCTAACCTACACTTTACTTTCTAGTCGAGGCACCCTACATACTGTTTTGCAAATTTGGGCTATTTATTGTTTTTTTGGAGGGAAGGGTTCTATGCACTGAGTCTGTTATAATGGAGAGAGTTATAGTGTTAGCTGCCAGAGAGTGTATTTTCAAAGCTCCCTGCAAATGAATGAATCAAAAGGCATGTTTTAGCAAATCTCCAGGTAAAGCCAAAGAGACAAAGTGCAGCAAGCACTAAAAAAAAGAATGTAAATCCAGATTATACCATTCTGTCCTTGAATGTAGCTGTGGACACAGTTTGTGGCCACTGTCAGCTTGAGACTGGAATGCCAGAAAATGGGCTAGTGCCGAAGAATACAAAAGTCTCATCACTTGCTCAAAGTAGAAAACCCAAATAATGATTAAAGGAAGCTTTTGAAATTACAGCATCAGGTTTCTTGGCATCATTAATGTCAAACAGATTTGAGAGCTGTGTTTTTAGATAAACGAAAGCAAAATGTTTTTAGATAAATGGTTCTTTGAAGATGCTATCTCCAAAAATCAGGAAAAATTAGGATATTAAAAAGTGAAGATGTTTGCAGGATTGTGTTAGAGAGGAATACTTTTGAAATAAGACTGTTAAAGACAATGTTTATTTGCCCACATTTGGATTCTATGTATGTAACTGTACATCTAGCCCCTTCCTTCCCCACACTCCCACAACCATTGGAAACTTCTTTCCCAGCAGGATTGACCAGACTGCAAATATTAGTGAAATTATTCTAAAATAGCAGTGTGCAGTCAGGCCCAGAGGGAACTTTGATCAGCTGATTTACCTTAGTGTTAACACTCAAAGGGTAGTGGCAATTATTGAATTTCTACTAAAAGTATAATTATTTCTTGCTCTTTAACCCCCTTCAAGTAGCTTGAGAGTTACTGTGCTGTCATATATTTTAAATACCTACTTCTGTGAAACAAGCAATGGAATTGGGCTTTTGTTTCCTGTTCTGGTGCCTGAGATCTTAGTCAGGTGTACTATCACTGTTCCTGCTCATTGGTCAGATCAGTTTTTGTAAAATGATGTGTGGAATGATGTTGTGCTCTGTCTCCACCAGAAGTATTGAAGCCTAGCTTTTGGCAGAAGGGTATTATCTCCTGTGTGCTTGTACTGTGCCATGCTCAATGGCCAGTACAATAATCTCAACAGCAATGTTTGTCTCTTACCCTCAGGGAGTATAAACACCTTTAGAAATGGTTGACAAAGCCCTCATTATCTCAGTTTCTGTGTCTTCTGAAAGCTGCAGGGGTTTTTTTCTAATGGGAAGTTTGCACTTTCACCAATTACCAAACTATTGCCTGATGTTCCGATTACTATAGGCTTTTGTTGTGGGTTAACTCTGGTGAGCAGCTTAAGCCCCACACAGCTGCTCACTCTCTCCCCCCTGGTGGGATAAGGGAAAGAATCAGAAGGGCATGAGTGATAAAACTCAGGAGCTGAGATGAAGACAAAAGCTGTGTGTGCAAGCAAAGCAAAACAAGGAATTCATTCACCACTTCCTGTGGGCAGGCAGATGTTCAGCCACCTCCTGAAAGCAGGGCTCCATCACATGTGATGGTGACTTGGGAACACAAGTGCCATAATGCTGAGTGTCCTCCTTCCTCCTCTTCCCAGGTTTTATCACTGAGCAGGATGTCATAGGACTGGGATATCCCTTTGGTCAGTTGGGGTCCGCTGTCCTGGCTGTATCCCCTCCCAACTCCTTGTGCACCCCCACACTGCTCACTGATGAGATGGGGTGAGGAGCAGAAAAGCTTTGGTGCTGTGCAAACCCTGCTCAGCAACAGCAAAAACACCAGTATGTTATCAACAGTGTTTTGAGCACAAATTCAAAACTTAATACAATACATGCTTTTGTCAAGCAAATTAGCTCTATCCTAGAAAAAACTCTGTAATCTCCACCCTTTATTCCGTACTATTGACACTGTGCTCAGGTCCCAAATTATCTGATAGATTCTCTCACCTCCACTTTCCCATCCTGGGATATATACATGGAAACACCTTAGTCTGTGGATCACCCCTTTAAAAGTCCACAAAATGTCCATTGAGTCCATTTACTCCATGTGTATTCAATCTGTTATTCAATCTGTATTTAATGAGTTCACTCAGGACAGGAGAGGTGGTGTGATGCATGGAGATACTGGGCACCAGTAACAGCTCAGGCTGGGTCACTGCTGCACTTCCACATCTTGTGAGGCATGTCTTTCGTTGGTTCAGAAGGTTCCTGCTGTGCTAGTTTCCATAGCATGCAACTCACATGCTGGGTTACAACAGTTTAAGGGTATTCCTGTGACAGTCTCCACCTCTGGTCCCTTCAGGCCAGGTTATAGGGTTTAATAACAGAACATAATAGGGTTTGCAGCAAACTCCTCTCTTGGCTCCTAGCCTGGCTAGCAGCAAGGGGTTCCTGCTATAGTAATTCCCATGACATGCAATTCAGATCCTGGGTTACGACAATTTAAAGGTGTTTCCATTACAGTCTTCATCCCTTTGTACCAGACCTTAGGATTCAGCATTGCAATGAACTCCTCCCCTTGTCCTTCCTCCAGTCTGAGATTATACACAGGCCCACAGTCCACATGGAGCAGTGTGGACTTGTCTACTGACCACCATCCCTCAGGGAGGTACCTGCTCCAGAATGACAAAATCCATAGGCCACTCTCCCTTCAGGGGAGTACCTGCTCTAGTACAGACTTCTCCATGGCCATGTGTTTTTGGTTGCACCATCATGATTTTAGCCACAGTCCCAGTCCTGTGAAGTTGAGCTCCAGCCTGTCCAGCACAGGAATGGCAGCAATGCCCTGGCTGTCTGCCAGCCCATTCCTGTTATCAGTATATTCCCAGGCAGAGCAGAATAGGATGATAAGGAAAAGAGGAAACAGCAGAAGCAAAAAGCAGTTACTAGCGAGCACTAGTTACTAATCTACATCCAGGCAAGCAAGCCCCATGCACAGGAGCCTGACAATTAAACAGATACAAACAAATATAAATTGGTATACAAATATAAATTTGGTACAGCATACTCTGATCAAGTCAATTGTTGTCTCTAACCCTCCATGCCCCACACTGGGTGCCAGAAGGGATTGTTGCAGGTATACCCTGGTGGGCAGCTCAGCTCCATGCAGCTGTTCTTGCTCCCCTTCAGTGGGATGTGGGAGAACAACCAGCAGGGTAAAAGTGCAAAAACTCAAGGGTTGAGATATAGACTGTTTAATAAGGAAAGCAAAACAAAGCATTCATTTATCACTTCCCCTGGGCAGAGAGGTGTTCAGCCATCCCCAGGAAAGCAGGGCTCCATCACACGTAACAGTGACTTGTGAAGACCAACACCATCACTCCAAACACCCCCCACCCTCCTTGTTCCCCCAGCTTTGTATGCTGAGCATGATGCCATATGGTGTGGGCTATCCCTTTGTCAGCTGGGGTCAGCTGTCCTGGGTGTCTCCCCTCCTGGCTTCTTACCCATCGCCAGCCTTCTTGCTGGTGGGGTGGTGTGAGATGCAGAAAAGCCCTTGATGCTGTGTGAGCCCTGCTCAGCAATAAGTATCGGTGTGTTACCCACACTTCTAAACAAGCTACTATGAAGCAAAGTAGCTCCATCCTAGTCAGAACTGGTACAGCTTTTCATGCTTCAGTGACACCTTTGCCACTGTGTGCCACTGGGCAGAAGTCAGGAAATAGGAAAGGTCCTTTTATCCATGTGAATTTACAGTCATTGTGCTTGGAAGAAGACTTACACCTTTTTATCAGGTTATTTCCTACAAAACTTACCCGGTTATTCAAGACAGCTACTATTTGTTGTTGTATTTAAAGGGAAAAAAGTTTTTTCCAAGAATGACAGTAAGTCAGGCAGGATTTTATTGACAATTTTAGGGACACCTCTGATTTGCACAAGTCCAGGCTACCTGATAATTGAGAGTTTTTACGTGGCTCTCAGAACTTACAGGTCTCCTGCTACTGAAAATCCACTTGACACCAAATGGCTGTGTTATATAGGAAAGGTCTCCAAACCTTGATTTATACATGAATAGCCAAAGGAAGGAAAATATGTTGGGAATGTGAAATAGAGGGAGAGATAAAACAGAACAAGATGATAACCAGAATTGATCTTCAGAGAGAGTCTCTTGTAAAATCAAAGCACCTGGACTTCATTGCATTCTGGCTTATAGGTTTTCTTAATCACCTAACTTCTGAGGGAAGGTAGGCAGTACCACAGTTGATGGCAGTGACCCAAGGCAGATCTACAAGAAGTGGTTTTATAGTTTCCATTTATTTCAGAAACGATTCTGTGGATTACAGGCCATCTAGTTCATATTATCCTATTTTTTACCTTAAAGGAAGTCAAAATGGTTGTAGCATTCTGCAAAAAAATAAACATAAAAATCATTCTCATATGAGTTTCCATAAGGAAAGGTATGCAATATGGAAACGTAGCCTATTTGTTCACAGAGCATACTGCAGGAGGTAGTATTTGCTGCAGCAGGAGTGTTTCCAAATTGACTCATGAGTATGCAGAATTAGGAAAACAAATGCAAATCTAGCACAAACTATCCAACTAACTGGCTCCTGGCCAGAATTCTATCTAAACTAGCTTTCTTCTATTCTGTTCTTCTATTCGTTGCCTCTCTGCCTATTTCAAACCCTTTATTCAAGCGCTGCTAAAGTTTTGCTCTTCTTGTCTCCAGAAACAGCCAGGTGCCTCTTTTGTGTTTCAGTTTCTGAGAGGAAAGAAGGTAAACAGAGAATAACTGGCTACTGGTAGTGGATGGGTCCTCAGGTGTGGTGTGCATGTCACATGGTAACATTTTAACTTGTCTGCTTGGCATCTTGCAAGTAATAGTTTGAAATCCTCCCACATATCCCTGCATGTAACTTGGTCTGTGGAAAAAATGTGAGTTCTATTTTGATAGCCAATTTTAGAATTTAGGGGATTTATGTATGAGAAAGTTTAAAAGCTATCAGGATCTCTCACACACCGGACTGCATTCTCTGCCAAAATCTTTCTCAGTAAATCCTAATGTGACTTGATAACTTAGCTACAGACCTTGGCTTGGAATAGAGCCCAAACTTTGAAAGACTGGAAGTTTCAGTTGGCAAAAATGTGAAGGTGCAGTGGTGAATTCATAGCAGACTGGGGTTTAGTTTTAATTATAGTAAGGGAATTGAGCTCTCAAGAAAAAAACTCTTAAAAAGTGAAGCAACAAGAAAAGGTGAAGAAGGAGAAAGGAGACAAGCTAGACTGTGACTGAAGCTGAGGCTTTCATAGAAGGTTTATTTGGCTATCTTCTCCTTCAGTCTTATTCAAAACTGAAAGCATAACGGAGCAGGGTTATTTTTGGAAGTGAAATAGTTTCTTGTTTTAATTAAAGAAGGTTGATTCTTTATGCATACTGCCCTATTTTAGGTTAGTGCACAACATCAGTGTCTGTACCAGCATCAGATTTCTTAGCCAATTCAGGAAGCTGATTTTCTATTCACAGTTTCACAGTGATCCTGTTCTCCCTTCATTAACACAGCGTTTGGGGCTTTCACACGTGGTTTGTAAACAGAGAACCATTAATGTTTGCTTCACTCTTCACTTCAGTGACAACCTTCATCCTGAAAAAGAGTGTTCCTGAGAACATATTTCCATTCATGCTGTTGCTAGAAAGTTATTTTAAATCCAAGCAATTTTGTCTTTTCAAACAAAACAAGTTCCTCTCTCGTGTTGTCAGTTGTTCGGGTTGATACCCAAGACAGGGGCTCCTTCACTAATGCTCCATACCATGTTCATCCTCTGGGTATGTTATTAGCAAAACACTCCCTCTCACCTCCCTCCTACTTTTTAGGCCATGTGATGAAAGCAGGAGATCTCAGGGTTGCCAGTTTTCTCATGTTTCCTTTGACTATGGATTATAAAATTAATTAAACCTCCTCTCTCTGGAAACTCTCTCTCTTATATAGGTCTATGGCAGACAAGTTGTTTCTGCAAAAACTATATTAGCTATAGTTTACATTATTTTGTAGGGCTTTGCGTTGTGTTGATTTCTGAATAATTAATTTATTAATTTTTTATCACATTTTTATTATTTTTGGAGGTGAGGGCATTGTATTAAGTGTTTTAACTCACTGTAGTTAAGCGACTCTCCTATGTTGACAAAAAAATACCTATCTTATTTGTAGAATAGAGGAAATTAATAGGGTAGCCAGGTAGTTTTCAATGTAGGTGTCATTTTTTTAAAATAGAAAGTCCCATCTCCTGCTTTCAGCCTTCCTATCAGACAAACAGGTCTCTTTGCACCTCTCAGTGCCAGCCACTGTAAACATAGTTGCTCACTTTGAATGTGCTGCACAGGGACACTGTCTTTATAAATACATACCTGAGTTAAGATTTAACAGATGGAAGGTGAGCAATAAGCACCTCACTGCACTGATTATTCTCTGTGCTATGATGGCAGCTGATTTTCTCTTTTGTGAAGCCAAACATCACATCCAGAGGTCGGACAGAGCTGGGTCTCCCTTGCTTGGCTGAGCATAATGTAGGGCCAGACCTTCCAGTTCTCATGAATCACTGAAACAGGAGCTCTGAATTCAGGGGATATCTAAATGGCAGGGGGAAAAAAAAACTGTACAAGCTTCTTCAGCTCAGACTTTGCATTTAGCAGAGATTTTATATATTCTCTTTGGAAACTGTATTAATTTTTTTTTTTTCAGTATTATTTGTACATTGCTGTTTTTTGTAGATGTCAAGTGTCTGCCTTACTGTAGCCAGGAGCATGAAATACTGCCACATTAATACTGTCACAGTACTAATGTGGCAATGTAACCTGTGACAACGCCTTTATTCTCCTTGTTGTTGCCTATTTATGGTGCAGGAAGGGTTTATTTCATAGCCTAAACCCTAGGACTATATTTTAATGAAGATTTAAGGCTGTGATACAGCTGCTATTCAAACTGTGTGAGAGAGGCATGTTGGAATAGCTGGAGATTTACTGCTGAACTGTCAGTCCTTAAGCTACCAAGTGTCTTTACCCTTTGGTGCAGTAGCTGTGGTGGAAACTGCACCCACTGCTGTGAAGCAGACACGGCGATTAATGAACCTGAGGCGCACTAATCAAACATATGTTTTCTTGGCACAATGATTGTGTTATATATCACATCCCAATGTACAGGCCTTTATCTTTCCTTAATGATCTAGCAAGGGGGCTTTTTAAAATGTGGGTGTTTTTCATGCGCTCCTTAGATTTGTTCCACAGGGGGTGGCTGTTAAAAACATCTGATGGGCATGCAGTTAGCCAGCACCCTGCTGAGATTAGTAAAATACTATTTTTAGTAATAGCACTACATCAAGGAACTCCAGCATTGCAGGAAACAGTTTGATTCAATGCTTTTTTTCTGATTTTTAAATTTTTTTTTTATTGTATGTCTTATTATTTCATCTGGGATAATTTTTTTTTTCCAACTTGGACTTGGTTGTTGTGTCTATTTTTCAACTTTTTAAAAAGATTTGTTTAGGTGATGAGTTTTTTCCCCCAATTTTTTTTTGTTTTTACTGTTTTCTTATTCTACTCTCACTCACGTACACACACACAAAAAAGGAATTGTAAAACAGGTAGTAAGAATGAAAAGTGGTATTTGGAATCTCTCTCATACTGCTCTGTGTCTGAAAAAACTGATTCAATATTTGTTAGGAAACCTCTATAGATAATATATAGTACAAGGACTCATGCTTTTTAGTACTAGAATACTATACAGTGAAAACTCCTAAAATTGGCTTTGAGAAAATGGCTGAAATGAGCAAATATATTAAATTTATTTTTGTGCCAGAAGTATTTCTTCATCAATAAATAAGCATGAAACAGATTTGGAGTTCAAACAGGTTTGTTTCATTTTTTCTTTAGTAGTTGACATGACTAACTGTAGATGTACAATATAAAGTGGAAGATAAAAGACCCATATGGAACAGACAGCTTTTCACCAGGATGCAAAAGGAAGGAAACTGTTTCATGAGACTCTTGTCCAAATCCAAATCAAAACTACTATTTTAACATCTGATTTCTGAGCCCATTCTGGTTTTCTTGTTGCTGTAAATCCAAAGCAGCCTCTGTAAAATCTTGGAAACTATTCTGTAAACTCAGGGCTAAGTCCAGTGCTCTCTCTTTAAGGGGCAGATTTAAAGGAATACCATCCTTTGTTCTAACAAAATAGTCCAGGCTTGTCAATCCAGAAGATTTGTGCATTGCTGAACATAATGGCATTTTATTACCTAGTTTATTTCTGTCTAGCATTCTAAGACTCCTGCTGATGCTTTGACTCAGAGTAGTTTTCAGTTTGGAAACTTGAACTCCAGTGTCACAGATGACTTCTTTCTTTTGGTAATTTGTAATTTTTTTTTTAACTATTGAATGTTCAAGAAAGAAAATGTTTATCCTGACAGAAGTTGTGTTTCAAACTGTGAACATCTAAGCAGAAGTGTGTGAAAAGTGTAACCTTTATTTTCGCTCCTCTCAGACTCTTGTTAGTTCACTCATTACTAACAGTAGTTTGGGATATTATAGTCAAGCTTAATGATTAAGTAGTAGCACAACAGGTCTCTCACCCTCCTCAGCTGTGATTCAGTAAGCCACAGCCCTTGTCCATACAAAAGGATAGATGTTCAAATTCAGACATGCATGCTGAAAGCCAGCAGACTATGCTGTTCTTGTAGTTAGGAGCATTGTATTTACAGATTTTTTTCTTCAGTGTAACTGTGGCCACTATCTGAAATTTCATATTTAGTTTTTTAAAGCAGCTTATTTCAAGATAAATCCTGATATATTTTTGCAGTTTCCATCAGAACAGTTGCAAGGAGGGAGGGGTATTATAGTAAAGGCAGATTGAAGAGACATCTTTCTATAAATATGAGAAAAATGGGAAATTTCCAGCTTGTGAAGCAGCATTGTGATAGAAGTACCCTAAAATGTAATTTCCTACACAGTTTTATGCAGTGTAGTGTACTTTCTCCTGTCTCAAATAATGAATAAAGTTTAAAATTCTGGCTATGCCATTCCCCATTCGGTTGTATCATCGTAAACATTCATCTTATATCTTCCTTTATGTGTAGCTATAAATGCCCATCAATTTGGATCAATACTGAAGATATTTGCATCTCTTCAGTAATTTAAAATACTAAAAACAAGGGCCAAATTTCAGTGTAAGCTGTCAAGTGGTTTTGGACCTTGACATAAATTTCTATATATACACTCCAGTGAATGGTGCCCATCTGTACATACTCATGCCATGCTGCTTGTTCCTGACTGAAGCAATCTGGAAAATGAATATACACTTGTATGTCATGTGAATATAGAGCATGAAAGCATACACATGTAAGTAAATCTGTGGCATTGTGAAAAGATATACTTCTAGAATTTATTTCTGTATTTTGATGTCCGGGATGCCCTTTGTGTTTTGCACATGTTTGTGCCCTGCCCTCACAGTGCTGTGGAGTGCTGTGTTTGGTATTCTTGGGCTGGCTGTACATGATTTATCTCAGGTGTATGTAGTTACCCAGGAGAAAAGCTGGCAGTGCTATGTGCTTTTCCCAATAAATGAGCAGTCCCATTTAGGATTATTGCCAGGATCTTGTTGTGGTGACACCACTTTGCGCTGTGTAGACAAACCTTGGAGGAGAATTACATGTAAATCACTCATAATAGTCTGAGGCTGGAGTCTTGCATTTTAGTCAAAAACTTGCACAACTCTTTCTAGAGACATCTGCATGCTGGCCATTGTTTTCTAACCAGATCCTAATTCTTTTCTATCAAATCTTTGCTTATATGTTATCTAAATAAAACATTCTGAATTTTAATGAGTGAAATTTCATTGCTGTTTAATCCTTAAATGCACTGAGCTAATCTGTAAGTGTCCGTTAATTATAAAAAGTGAAGCTAGGTAATTAGGTCCTGGACATAGAGAGTAATTTTCTTAATAACTCTTTTGTTTTTACCTCCATAACATATGGAAAGAGAAAATAACCAATTGTGGTTAGGCCAGAGGCCTTAATGCTGGACTATAGTTCCAGCACTGCCAGTCAGTCCAGTCCAGCTTGGATGAGTCATTTAAAGTCTGTCCACAAAGTGTCCTTACCTGCCTAACAGAGGTATGGTGAGATGGGCTGTAGTTAAGCACTCCTGACTCTTTAAGGCACAGGGGAACTTAGAAAAGTGTTATTTTTGTCATCATGAATCTCAGTAACAGCTTAGTAATCACCATCAGAGCATTTGGACAGCCTTCAGTCATCACTCCTTGATCACAGATACTAGCTCAGGTATTTTCTGTGCTCTGCCTTGAAGGATATATTCTTGAAAGAGTTTTATAGACATTCAAATTCTTCCCACACTTAGTAATAATATCATGGACATATAAACTGAAATATTTGCAACATGCTGCTGGCCAAAACCCAAGAAGTGTCTGCTGCTATTTGAGCTATTTGATAATTATTTGACTACTATTATTTCTTTCTGAGTGCCTATTTTGGATATTCTGCTCTAATAGGTAAATAAAAAAGCCCCAGATTTTGGCTCATAGATCAAACTTGAAGGGGAAAGGAATAATATAGTTTGAGAATGCAGGAACTGGACTGATAAATAACAAAGCAGGATTACTAGGAAATTGCACATACGCATGCCAAATGTAGAAGTCTGAATGTTTCTTCTGCCTGCACAAATCTGCTATTGCAGATAGTAGTGGCATGAAATACTAGTAGTTTTTCCTCTGGCTATCTTCTGTTCTTTCAGCTTGTTAGTCATTCTTTATTCCAGTGGACACTAGTGAATTGTATACTCATATTATTCTGACTAAAACTAAGCCTACAGACATGCTGTACAGTTCAGAAAGTGCCATTTTCCCATTTCTACATACGTGCTTTTCTTGGTCACCAGATTTTGCCCCTTTGGTGATGTTATATTTGCAGCACTGACCCATCCTCTTGATCTTTGCTGCCCCATTTCTCACGTCACATTCCCACAACACATACTCAGCAGAAAATCTACTTTGCAACTAGTTGTGGAAGCTTGATAAGCCTTTGTCATAACAGTAGTCCCTGACATTTAAAGGACTTCAGTTTATATTTGTCAGCCAAATTTCATACCTTCATACCTCTTTCAATTAATCAAAGTTAAACCATTGTATATGTGAAGGGGCCTCTTGTGGTTTCTAAGTAAGTAGTATGGCTTTTCTGGCAGAGAGCCACAAGCAATTTAGTAGGCATATACTGTGGGGGTTGAGAGGAAGAGAGACAGGAATAATCCAGAAAGCTTTAAGAAGGGCTGAATGAAATCAGTATTTCTATGCACTGTACAAGGCTTCTGCATTCTGTATCTTACTTTTGGCCACGGCAAAACTGTTTTGGTTTTTTGTCAGTAAAGTAATTCTGAAACATAGCACTGACTTGGTTTTCCTGTTACTCAACCAGTTTTGCACTGGTTTTACTTCAGTTGAAGTATTCCAAATTTGCACCTGTGGCAGAGAAGAGTTAGACACAGGGGATTTAATATACTGTTTACAATTGTCATATTGTCACTAAACTGTTTCCGCAGGAATAAACCTAATGTAGTTCCTAGTTGTCTTCAGAAATAGCAAGATTTATTTTGTAGCCTGAAAGTCAGGATGAGGCTTTACCATGTACCTTTTGCCTGAGAGCTGTACAGCTGTAAATAGATACTAACATAAAAGGTCTGTCTCCAGCAGAGCTGATCTCTCTTTCCAATTCTGACAGGGGTCACATAGTCAATGTAAATTACCACCATAAACTGAATTCCACCTCTCCTGTAGAACAAAGTGCTTGATCTGCCCGTCTAGAAGTCGGGAGCTATTTCAACAATTCAGCATGAGTGGCAACCTGTTCTTAATAATGAAATGCTAGCAACATTTAATTTCATTTTGCTTCATCATGTTAAAATTCATCCTTTCTTTAGGGGCTTTAAAAACCATCTGAAGGGAACCTTAAGACAAAGAGAATAATTCAGGTAGAAGCACTATCCTCCTCTGTATTTCAAGCTCACGTTCAACATGCGCATCTTGATGTCCATAGGGAATGAGTTACTCTTAGAAAACGATAGCCTAGACATCTCAAGAAGAATGTGATTTCTCCATTTTATCTGTCATTTTGATTTAATTGGAATTTGTAACATCGTAGTAATGTCAAAAGAGCTGGTGGATTTTACTAGAAATGAAATTACAATAGAAAAATTTGAATTATTATTGGCAAGTTTTTGGAGGTTGTAATGATTTATTTGGGTATTTATAACTACACTATAGTATGCTGTTAAAAATGACATGTAGATTGGAAGCTTTAACTTGAAGCTAGATTCTTATATAGATACAGCATCTTGAATTCAGTCTGAAAGATGTCAGAATCAGAAGAACTCAGCACTCCAAAAATCATGCAACAGGCATATCATGGAAAATTGGGCCCCACTTCAGCATGTGACTATCTAGAATATTTTACACACTCCTTTTTTGATATTTAAGATGAATTCAATGTAAATGTCTGGAATTCTTCTTACAAGCTTGTTGAAAAGGGGCAGTATTTTAGCATGACTCCCTTGTGCAAACCTGGTGTTTAGCAGATTACGTATGTTATTCTGTTATAGGTACACTACAGTGATAGACAAAATGGCAAAGAGTGTATGACCTGTTTGACACTGTCTCCTGTGCAGATGACTTTCCAAGGTATCGGGAGCTCCATTGAAGCCAGCCATGACCAGGTATAATACCTTCACCCCACACTCTTGTAATTTTATTGATATCTGGTAAGGCCAGAATGTCAGCATTAGTAAATTTAAAATTTCAACACATCTTGTGCTTTTCATATGGAATGTTCTTGTCACAGGGATTTGCCTCTCTTGCCCTACTAAAAGCCTGATTAGATCTAAAGAGTGAAATGGAGACAAAATTTGCCTTTTACAAATTTTTAAGACATATTAGGAAGAGTTTGCTTTGGTTTTAAAGACAGATGTAAGGTTTCTGCAAAGGTTTTATTTGCTTTTATGTATGTATCAGGTCTTGTCTATCCTATTTTTGTTAGAAGATTATGAGTAGTTGGAAAAGCAAAGAGATGAAGCCATCGTCTCTAGCAGTCATCTGTCACGAGAAACTGGCATTTGAGAGGGGAAGGGTGTTTCTAATCAGACTGTGTAAAACTCCCATTTTGTTTGGCTGTTGCTAAAACATTTAATTCAAGCTTCTTTCAGAAAGCCAGAAGAAAAGAGAAGGCTCAATGTTAATCATTTATCACCCTGTTGCTTCAGATGGGAAGTGAGGGGGCCTTCCATTCTTGTTGTCTTGTCCTCCAACCTTCTTATGTATAAAAGCAAGACAAGACTTTGATACTCTGAAAGTATTAAAAGCAAAAAGGAAACAAGTAGAAGAAAACATTAAACCAAACCTTGCACCTTTCACATCTTCAGTAGATTAGAAAAAACTACCATATTTACTTGCCTTTGCAGGTCCTCTTTAAATGGTACTGTGTTCACATTGCTGTACATTTTATCAGACTCTATGCAAGATTCTCTAAGAAAAGAAGGGAAAGCTGACTAAGGAATTAGCAGAATTAGTTACTTTTGGGAACGAGTTTTGGACACTCTTAGCTGTGTTTTTGTTTGGTGGGATTTTTATTGAAAGTTCCTAAGCTAGTTGTTAACATAATCTAAGCCCATTAGTTATTTACATGGTAACATGAGGATACTTCCTGCCCTTAAGTGTTTGGTGTTTTACAGTAATGGAGAGCTGTGGTAAGTCAGACCATACTTTGACATTTAATTCTCATTTCATCCAGCAACTTGTTTATGCTGCTCTAAAGCTGCTCCATTTTTCTTTCAGTAAAGATAGGCTTTTAAAATATAGTTATAACACAAGAATGATATTTAGACATTTGAATGAATTTAAGGTGGTCCCTGTCAATTTGGTAACAACTACATTCTGGGCTACCAGCCAGCTTGGCCTTTGTCTTAGCATTTATTTAGGCTAGAGTATGATATGTAAACAGAAAAAAGACTCTGTAAGCAAAAAGCACATTTAAGCCATCTGAATAATTATATATTTAAGACCTCTAAATGAAAATGTTGTATTGAGCCTGCAAAGCCAAGCACCCAGAAATTAGGAAATTCCAGATTATGTGCAGCATTAGTTTCATCCCAAATGTACTCGTTCAGTGCTCCAAATAGGATATTCTTCTGAGAAGAAAAAAAATTTGCACAAAATCAAATAGATAATGATTGTATCATAGCACATTCATAAATAGGTAGAATTAAATTTATTTGGTGCATTTTGTAGCTGGAACTTCCTCATCTTGTTTCAATTTGAAGTTTAAAAAATGTTCATAATTGGTTGTAGTTACGTAATTTTCCACAGGGTTCTTAAAATGGAAAGAAAAATGTTTTGTTATTGCATGATGGGGTGTTTGTTGTGTTATTGAACCCACATCACTTGTGCAAAGATTTCATCTGAGCCAAGAGCAAAAGAAAATAATCATCTGAAAGCCAAATGCCAACCAGTGGCTCACGAAACAGATCCACTCACTGGACATGATACACAGATTTCTGCTCATGACTTTCCTAACTGTCAAAGGAATTTCATTTTCTGGGGAAGAGGGATGCTATTGACTGATTGTGTTTGATGAGAGGGTAGCAGGACTAGATTATAACATCATTTTCCACCACCTGAATAAATAGAGAAAAATAATCATTAGCAGGTCAGGTGTTTATCAGAAACTGGAATTAACAAATTAATGACAAAATAGGGCTATTAATGGACTAACTAAAAGAAAAATTCCCTCTTCTCTGTTGTTCCAGTGTGCTTGGTATGTTTTTCCTTGTTCTCTACCTTTTTCCTACTAATTTTGCTCACAGTAGGTTGATATGATAGTTATTATTCTTTTAAAAATAGGAGACAGAAATGCTGCACCTTTGTCAAACTGAACTTGATTTTAAAGTGTCAAATTGAATAAGTGCAAGATAACTGTATGCTATAAAACTTGAATTTTATAAATTCTTCTTTAACTTTTGTAATCTGTTACTTTTAAACCATGTCTGTAGTATTTTATGGCTATTAGGATGGGTTGATCACCTGGCAGCCTGTGATTTCAGTGGAGGGGTGGTGATTTCTGCCTCAGTTGTGAGGCAGGAACTGGTGGCTTCTGTGCTTATGAGACAGTTTTTCTCACATTTGTTTTAAAATACTGATTCTGTATATTCCAGAGGTTTTTCATGGAACACTTTAGGAGTGAGACTCTGGAATATTTTTGGGGAAAAGGGGTGAAAAGTGTTGTGTGAGAGTATCTAATAAAAAAGCTGTATAGATTTGTCACTATATTGTGGCAGAAGAACCACAGTACTGTGGTGCATGGCAGCTGATAAAAAAAAAAAGAAAGAAAGAAATTAAAAGGGAAAAAAAAAGAAAACTATGTTGCCAAAGGCATCTCCAGCACTATAGAATACCTTTTAGATTGGACTTGTCTTTTGTAATGTGTCTCCCTACTCATATCCAGTGGGAGATTTGTTACCCAGCGGATACCAAAGTGGTTACAATCCTACATAAGTACATTATCTGGCTGTTTCAAATATGTCAGGACTTGACACTGCAGTTTTTCAAGTCTCTTGCTCTTTTCCTGTACTCTGTAGGGAGTTTTCATTCTTTAGATTGGTTTAGCTTGTGATTTTAATGAGTTCAAATATTTTCCCCACATACTTAATCTGAGCAATTTCAGATTAATATAAACATGTCATACTGGTACACTAATTAGTGTGTATTTCTAATGTCTGATTGACAAGGCATATCTCATTTGGTCATGAAGCAGCATTGTGGAAGCAATTGCTGATCTTTCATTTTTCTTTTGACGTAAAGGAAAAATGGGAAACATTCCTAAAGCACCACTGCAATCTATCCTGCCACATATTTTGCTGGGTTTTGCATTCAGGTATGCCAGCCTCCTTTATAAAAATTTAATGGGGTTCATAATTTTTTTTGTCCTGAATGATTTCTTTCTATTTTTTCTGTTTCCCATTATCCAACTATAACTCTAAAATTCTCTTTCCTTAACAGCAACTATTCTTTGGAAGTTTTTTTTTTTTCAGCAAAATTTAGTTACAAGTAGCTATTAGTTAAAATGGTCACCACTTTACATTAATTTTCCCTATAAAAGCTGAGTTTTTCCTTAATGATAGCAAAACTTGGTGTTTTTACATTGCTTGGGACCAGAGACAACCTATTCTCAGGGCTTATGATGGACTTCAGGCATATGTTGTAAAGCTGGGGAATGAATTGGAAGTGGGGGATTTAAAGTAACAGAAAGGAAGAACATAGTTTTTTATTTGTGTCACTGAGAAAATTCAAGATATGAAAAGCAGGAGACAGAGGGAAAAATTCATAGATAGGAGGATATATAAGCAAAAATAATTGGAAAGAAGCAGAAAACAAGGAAAGTGCAGGGAAATGGGGCAGTGAATGTCTGAAAGCCACAGAATGGGATAAAAGAGAAAATTAGAAGGGGTGATCAAAAACCCCACCAAAAAAAGACATTTTCTGCACTGCTGCATCTCAAAGTACTGAAACCTGAATTTCTTGTTACTGCTACAAATAAATATCTTCCAGTTTTAGTGAACTGTGGCACATGAAGAGTTTATTGAATTCTTGAGTGCAAGCACTCTAAGAACTGTAAGTTAGGAGATTAAATGCTAGCAATTGAAGGAAATGGAGATATATGTTTTCCCTGGAGGACTCTAGTCAATACCTTAAAGTTGTTGTAGGTGTATTGCCCTCAACAGACATCACTGGATTCACAGTGACAATATGATGGTAGCTAGGTTAAATTTGGTGCCCTGTATCAAACAAGACAGCCCGTGACATAGTTTCAGTCTAAGAAGTGACACACTTCTGCTGTGCCTTGAACAAGCCAGTGTCAAACTCAGCTTCCATGTTTACATGTATATTCTAGAAACTTGCAATGTTACCATTTTTAGTGGCTTTATAATAATTGTTTTTCTGGATGTTATACTCTGAGTGACTGAGTATTTATGGGTGTCACACTCCTGTGGTTGTCATAGCTGTGAATAGAATAAACATCTTGGGTACATTCTTAAGGCTGCAACAGCAGGCAAATTGAATGCATGAACATTCATTTTAAATAAAATTATTTAAAAGTCAGTGCTAGTGATGAGAAAGAACAGCCTGGGCCCATTTTGAGATTTTAAATGCTTGCCATGGAGTACTCTGCCTGTACAAGTGAATTTTTAACTCCAAGTAACTTAATGTTCATTGAGGAGTGACCGGTTCTCTACTTGAATTTCAGGAGGCAGATCAAAGAGCAGTGCATTTTCTGAAAGTCTCATTGCTTTAATGCTTTTTGATGATTTTGAAGGTTTTAACCATATGTATGTTTTTTGGAGCTGGCAATGCTGTCCATTTGTTTATTACTGAGTTCAGCTGTTTACTTAATCTAATTGTGCTGTTAAAGTGATATCAATGAACATTTTATGCCTGTATTTATATTCCTTGCTTTCTTAATGCTATCCATTATATTTATGTTGTACATTATACTGCAGTTTTATAACTCTTCTGCACTTTGTAATGCAAAGACTAGAATACTTTTACTTTGCAGGAAGATACCAATTGTTTAACATTATATTTAATCTACCACTAAGAACACTTTTATTTTCAAATATAAAACTAGCTGGAAAGAGAATGAGCAGAAATTGTAGAAGTGGAAGAGCTACTGATAAGATAGACTTGATCAGAGAGCCCAATGGGGAGGGATGTACTGAAAGGAAGATGCCACATTCAGCAGTTTCAGAAGTTACTGATGGAAAGCTTGGCAGCATGGTGAGCAAACTGAAATGTGATCTGTACCAAACCATCATTGCTGGCCTGCAAATAGGCACTTCTGGGCAGGGTTAACATAGATTGGGGATGCCCAAATGTGAGCAGCTCCTGATGGCATTTGAATACAGGTTCTCAAGGAACAAGAGATGGGTGACAGGCTCAAGGGAAGGTGCTTGGAGCATTGAGTTTTGAAAAGAACCTTACTCTGCAACAGCAAGTCCATCACACATATGAAGCTCCACATCTCCATTATGGTCTGAGAATTGCTTGTAGAGTATGCTCAGGAGGCAGTACCTAGGGAATTTACAAAAGCCAGATAACTAGAGATGTAGTCAGTGAGTATGCAGAGGATAAGAATTAGTACAGTGCTGTAACCAGAAAAGGTAAATGGAGTTGGGTTTTTTGTTAAGATACCTTTCCAGCTCAGAAAACCTGGTGATTTACTGGACACTACATTAATTCCCAATTAATTTTTTTTTTTTTTTTTTTTTGGTAACAAGGAATTAGGATTTTCTAGATGTTGCTATTTACTTCACAGTGCTTTTCTTTGTCCTGGACATGGTGAAAAAATGAAAAAATGTCAAGGTTTTCTTTAAAAAAATGTATGTATCCTTTTTTGTCCTTTTTTTTCTCCCCCCCCCTTAGGTGATATTATATGCTTCACTTGTCAACTCATTTCTACTTTACTTATTGTAAATGCAGTTATCATTTCTTCAGGGTGGCTTCTTCAATAAAATGATTAAGCTTTAGTTTTAATAACTAAAAATCTTCTAGCGGTTTTCCCAAAGTTTGGCAATTCCATTATAGCCCCTTCAGCATCAGGACTTCTGCCTGATCTTATGAAAATATCTCACACAACTAGATCTCCTCCTTCAAGGGTGGGGGGGGGTCTCAGTAGCTGCTGCCCTCTTTTTGTCAGCTCTGTAACCTCCAGGGGTGGGTGAAGCATGACACAGCTGAATGCCCAATGCTCCAAAAGAGCCAGTTCATCTAGGACAGAAATTTAAATTGCTTTTGATATCTAGCACCACACTTCACTGTTCTGCTCTTAGGTTGATGCTGCAGTAAGGAGTCATCCCATCAGGTTTTAGTTAGGCTCACTGGATTGTTGTCTGCTATTTGATATTTTTCCTCATCTGTTGTGCTCCCCACGACTGTGTGTGGAGGTACTGGTACATTCTCTCCGTATTCTTCATCTCCTGTTTCGCATTATGTCAGTCTGGATGTACGTGATAGAACATTTGCTTTTCCCTGGCAGCTGCTAAAGTTTTCCTTGATGAGCCCAAGATCAAATGCTTGTATTTGTTCAGGAAGTGTAATCTTTAATTTTCAAAAAGTGGGTTACTAATTAACTGCTGAATGGGAAAAAAGTGCAAACCAAGGCATGCCTATCTCCTTGCCAGGCTTTTTCAGACCTCTCATTCAGGGCTTCCTGAGCAAATTCCCAATGTGACTGCTTCTTGCTGAAGATGCATAATAGGATTTTTCAGTGCTTTGTGTATGCATGTTTGTTTACACAGCAATGTCAGCTGGGTATGAAATGGCAGTGTTGCAGTCTCTGCCTATCTTACATGCTTGGCATGTTACTCATAACTAATGACAAACAAGGACCATGTATGCTTTTGGGACTGTCTTCTTCTGTTGGAAAAAGAGAAAAAAGGTGAAATATCCTCCTGACTGCTACTGGTAAGGTTTCACAAGAGTGGTGATGTTCACAGGATCACACAATGGTTGAGGTGGGAAGGGAGCTCTGGAAGTCTCCTGGTCCAAGGCCCCTGCTCAAGCAAGGCTGTATAGAGCAGGCTGCCCAAGCTGTTGTGGCAGCTTTTGAGTGTCTTCAGGGTGAGACACTCTGCCTTGGTTGTTCTTTCCTGTTTACTTCATCTCCAGTCCTGGCTGCTTCCTAAACTGCTGAGCTAGGTGCAAACAAGCTTTTAGCCAGCTCAGTGAGTCAAACCGATCCTCTGGGGCTTAGATGAATGCCAGTGCTGAAACAAGGGACACATGAGGACTGCCCACCCAAGAGGAGAGGAGAGGGAGCCATCCCTTTCCACAGCAGCAAGCTATTGGCTCAGCTTACCAACCTTGTAAAATGTCATTTAAAGGGGATGAGGCAAAAATTAACTGTACAGAGAAGTTAGTTTCTTGTAGAAATGTTTGTCTTCTTTATACCCTTGAAGCTGTTCACTGTGCAGTAGCAACCTGGCACAAACAGGAGATGAGGAGTGGCACATGGAGGGAGGAAGAGCAGGGCTGTAGCAGCCCTGACCTGCAGAAGTTTAGCTGTTTTGGAACTGCACTCTTTGTAGTTACTTGCATTAAAATACCTTAGCAAGCTTTCAGTGCAGTGTAACATGTGGAAGTGGAAAGAAAAGCATTAACAACATACAGTGAGCCAACCTTCCATGGACCACAGGCCAGCTGTTCGCTATCCTAAGTTTGCAATCTGTTTCTGGTTTGGTTGTTTTGCTGTTACTTTAGTCTCAGTTGGACAATGGTGGAATGTAAAAATCTTGAATTTTCTTGCTGCTGTGGCTGTTAGGAAAGGGAAGAAACTTGAAAGGGAAAGGCATAGGAGAAGTTAGGAAAAGCTAAAAATGTCAGTTTACTGCCTTGTCACGTTTCAGCAGGAGATTCAGCCCACTTGTATTATCAAGAAATCTAACAGATTTTTCCCTGTCAGGGAAAAACATGGGGAAGACAACAGAGGTAGGTTCTTCTCCCACTCAACAGCTAAAAATGGATAGGCATACACCTACTGGACCAAAGTTAGTAACAGAGATAGAGGCAAAAATCAAGTGGAAGGAGACCCACCCCCAAGTGGCTTGTCTTGCAGTTCAGATTGACAAGGATCTTGATTTTTCATTTTAACCCCTAACAGACAGCATTTTCATTTTAATATTTTTGTCCATTTTAATTTTTAGGGCTGGTAAAACCTTTCAAATTTATGAATTAAAGCTAACACTCAGTCAAAATCCAGCTTTTGTAAGCACCTCCATTTTAGATAAAGACATTAGCAATATATACACTGAACTTTGTTGCTCACCCAGTGCTATCTAGAGTTGTTCTGTGGCATTTTCCACACACTGCTCAAAGTAATGCTATGTCTGTTTGTTGATTTGTGCTTAATCACTTGTCATTCAGTGACGTTGCTTAATACCCTAATTATATAATTGGCATTTCAAATTACATTTCCTTAACCATTCTACAAGACAAAATAATGATTCGCACATGTGGCATCTGAAGAACAGTGCTTTTGCCAAAATTCTGTTTGCCACCTAATTTTTCCACTTCTCTTGAAATAATATCCCACGGCTGGCATTATGCATGCATCTAGCACAAATGAAATTTCATAGTTTTTAGTTTGCACAATCATCATACAACCCCTTGATCTACATAATGCAAGCAGAAACTAAATTTGACATCCTACACCCCTTCATTTCAAGAATTCATTTCAAGAAGCCAGAATCTCATAATAAATGCTCTGACAATAGACTTAAGGGGAAATAAAAGAGGTCAGGAGTCATAAGTAATTAGTAATTAGTAGTAGGTAATTTTGTAAGTATGAGCAAGAGAAAGCTGTGGAGCAATGTTGAGAAGCACTATGATTAAACTCAGTTCCTAGACATCTCTTCTTTCTTCCTTGGAGTTTTTTTAAATACCCCATCAAGAAAGAGCTGAAGCCTTACCCTTGCCTGATGACTAATGGCTTACCTGAGAAAATTACTTCACTTCTTTGTTATACATACTTGTCATTGATACCCTGATGGAAAGTGTCATACATCTCAGGGGAAAAAGATATTTATACTCTTTCCTATAGCTCATTTAACATAAAATCCAAGTACCTCTGTCTGCTTCCAAACTCATTACCTGTAGTCACATTGGGTTTCTAAGATCATTGAGTCAGAACATCCCACTGTTTGAGACAGGGAGGAGGCACCAACCAACCTTCTTTTCAGAGCATCAAACGTGCAGTGTCCTTACTTGATGCAGGAGTTTCTGTATCCCCAGAAGCTCTGTATGTACTTGTGCCCTCCATTTCATAGCCCTTACAGACTGCCTTTGTTCCAATACTAATGCTTCATTCCAGCAAGATCCTTCACATATGCTAAGTGTAAGACTGCTTCCAAGTAATTCCCTCTCTCAAGGATCCAGGACTTGAGATAATAAACACTAGACTGGAGGTATCAAGCAAAACCAAAGCAATGAACTCTTAAGTTCAACTTTAAATTTTATCAATATTTCTTCATAGTCATTCTTTCTCTTTCCCATCATTAGAGAGACTGTGAGACCTAGTTTTCCACAGATCCTTACGGCTGTACAAATAATTGATTTTACAGTCCAAAATCTCCTCTCTCATCCTTTATCCCCTCAAAAAAACCCCACCAGTTCAAATTGGTCCAAAATAAAGAAAAAAATGCTTCTAGCCAAAAAAAATAATTAATTTTATACTTGGGCATTTGTAGTGAAACTAAGAAAATGGCTGAGATTTACAGAACTGGTGGGAAAGATGATGAACTATTTTAGCAGTAAGCTCAGGGGTTCACACTCTCATGCAAGATGCAGAAGATGTAAGTTTTATTCCATGCTTGTCCCCACAGGGCCATGAGCCCTCTTTAGGAGCCATTCTTATGCTACAGAGAGGCACAGCTGGGCAGCCCCAGGAGGACAAAGTGGTAACCACAGAGCACTCCTGTTTTTAACTCGGTGAACAGTTTGCTCAATAAAGCTGCATGAGCAGAAAAGTTTGGTGGGATTCTCATTCGATATTAACCCTTTTGATCTGAATCATGAAAAGATGGATTCATATCCTCCTGGGAGTTAAAGAGGCTTAAGTAATGATTTTTCACAATCCAGTGTTGACCATCATGTGAATCTTCCCCTTCAGTTTTCACCATAAGTGGACAAAGCTAAAGAAATTATAACAGATAGCTTCTAATTTCTAAAGGTATTTACAGTTTAAAATGCAGAATATCCGTCCTGAGTGTGGGAGCAGATTTGGCCAAAGCAAAGCTGCTCTTTCCAGAGTGTAGCTGTTTCCTGCAGGAATATGCTTGCTTTGCTCTCCAGCCAGCCCCATCCCTGCCTGGGGTAGGTATCCAGCTGGTGGCGGCGTTGTTCAAACCTCCAGCCATGTGCTCCTCCAGGGTGGAAGTTGCCACGTGGACCAGAGCTGAGACTGCCAGGTCAGGCTACAAAGGCAATTTAAGGCAGCAGGACATGTTCACATGGAATCACTGTGTTCCCCTGCAGTACCTGGGAAGTCTTTGTCTTCCTCTCTGTCTATTTCTTCTAAGCATAACCTGCAGACAAAACAAGATCTTTCTTTTCTCAGCGTCTACCTCTTCATCTGTCTGTAAAAGATCTTTAGATTAATTTCAAGATATTTAAAACTTGGTTGCATGGCATGGATCCATAAAGGACATTTAGGCAGTTGCTGTTGCTGAATCTCTTGTATTGGCTGTAGATAAAGTAAGACAAGTGCCAAAGCCTCAATCTCTTATGCTGATAGCAGTGGAGCTCTGAGCAGCCCCTGTACCCACCATGGATAAAAATAACACCTTTAGCTGATACTGGCTACGAGGCCTATCCCTGTAATGGAAAGATTTTAGATGGTTTGTGGGGCCATAGAACGCCTGTTTAGACATTTCTTCAAAACTTTGGGCTGTTCAGCAAGTCAATCTTATTTCATGCTCCCTCCTAAGCATTTCCTACTTCAATATTGTTTTGAATAATTGGGGTAGTTTTTACTAGCACAGCGTGCTGTATGAAATTATGAATTGAGGCGATTTTTATGTTGTCATGTTTGATTCAATATTCCATTGTCACTTATGTGAAGTGGGATAATAATACACTATCAGTCATTTAGTGGGGAGTTGGGCATACATGAACCTTTGTGCCTGTCAGTGGGGCTTCCCAGGGTGCCTCAGTTCATCAGTGCAGATAATACTGCAGAACCTTGTCCTTGATTTTGGAATGCCACAAAACAGGACAATTCTTTCAAATTAAATAAAAAGTAATGGCTCTGTCTATAGAACTTTTTAATTTTTTTTTTTTTTTTTTTTTTTTTTTTGGTCATCATGTGTCTGTCCATGTTTGTGAGGAAAATAATAGGGGAAAAAAAGGGTAAAGGAATGTTTGCCATAATTTTATAAGCTGCAAAAGAATTAAGCAAGAAGATGTGGGTTTGAGAGGCAGTTAAGGAAATTAAAAGGAGGCATCAAACATTAGCTTGATCCAGAAGTGCTTTAAATCCCATTTCCCCTTACAGAGCAAAAATACTAGCAAGGAAGTCTGACATGCTGGCAAAGACAAAATTTAGACACGTCAAACTGCTTCAAAATCATTTGAAAGTTTCTTGGCCCTCATTTAAATAAACTGGATCTTGAGTTTTTTGGAACTCTTCTGATAAGTAACACGTAAACCCCTTTTGATCAAATACTCTTTCTCAGGCAATTACTTGTTCTTAATTTAGAGACCAGTTCAAAAGATTGCTTGTTACCTTCATTTAACAAAGGTTCAAGTTCTGCAGTTTTCTGATCCTTTTAAAAAAGGCAAACAAGGAGAGTTTACACAATAAAAGTTCTCTTTTTATTCTCAAATTAATTATTTTGAAATATCTCACAGATTACATCAGTTTCTTCCTTGCATTCATGTTGCAAGATGGCGAGTATTGTATATTGTTAGTGATGCATTAAATTAGTTGTTTACATTATAAAATCTAAACATATTAGAATCTTTTGTGTTTGTCTTCAAAGATTCCTATTCTAATAAAGCTTTCTGAAACAAGTAAGGTTGTCTTTTTTGTTTAGTTTATGCATCAGTGGAGAACCTAAAGATTTGTAGCCTCTTGCCATCCCCGTCTGTGTTTAGTAGAGTGTAAGGAAATTGTGTTTTGGACAATATATATTATCTTTTCATATAAAAGGGAAAGTTATACTTTTAAATAAATTATTTTGCATTTAGAGAAGGTAACACCTGAGACAAATGTAAATGGAAGGAGTCAAAGTTCCTACTCTTTTCTCAAATAATTTGTTTTGCTACAACTTTTAATTAGAATAAAAGAAGTATGTATAATGTCCTGAAAAATAAAGATCTTGGCTGAATCCTTCCTATTTTTTGATGGCTTTGTTCACTCTTTGAGTCCAAGTGTTTCTGAATGTTAAGACCAACATTCAGCAAAGTATTTGGGATTTTAAAGAAACTTTTAAAGAAATTGTTTGGACTCTCAGTTTTGCTCCATAACAAATGTTTTAATAGAGTTGTAGTGAAACATGAAAGAGAAAATCAAAAGCTAATAGTTTTAATATAGCTGGAGCTGCTTGGTGGAAGTAACTTTACTTTTGAGGAAAGTTCATGACTCAAGTTTTAGAAGCAAATCAACTTCTCAAAGAGTCAGTTGGGCAGCATGGCAGTGGATGTCCACACTTACCCTCGACACAATCCTTTGCAGTGCAATATGTCTTGGCTCTTCATCTAGAGAAATGACTGCTCTAAGATATATGTGCACTTACATATATACACTTTGACTTTTTAGGTCATACTGGTCATACTGCATCTGCCTTATGAATCTGTGTTTTAATATGTTTAGACATACATCTTCCTATCCTAACAGTGTTGGCAAGTCATGAGTAAACAGCAAGATTTTATTTACCTGCCAAAGCCCCAAATAACTTGCATTAAGCCAATGACCAAATAAAATGTCACAGTTATACTTTATATCATCTGGAAGGAAAAGTAGCAAGCTAAGTGTTAACTTCAGAGGCAGATTATTTTCTGTGTACAAGATATGCCTTTTAGAATAACATGCCAAGAGCTCTTCATATCTCAATAGCCTCCAGAACATACAGCAATCTAACAAGCACTGGGTTATAATAAAACTTGGGAAATGTGACAAAATAAGCAGCAGAGTGAAGAGAACTGTACTGAAACCAGTTGAAAAAACAGGAAGGATAGAACTTGATAAAATTATGGAAAATCTTAAGGGACATCTAGTTTCTGATCAGTGAAAAAAGCAATGAGGAGTAAATGGCTATTTTTTAATAAGCTTTCAACTTTAGACAAAAAAGCAAAGTGTTTAAAAGGTACCAGATACTTCTGATTAAATAAAAAGTAGCTTTTTTAAGTGATGTGTAAAATTCAAAGAAAGACGATGTATTATTTGCCTGAAAGTTTTTTTTTTAAATGGAAGAAAGCATGAGAAAGTATGAAACAGTCTGATTAACAGCCTGCCAGAAGTTGTTTCAAAGGTTATCATCACTTGCTGAGTTATTTAGGCAAGATGTGTTCCCTCAGCAGCCTAAGGACAGCGCTATGTCTAACAGTGTAGTAGTAGCACTCATCTGAATAGTTTCAATAAAGTTAGAAGCTTATCATGAGGCTTTAAAAATAATACAGACTGTGATCCAAAGTCTAAAGTACAAATCAAGGCCTTGTGAGAAAAATTAAAAACTATGTTTCAAATGTACCCTCTAATTCTGACTTCTGATTTGACATACTTTATGCTACAATATTCATAAAAAAAGAGCACACACAGCTTTTAAAACACTAGTTCATTAAGAAATTCTGGCCAAATATCCTGATCCTGTAGACATTTCCATACTCATGTAGGTCTACATATGTGCTGTTCCATTGGGTTACCACATGACTGGTCTGTGCAAGGTACAGAATCAAAAGTGCAAGTTCAACTGGTGTGAGTGGAGGTTGATCTGAGGTGAAATACTAAATGCAGGCACATGGTCTGGGTTTAGGATCCCATCTTTGTTTTGGCTGGGCTTTTTTCTAAGTGCTGGAGACTGAGCCACCACATCTCACACGTACACAGTCATGTTAAGAACTGATGTTCCTATTGTTATTTTTTTAAAGCCTAGGGTGCATGAAAGCTGCAGTTTCCAGCTGTCTTATAATTTTTATAGTAGAATGAGTAATTTGTGTTTTGAACTCCCTTTTGCTCTTTCTATTTTGTTTTACAAAACATTGTAGCTGGTTCTTGCCTGCCCATTGCCTCCAGCTGGATGAAAGTGACTGAAGGGGAAAAATTTGTTCATAGTTGTAGAAAAAGAGGTGGTGAGAAGCATAGAAAAGTACAGGCTCTTTTTGAAATCACAGGAATTCATGCCCCTTGTTCTAAGAACTGATATGTGGCTGGCCTGTATCTTGAAGAGCAGTGTCTTGTTTTGAGTACTGCCTCTTCCCTCCTAGACCTCCCTCCTAAAACCTCGTTCCAGATCACAAATCATTCACAATTGAGAGAGCAGCAGCCCAGAGTATCAAAAACTTGGTATTTGACTGATGATTTGATCATGAGTGCAGTTTTTAAGGGGATGGTCTTTATCAGATGGATTCCAGGTTGTATGTTATGAACTTCTGCATTTGCAGTCATGTTTTCCAGTTCAAGTAGAAATTAGGAGATAAACAAGCCAAGTTGCTAGCTAAAAGTGGTATAACCAGGTAACATGCTTTGGTTTCTGTTATATTAAGAAGTCAGAATTTCTTTTCAGGTTGTGAATTGGACTGTGAGTAACTGGTGTAGTGCATTGGCTCTAAAAACTTGCTAAAGACAATGTTTCAGAGTGTCTATCTGAAGTTTCCATTCCAGTCCTTGTCTGGCAGAAGAAAGAAAAATCTCTATCACTTTTACTTCTCTTACTCTGGGGAGAAGTTGTGCACCTTTCTTCTAATCTTATCTTCCTCTACCTTTAACAAGATCTTGGTTTTGCCTTTGTTACTCTTAAGGCATCTCCCAGTAAATCTCTCTCATTGTAGGTATTGCAAGTCCAGTGTCAGGTTACCCACACCTTGTCTCAGAAGCAGAATAACTTCAGCTTCTTTAGTCTTGAAATACAGGGAAGAGTTTACATCCTTGCCTTATTTTTTCCAGAAAACATCAGACTTTCAATATACCTTTTAAACTTTAGGGCTTAGAGCTAAGTATGATCAAGTTCTAGTATATCAGTGCTATCTCTACTGGTAATAACACTTTCCTGTTTTTTGATATCATTCTGATCATGTGCCTAAGCATTTGCTGTGTAGCCTTTGCCTTTTGATATCAATTTTTTAATGTTGTCTTTTTCTGGAATAAATGATCTGCATCTGAATGAGATGGAACTTGCATCACTGTGGATTACACACTGGAAGTTCCATTTTACAATGCTTACGTGTCAATGTTAGGTTTTTTCAATTCTTACTTTTTGCTTGGGAGAAAGCAGAGAACACAGCACGAATGCCTTATCTGTGTTGAAAGTAGGTCTTTATAAATGAAAAATTAGAGTCAATTTCCCCTAAATTTGATTATTTCATGAATTCCATTCCTTAAGTACTGAAAGTAAAGTTCAAAATGTTAACATGGTGGTATGATTAGGATGCTTTTGATGAATGTGGTTTGTATGAGGCTGGGCTCCCATTCAGAATCAATCAATCAGTGCCCAGTAAGTTTTCTAAGTAATGTCATTAAAAGTTGCATTTACAGAGAATGTATTTGTGTTCTCTAAATTATCATCTGGTGTACTCTTTGCATTATATCTTTATGTAGTGTCAAAAATTAAAGTGAAAAGAAATCTTTAAAAATGCAAATTTTCCTACGAGTGTGCAGGAGCCAGCATTCATCTGAGCAGTGATGTTGAAACCAATTTATTAATCCCCTCCTATGTCAAAATACTTATACAGTGTTGGATATAATAAAATTACGACTATGATTAGGAACAGAGTTCTTCCAAATTTCCTCAAAGCAGAAAAAAGATAAATATATACTGGCATGTTGTCTGCATACATAGGAAGTAGTGTATATATTTTATATTTGTTCTGACTGAAATTGCAAAAATTTCTATGTCAATGAAAAGCAGTTGCATGAGTAGTTAAAATTAATTCACAGGAGCAACTTGTGTGTAAAGTCACTCACTTACATAGCATTCTCAAGACCTGGCCCAGACTACAAGTTTCTATCAACATACTTAAAATACCTTGTCACTGTGGTGTTTGTATGAAGCACGCATTGCATGCACAATCAAATTATATTTCACGTTTGGAATACATTTTAAATATTTTCTTTTGCTATAAATTTCTCCAGTACAATGTTTTTTCTGCTGAAATCTGAGATCATCTCCTTAATTGTGCAGTGTTGTGTTTCAGTAATTCAAGTCATGGTGCAGGTGGTACATGCAGTTTACTGATGTTAGAGATAGTATTTAAACAAGTCCATGCTCAGAGGTAGTATATCAAAAGTTTTTAAATTGAGGGTGACAGAAACTGGTGCTGCACTTTCATGTTTTCCAACAATGTGGAAGAATTTTGACATACAGCTGGAATGATCAAACTACAGCAGTTTCACTGTCTAACTTCATTTGATGTGCATTTCAAAGATATTTCAAAATTATTAAGTTGTATACAGTCTTACATTTTGAGAGTTTACCTTCCTTATGGAACATTTTAGTAAAGTCTGATACAAGGGAGCTTATGATCTCAAAACATCACATAAAGCTGATATATTTTTTGTAAATCTTCTTTTATGTTTAATTTTCAAGTCATGTAGAAGCTGTAGTTTCTACAGGAGCTGTTACTATAAAAGTGAAGCATGCTGCTACTAACCAGCCCACATTATTTTGCAAGCACACTTCTTCCATTGATGCAGGAAGAGACTGGCCTAGAAATACAGAAAATTTCTTTAGCTCATCAGCATTTTGTGTACATATAATAGGTGAAATTGGAAAACAAAGGCAGTGATAGGAAGCCCAGAGCAGTTTGGTGATACATTAGAAATTATATGATCTGTGCAAGCTTAAGATGAATTGTAGAATATTTACTAGTTTGTTGGTTTTTCATAGAAAAGCCAAGCAAAGTTTCTTTAAATCTCTTTGTTGTTTTGCTTAATACTGATATGACTCAAAGAGCATGGGGGTAAGCATAGATATAAACACTTTTTAATAGGGTAAAAACTGTATGTAATTTAAAATTTTCTGTGAATACTTGCATTTGTTCAGGACTCTGATATCTAGGACCCATAGGACTTAATTTACTTACAGTAGTTGCCTGAATGTATGTATCATGTAAAAGGAAAATCATCCTATAAAAGGATGATTTCAAAACTTAAGAAAATTAATTTAATTACAAAAATTGCTGTAAAGTATAATGATTGAAAGTTAGTTATATTAAAAATACCTACTTGAAAGCAGCTTCCTGGGTTTTTAATTTAAACTTTAAACAGGTTTTTTTTGTTTAATTATTATGAAGCATTTCCCTACAATTTTAGCTGGCATAAGATATTTTGTGATGCCTTGTTCTGTGCATTATTGCACAGGGATTTATAAGGGGTACCTCAACATAACAGCACTTGATAATTACCTGACCAAACAGCGAGTGATGGTTTGGTGTTGGCCACGCTCATCTGCAGCAATAACAAAGGATTAAAAGCTTCCTTGCTCCTGTGTTACAGTCCTCATTCTTTCCCTGCTGGCTCACACAGGCGAGAGAGATGTGTTTATAGCAAGCACAAAGCTCAGCAGAGGCTGGAGGAGGGAGCTGCTAAGTAAGAAGTCAATGTATGTCTCATATACGGAAAAGCAGCGTCCTGTGCCAGAGCCATTTCTGTCCCACAGAAGCCTATGGGGGGAGGATTGTGGCGTGTGATTGAGACACCTGTTGAGAAAATAGGCAACTATTGACAAGTCTGATTCATGACTGAGTGACTGCTCTGCTAGTCTTCACATGATCCCCACCGAGAGCGAGCCCCGACCGCCTGCTAAACAAGGGCTGTTTGAAGTTTCTTTTTAACATTTCCAAGACGTTAATTCAGCAGGACATCTCCACTGGGGTTCTCGATGTCACCAAATCAGCAGCTGTTGAAATCCATTCACTTCAGCATGAAATGTTTGCATAAGTTTTTTTCTTTTTTTCTTTTATTTGTGACAACAGCAAAGTAAATAAAACCCTAAAAATCCTGCACTACTCAACTTGTAGATGTGTGAGAACAGCTTCTGGTTGCAATTGTAGCTGCTAAGGCAAAATATTTATTTGTAGAGAACAATGACAACCAGAGTAGTTTATTATGATACAGAAAAAGTACTGATTTTAATAGACATTTCTGTCACATTTTTCTATGTAAACATTCGGTTAATTTTTGTGCCAGCTGTCGAACTTGTGTGAAAAGTGTTTTGAAATGGAATTGTCTTTGTTTTTCAATTCAAAAAAATCTTAAAAGTCTAAAAGCAAATGTTTCCTATTCTTTCCAGTCAGTAAATGAAATGCTGTTTTTCGTGTAGGAAAACATTTCTATCTGACTCACATTTCCCTGAGAAAACAGCTTGTATCACAGAACTAGTTTAGTTTGAAGGGGAAACAGAACAAGGCAAGACATGTAAACATATTACAAAGCTTACTTTGATATTTAAATGCTTTTTTTTTTTTTTTTTTCATTTCCTGGCCATCTGAAAAAAGGTGTGGTGAATGTAGTCAATTGTAAATAGAAACTCTGTATTTCAGTCAGCTTCATTGTTAAACCCGAGAACTGCTGACCACATATGAAGACTCCCGGTTTGAGCCATCCTTCCTCTGTTTATTAAATCTGTTAAGACTTAAGTGTATTTTTACAAGTTCATTAATGTATTCCATTCTCTCTGATGTATTTTTTCCCACTATTATCAGATTTCATTATATGGGAGGAATTATCAGATCAACCCATTATACAGCCGAGCAGCGTTAAGTCTGATTGGAATTTGGGCTTCCCTCCGTTTACAGGGGGAATATTGTGTAAATCAGACTCTCAGGTTTCAGTGGGAGGCACAGGGCTGCACAGCATCCATTTGTCAAGTTGATTGCACCTCAGCGAGGCTGCATTAGCTTGTCTTTGAACAGAAGTGAAATCCTATGCGAAGCTCCCCTTTCTGTCATTTACACTAACATCCATCCTCTTAAACCAAGGCCTCAGAAAAAAAACAAAGTGATGGCACAATATAATCAGTCACTCAGGTTGTCTGTCATCTGTTTTCTTAAGGAAATTACTTTTAAGTTAGTGGAGCAGAAAATTGAAGAAAATTAGCAGAAGGGTGTTGTAGAAGCAGGAAGAATTTTTAAAAATTACAGATGTACAGAGAGAAGCTCTATTGCATAGAGCCAAGAGAAATTCAACTGATTCTGGTTTTTGGTTTAGTGTTATCATGCCAGCCTACCCAATATGCAATAATTCAACTTTTAATGAGACTTTATTCATAAACTTGAATTGGGCTGTAAACGCACAATAAAAAGCTGGTATGCACATTTTCAGCTTTTATATCAGTGACTGTGTTTTATGATGCTGAATACTCCAGTAATTCGCACTCTTTTCCATGTGTCAGGAAAGCTGCCTACATATCTCAGAAACGTTAAGCTGGAAAGACTGTTGTAAGCAGCTCTGGGAAGAGACTTGTAAGTTTATTGAAAGTCAGAGAACGGGCTTTTTACCTGATGAAAATGGCAGTTGTAAATAACAATAATTTCTCAAACCAATGTAGAGTGAAACTTGTACAGTAGAGCTGGGATTGTTGCTACAGGGTGGAGGTGTAAATGAAGGGAAAATAAAGACACACATTTTACATAATGTAAAAAGCACCACATTTTAATATACTTCTTTTCCTCCCATCTTCCTAAGCTCTTCTATCCACTTTGGAGGTAAGTTTTTAATTAGGAATACTTTGGTTTCACTTCAATTGTTAAAAGAGTCAGTTTTGTCATGTGTATCTTAAGGGAACATTTTTCAGTGTGGTATTTTTTAAAGAAGGATTGTGTATGGCTATTTTAAGTTAGAGCAAAATAACACATTCCTAGTCTAAAATAAAAACAGTGAGTTCTTGCAACAAACTGGTGTGAATTTTGAATTTATTTAGTTATTTTGAAATAGATACACCCTCTAACAGCTTATCATGTAGTAAGTGACTAGCATCTGTCAAATGTGCTTGTTTCTTTTCTCCCTTTTTCATTCTGCCCCAGGGAAAATTGCATGTGGTCTTTATTTGTTTATATGATGAAAATATAGTAGAAATATAGTAGTTTAAATCTTACAGTGCAGTAATAGAAATATTACTGATCTTGGGTGAGAAACCTCTTTTCTAATATTTCTTTTACCAGCCCCCTTTTTTTTTTTTTTTTTTGCTAGAGATATGGGCACAGAACCTCACAAAACAAGTTGGGTTATTAAATTGCTCCATCTTAATATTTCTTGGAAATGTAGAAAAAGGTTACTATTTTATATACTATGCATAGTGTGTGCCTGTAACTTTCATAAATAACTGAAGATTGCAGCTAGCTAATTTTTCAGTCACTAAGTATAAGGATTTGTCATGTGTCCCTTGAAGAAAATTTAAATTGGCTTGACAGTCTTGAGTACACTTAAATTTGAACAGTTTTACTAAAAGACAGATATATAAGCATCTTCAGGATCACAGCATAAGTGAATCAATTTTTCTCTTCAAAAATAAATCTTAAACCATTTCAGAAGGAAAGTATTTTTAAACTGAGCATGTGAAATGATATAAAAAGTTACACATACAGAAATATCAAATGCACTGCTCACGCAACTCACATTTCATTAAGATATATATTACTTGAGGATATGATATGAAGAGGATAATGGCTACATTTTGCACTACTTTTCCCTTTTATAACCTAATGTTAACATTTAGGAATTCAGGAACTTGAGAGCCCTAGAGATCAATCTTGATTAGTTTATTTTTCTTTGTTAAGATTTTGATAGCCTGGTAATGCTTTTGTTTGAAAGAGTATTCTTTACTTCCTCTTGTGGGGCATGAAATATTGTTACACCCAGCTCTTCCTCTGAAATAGTGGAAAACAATTTAGGTAACTGAATCTTTGATGAGGAGAACTGAGATTGAAAGTTCTGGCATTTAATTGCCCTTTTACTCATAATTCTTCTATGTTTAACCTCAAAGGTGATTAAAAAACTTACATCTTAATTGCATAGCCTCATTCAATCATTAGTACTTTGCCTTGCAGCAATTTATTACAACTTTATTTCCCTGAACCATCAATGAAGATGATGCTGAATTTTATATTAGCCAAATGTCCTTTGGAGATTAATGTGGTAATATAGATTTTATGCAAGCTTTTTCCGCTTTAATATTTGTGTTATTAGATTGGGGTTATAGGTATAGCACAACTGCTTGGGCAGTGTAGAGAATGCTGCATGTAGTGCCTCAAGAACTGATGCTGGAGTTTTATTTAAAAATGCATCTGCAAGAGGAAGTAATAGCATGGCATTCTCTGATGTGCTTCTCTATAGCTATTTTTACAGCTTACACAAGGTTTTCCCCTTTCTGTCCCCGAGGTAATAGTCAGACTCCCTTTGTGAGAAAGCGCTGGGGTCAGATGGGTGAGGAGGGAGGATTGTGCTGTGCCACAAATGCCATTGTTAATGTTGGGCAAGTCACTGTAAATTGCACCAAAACCCCCTTGTGTTGGTTAGAACTCCTCATGAGAATTTTTCTGTTTGCAGAAAATTTGTTGTTCTGTTTCGTTTCATTTTAGAAAGATATTTAAACATGACAGATAGAAAGCTTTGAGACACTTATGCTACTCTACATAACTGCCATAATTAAAAAATTTATTTTTTTTTTTCTAAATCCACAGCATTCTCAGATTAGAACTGCCAGCTACTGGCATCCACTTTACAAGCATTTCTGCTTGCTCAGAGCTCAGGGAGATTTCAATGGATGAGGCTGGTTTGATGAATGCTCCAGGAGAGGTGTGCTGACACCAGTGCCAAAAGCACCGTCCTGCCTTTCCCCCACTCCTGACTTCTCATTCCTGACCCTCTGCCACGCTATCCTTTGAGCTATCACAGCTGTTTATCCTACAAGCAGTGAGGGAGAGGAGGCTGGGGGAGGACAGGACTGCTGCCATCACTCACTGCTCTGGTACAACCAGCAGAGTGTTGGTTTGGCTGCAGACTCTGGGGCCAGATGAGTGGGGTATGTAAGCAAATCAGAGGGGTCTCCCAGCATTGCAGAAATGTGAACTTGTGAAGTACCATGGAACTTGGTGAATGTTACATCCTTCCTCTAAGGATCAGGTAAGTTCATGCTAGCAGCAGCTCAAACAGTAGCAGCCTACACCCTAAACTCTAGCACATTTCACCTCCCAAAAAAAAGCATAAGTGAGGATGCTCAGGCACTTGAATTAAGTGAAAGAAGGTTATGACTGGATATTGAATTAATCTCAGTGGAAATTGGATATGTTTGGAAGAGTAGGGCAAAAGCAAAAGAAGAAAAAAGCATATCAGGAGAAAAAAGGAGAAAAAGCATATCAGAAGACTCAAATGAGGAGGAGAATTTGAAAATAAGAAAGAATTAGATAATCATTGTGGCAGCCCTACAGAGGTCTCAGTGCTGGCTGAAAAGGCTTCAAGAAGGGTAGGCAAGGATTTTTTGTTGTTATTGTTGTTGTATATCTCCTGCATTGAAGGAAACAGAAATAAAATTGGGGTTGGGTGATTCTGGAGGTGTTTTTTTAACTAGATATGCCTAAAAGATGTTTGACTTCATAATTTTCTCCTCCTAATAGAAACAGCCCTCAGGGCCTCAAACTTTGGCTAATCATTTAGGTCAAAAGGGTAATAATAATGTAGAAGACCATGAATTAGAAATGTACCCTGGGGAAAGCTTGACCCAATGCAGAAGTAGAAAATAACCATACAAAACTCTGTAATGGGATCCTCTGAAGCTGAATGGGAAAATGAGGGCTCATACAAATATGCTCACCATCTAATATGAAACATAACTCCAGAAGTATGTATTTTTATTCCCTGTTATGAGTGAAACCACAGTGGAGTTACTGTAACACTAAGGCTGAACTAATCCCATCACAGGATCAGATCTTGGTAATAAATAGTTCCAGGTGTGATCCTGGATTAGGAACATTTAGATTTTTTTAAACTGAAAGGTGTAGAGTTTTTTTCAGTCTTTCCACTGAGAAGGGAGGATTGTGTGAGGTGTGAAACTCCTGTCTCTCAAAAGACAGACCTGCCTACTGCATATCCTTTTTTACTGGTATATCTATCTCAAATACTTTACCAAGAAAGCTGATATTATTCTGCATATGTTATGAATGAGGAAATGAGGGGTGAGGATGCTCAGCATCTTGCTGGAAGTCAGCCACCATGGTGCTGGCAAACCTGGAAGTGCAAACACTGTCCCAGTGCTCTGTTTCATGGGTTCTGCTGCCTTCCAGGTCATCCTTACAATCTGCCATTTTATTTATTGTGAAACTTTGGGGTTGTGTGTGGACATGTTTGGAAAAGGGTCACTCTTGAATATGTCCATCCTGTGAGTGGCATTAGACAGAGATGGAATGAGCATGTATGTAAAGATTGTGCCATACTACACACACATGAAGAACCACACTAAGGCTACGTAGGCAATCTCATAGCCAGTGCCTTCACACTTCTCAGTCTTCACAGGCTATGTCTAAGTGCCTGAAGGTCTATGAAATAGGCTAAACTTGTGTGTGAGCTTGTGAGTCTCAGTTCCTTTCCACAGGCTGTATTGGCAGCAGATAGATGGCATAGCAGCAGATAGTGCTGATTATCTCAGACACAATTTGGATAAGTTTGTAGCTGAAAAAGGAGCTGCCAAGAGCTGTCTCTGTCGCCACACTAAGCATTTATATCTGTTTCTGTACCATCATCCCTCCCCAGAATTTATACAATGGCACATAACCATTTATACATCCTGTGCAGCACTACAGGCTTGGGGAGGAGTGTCTTGAGAGCTGCTCAGCAGGAAGGGACCTGACAGACAGCTGGATGTGAGCCAGCAGTGTGCCCAGGTGGCCAAGAAAACCAATGGCATCCTGGCCTGTATCAGGAATAGTGTGGCCAGCAGGACCAGGGCAGTGATCTTCCCCCTGTGCTCAGCACTGGTGGTCAGACCTTGAATCCTGTGTTCAGTTTGGGGCTTCTCATTTCAAAGAGGACAGTGAGGTGCTGGAGCAAATCCAGAGAAGGGTAGTGAAGCTGGTGAAGGGTCTGGAGCACAATCCTGTGAAGAACAGCTGGGAGAAATGGGGGTTCTTTAGTCTGAAGGAGGTTGAAAAGAGGTTGTAGTGAGGCTGGGGTTGGTCTCTTCTGCTATATCTCAAATGAAAAGATGAGAGGAAAGGCCCTTAAGTTGCATCAGGGAAGGTTTAGATTTGATATTAGGAAAAGAATTTTACTGAAACAATGGTTAAACATTGGAATAGTCTGCTCAGGGAGGTGGTGGAGTAATTATTTCTGGAAATGTTAAAGTGGCATCTGAATGTGGCACTTGGGATATGGTTTAGGGGTAATAATGGTGGTGGTAGAATGATGGTTGGATTAGATAAACCCTGGCAACCCTGTTGATTCTGTATCAGACCATCAGCTAAGTGGTTACTTCCACTCATGATTTTCCATGTGTGCATTCCACTTACAGGCAGGATTAAAACAGTTTGGCACCTGGAGCCCAAATCCTTAGCTCCCTAATCCAGAGAGATCAAAATGAAAAGAAAGCATAGTGAAATAGAAAGTATGCAGAGATGACTGTGTCTTATGGGGAGAAAGCAAGCAGGTGCTGGAGATCTGTGCAAAGAAAAGAGTCACCAGTAGGCATCAATTATAGGGCCTCACACTATGCTTCCTTCAGTGTGTGCTGCTGAGCAGAGGCCCTGAGCCAGGGACAAAGTGTTCTGGGACATGTCCTCTGTAGCACTTTTAGATTTCTTGAATAATTCACAAAGCTTTTGGGCACCTTTTCCCCAATCTCACACAAAGCCAATTGTGCTATAGAAGAGAGTTTAAGAAACTCTGTAAGGAAAACAGTTTACTTCTTCAGCCTTTATATAGGCATTTTAGAGCAGATTGCATTATTCCCTATTTTGGGAGAATGACAAAGCTGAACACATAGCATTTGCAGAGTTAGTATACTTTAGTAATTTATTTTTTATCTCTTTATGAGTTACAGCCTTATTTACATTGTAATAGTAATAGCCATGTTCTGCATATAGGTATAGTGCCTTTGATTTGGAGCAATACCAATTCCTATGCCAAATGAAGAAAACTGAGTGCTTCATGATTTAATTACTTGTGTTCTTTGCAAGAATAATTAAAGGGTCATGCCAAAATCTTATCAGAGCATGACTATTTAGCATGCCAAGACTGAAGCTATTTAGGTGGAATACTAATGACTTATTTGCTGACAAGATTCACTTTTAGAAACTGTCTCTTCACTCTTTCACTATTGATAGTTAGAAGTGTAAAAAGTATAGTTATCAAAATGCATTGGTGGGAAGAAAGAATAAATTTTCAAGTGACTTGTGATTAGAGATGCTTCAGTTTAGAAAAAAATCATCAGAGAAACTAATTTTTCAGAACTGAGCAAATATTTTCTGAAATATCAAGATATGGGTAGGTATTTGTAAGGCAACCAGCACTGGCATAGCTACTTATAGTAATCCTTCTCTAAATCTTCACCACAAAATTTTTGGACTCTAGTTACTTATCTAGAACACCAGTTCAATCTGTAAGTATTAGCTTGTTTCAGAAGTGTTGCAGCTGAATAGGAAAAACTGGAGGTTAAATTTTTTTGAATAGTTGAATAAGCCAAGATAGTGTAAAATTACTGTAGTCCATATATGCTTTAAAAAATAGATCCTCTATTTGCCATTAGATCTTCTTAAGCCACAAACCTCTACCTGGTTGTTTTTTCATAAGTGTTTTCTCTATAAAATTAATTCATCCATTCCCAAGCAATGGATTTTTTTTTTAGTAAAACACAGTTTTGAGTGTTGCATATACCTTGACCTAGAGAGTTAATCCACAGCTTTCCTTGAAGTATATACTCACAAACATTGGTCTTTTGCAGAAGAGAGTTTAAAGAATTTATCTGTAGATGCTTGAAGGAACAACCATTTGCTAAAGTAGTATTAAGACTTGCAGATTATGTTTAACATTTGAAATACATCAGTAGCACTAAGTCAGTTTGAGTGTCTCAGCAACTAACTAGTCTCAGAAAGAATCGGTGGGATCCCACAAAATGCTGATCTTCAGCATTTTTAGTGCTTTGCAGAACTGATTTCTCAGTCCCTAGGCAATTGTCCATATCATGCAAGTGCTGCATACTATTATAGTCAGAAGCCTCTGTTTGAGAGTAATCCAAGAAAAAATGCCAGTGTATTGTTTCCAAGTTCTCTTTGTGAAATATTTGGCTCCAATGCACAGCTAATTTTCAAAAGGCTCTTTGAAAGTCTCTCTTTAGAAAAATATGTATTTTTTATACACGCATAGTTCATTTTTAAACCAAATCTAGCTAAAAATTGCCACATAAGCTGTTTTTCAATAGAGGGCTAATAGCCATATTTTTGTGTCTCCACAGAAGGAATACATTTATATTTTTAAAATATAAGTATTTGAGTAGCCATATAAAATAAGCAACATGAAGGTGCCATATTGAATTCATTAAGATTTCTCTCTCATATGTAACCCCAAGTATCTAGATCCTTATAATTTTATTGGCAGAGGGAGCAAGTACATGGCTTGACAGATCAGCTGGGCTATGAATAGCTAAACATTAACGCACTTCCAAGCTCATGCTTTGATTTGGGTTTCTGCCTTCAGTGTAGGTTCAGAAGCCCCCACTGATGATACCATCTCCAGACCATATTTAGCAGACATATTTTGCATGTCCTGTTATCACCCCACCAAAGCCAGGAGATGGAGTATCCTTTGATCCCTGGTCTCTTTGGCTGTTCACTGCTCAGCTTTCTTACTGCTCTTTGTTCACTAGGGCATAACTTAAAGCTCAGTACCACGGCACACTTGCTGGACTCTGGGGCTGCCAGGCCCTAGGAAGCTGTGATTCCTGTGGCTGTCACTGTCCCAAGGATCAGTGGGCTCAAAGAAAACCAAAAGCAAAGAACAGGTCACTGATTCGGTCTTCTTCTCCTTTGATATAAGTAATTACTAGGAAGCAAAACTTAACTTTCACTTCATAAGCAGAAATTAGTACCATTTTTGTTTGACATAGTGACATCTTAAGTTGTTAAAGGGAGCCCTTGGTGGCTCCCAGGGATTAATAGGGGGAAAAACTTCCCTTGCAGGTCAGCTGCACGGATCTGTGCCGGGGCACGGGTGATTGGCAGCTGTTGCAATGGGATGTCTGCAGGAGCCCTGTGCAGGAAGCTGCAGCTCTGGGCTGGTGGGCAGGTGTCAGCACTGCAGTCCCACGCTGCCAGGATTAGGAATCTGTGCCGGCAGTGCCGTGACGGCTGCAGGCACCGCGTGGAAACCAGCTCAGGGCGAGACCTGGGGCTCTCTGCTGCTGGGGCTGTGCCTGCACGGGGAAACTGTGAAATCCACACCTCTCTGCAGGCTAGGCTTGCTCAGTGAGGCAGGAGCCTGTCCTGAATTGCTTTGTGCAGGCAGTTCTCTCTAAGCCTGAGCATCACAGCGTGGGACAGCTCTGGAGACAGTGAATGCCAAAGGGAAGGCTTTAATGCCCTTCCCTATTTCTGTCCCAGATTCCTTCCCACAAACCTGCATTTCACCAGGCTTTTTTCCTTATTACTTCAGCTCCTTGCTACACTTTCCCATGCAAGCTTTTTTTTTCCTTGTAAATGATGTGAAGCAAATACCTAATGTTATCTTTAGTGCTGACACAAGAAAATTAGAGGAGGTATATTACAGTGCTGTTCAGTATTCTTTCCAGAGAAAACTGCTGGTTAGGTCAATTTACTTGGCACTGTACACTGCTTTAATCTTAACTCAAGCCTGCTATAGATGTACAGCAGCTGGGTCTAATGTCTTCATGCATGGTTGCAAGCAAGTCAGTTAATTTCTGTTTGTTGAGAGGTAGGAATCAAGCAAATTTTTCTCTGTTGAATGGAAACATTGTGGGGCTGGTAACAGGTGAATAAGCAATACTGGATAACAAAACAACCTGGAATTACTGTCTGAACTTTGAAGGGCTAGATTCCATAGCAGAGAAGTCACAGTTTAGTCTCCTTTAAAATGGCAGTAGTTTATCCTCAAACCTTCAGTTAGAAGAATTAAAGGGAAAACAGGCTTGACAGACCTTGTTTGTGAGAAAACATGTCACCAGTGAAGAAGCACTTGCTTCATGTCCACTTGCAGTGATGTAAGCTGCTAATTGGGGTGGTCAGTTTATTACTAAACCTTTATTCAGGGTACAAAAGCTAAAGAAATTGCTCACTTGTCATGCTGAGATCTGCTCAGGCTCTCAATGACCTCTCAGGTTATTATTCATCAAGCTTGGTGAGCATATACTTCCATATGTCCATAGAGGTAGCCTTGGCTGTGCAGACTGCCTCCCATGGCCCAAGGTGCTTCCACATTCTGTGGAGTTGTCAAGGACTGGAGCTAAATTCTTTGGATCCTTCGACTTGAAACATGCATTTAGTGTTATAATCACTCAAGGAGTTACTACTTAAAAATAGGTGCTAGTAAAAATGTCTAATGCTCTGATTAAATGTAAGACATATGAGCTATGGGCCTTGTTGTATAACCAATAAGCTTCAATCATAATAACTAGTGGTAGCTTAATTACAAATACACCTTAAAATTGCCTATAACTGTTCATATATTTATAAAATAAAACTTTAGATTTAAAAAATGCAGCAAATCTAAAGAGTAGAAAATAAAATCCAGGTCTTTCTTCTCACACATGATGTGCTGTGGGCAAGGGGAGAGAGGGAGAAATAATCTCCTCAATTTAATATAATTCTTTGTTGTTATTGTTGTTGTTCCTGTGTCTGTATTCATAGAACCATAAAATTTTGGATGTTAAAAGGAATCTAGAAGATTGTCTAGTTCTACTCCCCCTGCAATGGGCAGGGACACCTTCCAATAGATCCAGCTGTTCAGAGTAGAATATTCTTCCAAGCACCATAATTCTTTCTAACAAGACCTTCTTCATCTGTTCAGCCTAGCTTCTCTCAATTTAGTGCACAGGCAAATATAAGTGTGGTAAATCTCAGGCCAAGTGGGATGCCAAATTAACCCTTCTTACTCCATGGTTGGCATTGCTACTGAAGTCTCCATATTGTCAAATTACCAGCTGAGAGAAGCTGCATTTCAGAAACCTTTTATCAAAGAATCAGTAAAAGGCTATTAAAAATTACTACCTGCATGGGATAGAGAATAAACAGAATTAATAATGTAATTTCCATAGACTATCTCTGCTGCTAGTTGAAAGAACAGCTAAGATGCAAACATTAGTCTGATATTTCCTCTCAAACTTGGCTGCTTAAAGCACTTTCCTGTAAAGTTTTGTGTTTACCTAAGCCCCTAGGGGTAAAGCCACCTTCCCCTCCCCTACCCCTAGTGGAGCTAATGAGCCATGCCTGTTATCCTCCCAAAACTCTAGTTTCAGCAGAAATTAATCCACTTTCTTTGCCCAGTTCTAACACATGCCACCACGTTAAGCCAGGAAAATGAACCTTCTTGCCCTTTTATGTTCACTGGAGACTGACAGATAGGTAGCACTTCTTTGTGTTTCCTTTGGTCATTATGTAGTCTGACACTAAAACTAAACCAGCTTAATTGCTCACTGCTACCCAGAGCCAGTTTCATCCCTTTCCTGCCATCTCATTCCCAACTGCAGGACTGTCCTCTCTCCTTTGTATGGCACTTGTCCTCATGGTGACTCAGTTTAGACTTGTAGACTTAGAAAAAAATGAACCCTGTAAAAATATGTTAATAGAATTACAGTTCCCCTTGGGGGTCAATCAGGTGTTTGTGGTGGTGGAAGTCTGGGGCAGGAGCACCTTCATGGCCTGAGAGGGGAGAGATTGGACAGCCAGTTTTAGCAGTGACACGGTTTTAGGTCAGCTTAGCTGTCGTGCCAAACTAGCCTTGGTATTCTGTAGAGAGATGCATAATTGCACTATTCCACAATAAACCTGTGGTGAGTCAGCCTGTATAACTGGATTAACTTTCCCAGTGAATCATGTTTCTAATGTAGTTCATTGGGCATGGCTGCACAGACCATCTGTTAGTGGTGAGACTGGTGTGTGTGCCTGACACGCCAGCCCTTCTCTTGGTGCCACTTCAGGCCTGTAGGAAGAATGAGGTGGAAAAACTGGCCAGTATTAAACATGATTTTTCCTGCCAAATTATTTGTAGGCTGGTCATTGGTATGTCCTGAAAGAGAGTTGTAGCAGCATAATTAATTAATTAATGGGACAGCACAAGGGCTGGACTGGTGATGGAGGAGTGGAGAGAGAAGAAGAAAGGAACTGCTTAAGCAGATATTGGCACCAAAAGAAATACCACTACAACCATGGCTGTGGTAAGGATTTAGCAAAGGTTTTCCTTTATCTAAAGTGTAAGGGACATTTACATTTGGAGCAGAAGGTCTGAGTTTAGCTGTACTGTCAGCATGCCACACTGTGAATTGTTGTGACAATCTCAAAGATTAGCAGGGTAACGCAACTTGCTTCTTGTCAGTCAAAGGGGGTGTGACTGAGCCCTGAATAAAGGGGAAGATAAAGCAGCTGTCTGGCCAAAACTGGCAGTAAGTTAGTTTTAGAAGGACCTTCTAGGATTAGATAGCGTATTCAACATTTGTAGGTTACACAAGATGAATGGGGGAGCAAGGGACTGAGAGCAAGGGTAGCATTTTGCAGATATCACTTGTCTGGGAACATGCACATCTCTGAAACTTCTCAGCTGGAGCAAACAGCCTGGGTAGATGACAGGACAAATCTGAACCTGCAAGAGATTGGATTTCTATACATAAACCTGCCTTAGCATCTAAAGGAGTTAGGCTGGCATCAGTCTGATTACAGCTCTGTGTTTGCTGGTATCTTTCAATAAATGCTACTGCACAAAGACCTGCAGAGACAATGGACTCTCAGATTCTCAGAAGGGGCTTACTGAAGCAAAAGGAGAATAACAGAAGAATCAATCCCACAGTATGACAGTGATGTTTTACAAACAGCTTTGAAGCATTTGAATGTGTAATATTTTGTGATTGCATGTAAAGTTCTCTGATGTCTTTCAGAGAAATTTAAAATCTTGCCATATGCTTCAACCTTCCTTTTTTTGTGTCCGTGGGTTATGTGCAAATCTTTAGGGTGACTGCTAGAACAGTTGTGAGCATATTGGATGCCTGCATGATTCAGGGAGCAACTTGAAATGTGCTCAGCTTCCCACGCTGACTATAGCCCATTGAAGCATCTCAAGACCTTGCCACAGCAGGCTCTTAGCAAGTGGACTGCATTATGTTAACTTCCTTGGAAGGAAATCAAGTACTGCTCCCTCAAAATCGCCTGTGCCTTTCTCCCCAAATTTATAGGGGCTGACAGACTTTCTCTCAAGTAATTCTTTAGTGCTACTTCGCTCCACAGTGTTTGAAGGAGGAAGTTGGTCGTGGAGAGTGTCCTGAGAGCCAGACCCATAGTGCATGCCACTGCCACCTCAGGTTCTTAGGAGAAGGCTAAAACCAGTTTGTGCCAGTGCTCCCCATCAGCTGCCTTGATTTTCAGACAGAAACATGACTGTCACTTTGACTTAATTACATCGTTTCCTAATGTACAATATTGTTCAATATTGTTCAGGTTTTGTTTTCTTGCCTGTTCAGTGTGTAAAGTCTTTATAACAAGACCTAAAATATTGGCTTTTTAGTAAATGAAAACTGGTATTACATTAATTATATCTCTTATAGCCTTTCAAATGAGAGGCAGAGCTATGTATATACAATTTTGTGTACTCTCTTAATAAAAAACCCCATTGAACAACTTTTTAGTCAGAACAGGATCACTGAAGAATTTTTCATGTATGTCTACAGAGTGCAGGCACATCTACATAGCATGTTACAAACTTAGAATACTTCATGTGTGTAAGCATGTTTTATTACTAAAAGTTTACTTTATGTACTGTGAGCCCTGGTCTTTATTTTAGGATTTTGTTTTACTTCTAGCTGTCTCAGTTACTAAATTTGAGGCATCTCCAATTCGCAGCTCAGTCACCTTCTATTTAAAAAATATGTTTCACTTGTTTCCCCTGAAAAATTTCTGAATTTCTAATTATCAAAGAGAGCTGTTTATCGTTGTTTGAGGTGTTTGTTTGACAAGCAGTCATGCAGAAATAGTGCAATGTGTAGGCTCCCAGTATAAATAGAAGCAATCATGATCCAAACTGCAGATAAGTAATTGGAATAATAAGTAGAAATAAAGACACTTTGTTGGTTTGCATTCCTTTTTCTGAAGCAGCTAAGGGCAAGTGTAGAAACTGATCCTTATCTTTAGTTTTTCCCCCAAAATAAGGATAAAATTGGATTTAAGAATGAGAGCTTACCTTATGAATTTAGGTTTATGGAGGATGTATTATAGACTGTCAAAAATAGTATGCCTAAGGCAAATTTACTTCTAAAGAAAAGAATGCAATAAAGCTTAGGGTTATACTGAAACTGAACTGCAATATATTATGAAATAGCTTGGTTCAGTAATTCCTGGATTGTTGCACTCAGATTTTCAACCACTATGATTCTTTGCTGATTAAAAAAATCCTCTGATAAATGCCAAGTGAAATTAAGGGTCTAACTTTTTCTCCTCTCTGAACTTCAAACCAGGTAGATAATAATTTGCACTTACCTAAACCAGCATGGTGACCTGAAGCTATTTAATATATTTCAAAGAGGTGATTGAGAGTAATGATGATGAAAGTAGCCTCAGTGAAAAGTGACCATCACAGCTATGTAAGAGACAATGTTTGACTAGGAAAGCTCTGAAAAACTGGTCCCTTCTGAGATGCTTTTCACTGATATAGGATATAGAGGATGAGGTCGAAGGACTTATGTATGGTCTGTGTAGTGTCTAACATGACTTAGCCTCAATGCTGATCCAAATTATAGCAGAACAAATTAGTCTTCTGGTTCTTCATTGTGTTTTGTGTTCTTCATCTATTGAACACAAAAGTCTGTTTGCATTATTCTTTGCTACAGGTTTGTAAATGTTCTGGAACTAAAGAATAAGCAGATGCAACCCATTTTTTCTCGTACTGACAGTTCTTGTTTGTAGACTAGTTGTAGAAATAACTCCAGAACATCTGACATCTTATTCATATGAAATGTGTTGGCAAAATTTGTCATGAATTGATTCAATTTCTTCAAGTTTCTTTTTGGTTCTCTCTCTCTTTTTTTTTTTTTTTTTTTTTTTTTTTTTTTCTTTTCTGTGGGAGCATTTCTATTTTTTCAATCGTTTTGGAATTTGGAAGTTTATTCATATCTCCTTAAGCGTATAATAGTTCAAGGAACACATAATCCCTTTCAGGCAGCAGCTTTTATAGCATGTGGTGGGTGCTTCTGAATCAGCATCAAATGTTGGCATCTCCACTTCCTCCTTCATCAGAAGTAGTGAAGTTTCCTCAGAACTAGAGTGAAAAAAATGTTTCAAGAGAAGATAAAAAAGTGGTTTTCCTTTCCTCAGGGGGAAATAAAAAGAAAACTAGATTTAGTATTAAATGGAAGAGTACAGATCCACTTTTCAAAATCATCCTGTGTACTTCCTTCAAGCTTTACACATTAGAAATTGGATTTTTTTCACTGAGGATAGACATTGTTGATAATAATGAAAATTGAATATATAAATTGAATAAACCAAAGCTTCTTTCTCCAAATATTTGTAATGTAATTTGATGTTTCTTCCATGTGTGGAAACCTTGGATTCAGAATATCCCATTTCTGGCAGGAACAACCTTCAGAATAATGGAGTTCTTAATCTCTACAGTCAGGTTAATAAAATGTCCACCAACATACTTTCTCAACTTTCTGATCCATTTGATGTAACTACTGGCAAAAATATTTTTCACTATTTAGAAAATCACTTTTGAGCTCCTGAGGCTGGTGCTCTGTCTGTCTCTCAGCCTCATACAGGGACAAGAAGCAGGGCCAAGAAGGAGTCACCCAGGTGAGTAAAATGTGCTGGGTCTGGTCCTGAAGAGGGCTGAAAGTCTGTGGTTGTTCTCCTGCCTGAGGTTCACATCCCAAATAATTCCACTGTATCCAAATCTTCCTCCTCCAAACTTCAAATCCCATTGTTCAACAGTCTGAACTCTGCAAGAAATCATTGATGAAAATGCTTCAGGCAATGGAATATAAAAAGGTTTCTGCTTGTAATGGGATCCCAGTATCACTTAAATTCATGGATAATCTGATTCTTTTTTCTTCTTTAACTGGATATTTTTAAGATACAAAATCCACAGTGTTTCAGCTTTCAGGAGCTTAGTGGGAAGAGCCTATTATACTATATGTCAGTATTACCCTCATCTCTCTTGCCAACCTCCCTGGTTGAAATAACAGCCTGAGAACAGGTCACTTTATATAAAATAATAACTGTGAGGAATTCATGGCTTTGCTCTTCCCAGATTATGAGCCCAGACACAAAAGTCTGACCAAAGCAATGGAGCCTTTACAAAACCTTTCCAGAGGAAGGGCTGGATGTCTAAGCTGTTTTCCCATCCCAACACAGAGAAAGATTTTTGTGAGATCATATATCAACAAATAAACTTTTAGCTAAGCTGTGGGAACAAAACCAAGTTATTTTGGCCAGTAATAACATCACAGTTGAGTGAGGAAGATGCAGAAACCTGAATTTTCAGATCTTAATTTTGTCTCATATTTCTAATACTCTTTGAAATTAACAGATGGCATTCTATCTTATTTTTACTTTAACTTTATTTCATGTTTAAATTTTTCATCAAAGACACATCATTTCTCAGTATTGAAATCAATATTCTGTGATAACTTAATTCCATTTCTGGATGCAGCAGACCTAGATTCCTTTCTACACTAAATGGAAACAGAGTGCAGGGTATTTAATATCCTGTCATTGAGACAATGCAGGCTGCTACTATACAGTGAGTACTATGAGTTTTGAAAATTAAAATGAGCTGGTAAGCTAACAAAAGAGTAAGATATAAGTATAGTAATTGTTTTTACATCTAAGTGAGGCCACTCTAAATAATTAAAAGCAATTTGAATGTTTTGAGCAATCTCTTTTAGTGTAAACTGTGCAACCAACTCTTCATAACATTAATACTTTGGAATAATTGATTTTCAAATACTGAAGTGGGCAGAGCATGAGGCTTAAGGCTGCAGGGCAATAAAGACAAATCAGATTTGTGTAAAGATCTATATTTTGAAAAGGCAGTACAAGTGCAGTGAAGCACAGCTTGTCTTAAAAAACAGCCTTTGTCCTGTGTGGAATGGGTTCTATCCTTTATTATATGTATAGCTTTTATTTTCATGAAAGAAATACAGTATTGTTAAAGGAGGTGGGCATTCATAGCTTTGTTAGTTATAGCAGTCTCCAGTCTAAGGCTGTTGAATTTAGGATATAAAGCTGTTTCCAACTTTCTATACATACAGTATATATATATACTGTATATATGTACTATATATATATACCCAATATATAAAAAGTATATATATACCCAAATAAAGTAAACACCTACTTGGGCCAGAGCAGAGCTGTAAACAACCTGACTACTTGCTTTTATAATCTGAATTCAGGTCCTGTTACCACTCCTTTGCTCTCCAGTAGTATACTGGGTCTGGCTGGGATGGAGTGAATTTTCTTCCTAGCATCCTGTGCAAGCCACAGCTATGATTTGTGGCAAAACCAGTGTTGGTGACATGCCACTATTTAGCCACAGCTCAATGGTGCTTGCATAGAGTCAAGGCATTTTCTATCACAGTCTGCCCCAGTGCAAGCAGTGTGGATTGGGCAAGAGTTTGGGAGGGGACACAGCTGGGGCAGCTGACCCTGACTGGCTATATTCCATGGAGATATTCCATGCTGGGTGACATTATGCTCAGCAATAAAGCAGGGGGAGAGTCCTTCCAAGATAACCATCACTTGGAAAGTGGCTGAGCATCAGTCTGCTGTGTGAGGTGATTGCCTGTATATCCATGGTTCTATCTCCTTTTTCTTCACTTATTAAATGGTCTTTATCAACCCATGAGTTTCTTCACTTTTTCTGCTCCAATTCTCTCCCCCATCCCACTGTGGTGAGAGGGAGTGAGAAGCTGGGTGAGGCTTAGATACCAGTCAGACTAAATGCACCACTAATATTGGATGCTTCCAAAATTTCAGTTCAGCAGAATATGGTATTCTGAACTAACAAGGTGTATAGTACTGAAAGCTCTCAACTTCAACTTTGACATTGCTGTCAATAATCAACTTTATTCTCACAATATAACAAAGGCGTGGGCTAAGTATTCCTTCCTTTTTCTTTTCTCATTTTTTAACTGTTGACATGGGCACATATTTCAAGACTTTGATCTCATATGTGTTTCTTAAACCTAATCTGCCAAGGAAGTGTGAGCAGGCCATGGATTTTGAGCATGGATCAAAATGGAGAATCCATGTACCTAAACTACACAGAAATTGGATAGCTTGGCCTGCAGTGTCTATCTATCAATTTCTTCATTTCAATGCTATCATTAAGTTACTCAAAAACTGAATACTAGGGCAGAAAATGTGACCTGGCATTTTATTATATATACAGCATTTCCTGAGTTAACTTGAGAAATCTCTTCTAGTACACAATAGACTGTATTGCTCTTTCTCTACTCTATGTAGACATAAACTCTTCAACATTTAAGGCAGTATGTTCATCAGTGGTCTGAAAGAAAGCATAAAATCATCTCTTGGTAATGTTTGCTGATATCATGAAGGCAAGAAGAGTGTTAAATGGTGGTAAGCTATAGAATACAATGCAGTAAGCCTTGCTGACTCCACAAAGTGCATTCTGACTCAGCTAACTGCACACTTACTCATCAAGGAACAAGGGATCAAAGCCATACTGTCAGCACAGAAAATTTTGGCTTCTAATTAGCTGATCAGGGTTTGTATAGGATGGGCAATTGAGTAAGAAGTCCCATTGAGCACTTGAACATGAATGTGACAAGTAATAGTAATTATGAGCTACAAGATATATCCTTGAATATGGCATTGGTCAAGCTGATGCTGGGGGATTTCATCTAGTCCTGATGTCAGCATTTTTGAAAGGATATGGAAACACTGAAGTAAGTTCAGAAAACAGCCACAAAAAAGTATTTGCTTGAGGAAGTGGGGAAAATGCCTTCTGGTGAGAGACTTGGAAGCTCATTTGGTGTAATGTCTAAAGGAAAAAAATTGGGAGCTGGCTTGATTCTTTGAGGAAAAATGCTTAGAAAAAAATTGGGTTTTACTAAGGGACTCTGTAATTTACCTCAGAAGGACATAATTAGAACCACTAGCAAAAATCTGAAGGTACACAAATTCCAATGACAAACAATCAGTTCTGAACTGAATCAGTTCTTACCCATAAAAGAAGCTTCTAAATGTCCCTAACAGGCTAGGGTTTTTTTGGTCAATTCTCAAGGTTGGCAGTATCATAGGAGGACAGACTAGACCAACCCAAGTTCCCTCCTGGCTTTATGAATTAATGAACATATGTGCTTTATAACTACAGAAGAGAACAGAAATCTCACAAACCTGTAACTTTCCTCAGTAGACCAAGTAGCACAGGAAGATCAGTGCACCTTGTGAGAGGGCATGGAGCTAAATTGAAGGAAGCATCCTGGGTGTGGTGCCAACTTGCTGTCATAGTGAGGTCTGAGGTGAAATCTAAGGAGCTAATTCTACTACCTGTGAGTGCTTCGTGTCTTTTCCACTTCTATTTGGGGTTTTCAGTAGTGAATTCACTGTGGTTATGTGGTGGTTTGGGTCTGTCTCTATCTCCTGCAGTTTCTAGCTATGATGAATTTCTCAAAATAGAGAGGAAGCTTGGCATCCAGCTCTGCTTAATGCAAACACAACTCAGAAGTGCAGTTTTAAAATGGTTTAAATCAACACAACCAGGCTAGTTATTTAGCTTGTTTGCTGTTTTCTTGGGGGAAAGCAGGACAAGTTGCTTTTTGAATTCTTATATGTAACTTAGGCCTTATTCTTACCTCTCTCGATCAATGCTAAATCCCACGATTCTTATGGGATTGAAGAACAGGCTTCCAAGAGACAAACACTGTCATAGACTCTGGAGTTCTTTGTCCATTTAACAAGTTACTTTTACAGTACTACTACTTTTTCAGCATTGGGTGGTTTTTCCTTTTTTTAGTAAAAGAAAATATTAATACTTTCCTGTGTATACTTACCGCAGCATATATTTCCTTACACAATATTTTTCTTTTGGTTGAGTGAGCCTATTTTGTGCCATGTTTTATGTCTCTATGAAAGTGTGAAAACTACAGAGAAGTTAAAGAAAAGCTCTCAAAAAAGTTTGGTGACTTAACTATGGCTCCAAAGCTGTGTTCAAAGCCTATTCTGGAGCTTGAACTGGCAGACAGTAACAACATTTAAATACTCTGTTGGATACATTATTCAAGCGAAAAATTTTCATCCGATGGAAGAGTTCTCTCTTTCCATGTCTCCTTGCTCTCTACAAAAGGATATATTATTTTCTATTGCAATCCCAAATATATGGATTTAAGGTGGGGAGTTTGTTTGCATTGTAGGGGAATTTGTCCTTAAGCCACAGAACAGTGTAGCCTGTAGTGAAGCCTGCCCCAGTGCAGATATTACTTTTCTTCCCTCCTTAATGATCAGAATCCATTAGCAAGGCTTAGCATATCCAGATTTATCTTGCTTGAGTTGATATCTCTGTCCAGTTCCATTAGCACAAAGCAGGGTTCTGCAGTGTGCAAGGTCCCGACTCTCCCCTGCTCCAATTCTGTTTTTTGTTTCACATACACTAAAGAACTCCACAGGCTGATTTTAAGACATCTCTGGCCACTCTGCAGAAATGAGCAGAATTTTTCACCACATGGACAGGTAATTTAATTCCATATTTTATAACTGCTGTGATTTACTACTACTGTGATTTATAGCTACTGTGCTGGAGTCATAATACTCAAAGCTTCCTCATAAACTATAGTCACTAAAGCATCTTGCATACCTTTCAGATGCCTACAATGCTTCTAGGTTGGGTTAATTTTACGAGTTTTTCTGTAATGAAAGTACAGAGAGAAGCATTTCCAAAGGCTCATTCCTCCCATCTGTTTATTCAGGAGAGGATAAATTGTGCTCTAGAGATACCTGTCTCCTTCTCACACAACAATGAACTTTGACTGCATGGTGAATTCAGGGTTAAGTGAGAATGGGTCCATCCATTCATTACTAGCTTGCCATTTCTTATGCAACCAACAGTTTATTGGGTTTTTTTATTAAAATAAAAGATACTGCTGCTTATGAAACTTTAGCTTTATAAATAGGTATGGTTCCAGGTTTTGCAAGAGCACTGGCAGTAGTGACTCATTCTGGCATTTGCAGACATTCTGCAAAAAGTGTTTGTGGGAGACAACACCTCTGTAGATCAGACACCTCTAGACCTGGGTAAATGGGACATTGTATGAGGATCTTGCAGGATCAGTTTTAGGAACAGAGTTCTTCTGAGCAGTCCAGTTCCCTGTAGTTATTCTCCAATGAAAGTCAAGAGTTTTGTTAGCTTGAGGCTGAGCACAGAAATCTAGCCATATTTAGCTCTAAGGGAATATGTGTTTCACTGGTAAAGGAGATAGTCATGAGGATGGCCTGAAACAAAAGGAAAAAAATGTTTCAAAGTGGAGGGACAATTTAAATTCTTAAAGCTCCACTTCTATTAGCTACTTCTTGGCTCCTAGTGTATGAAGGCTTCTTGGCATGTGCCCTGCCTGGGGTCAAGTGGGACGTGGGAGAGATTGTGCTTGGATGTCTGGAGTACTACCACTTGGGGGGGGAAATGTGTAGCATTCCAACAGATATAATTAATGACAAGTGTTGTTGTCTTTCTCCTGTGCCATCCACCCAATGGCTGCCTGGTGCTGACCCCTTGCTGTACCGCTGACCTCTCCAAAGTTTATTTTAAAAAGGCATCCTTGCTTTCCCAAACTTTTCAGCTAGGCTTCCCTTGGGCTTCTTGTTCAGTGCATGCCCACAGACTATGCCTGTGTCCACTGCTCAATGATCAGACACAAGTGTTTCCATTAGAGGGATGATTAATGGAAACTTCCTTGGGAATGGGAAAGGGAAAAGTGGGTAATACAAGTCAAAAAACGTGTTAAAGCTGAACAAAGAAACTTTGTTTCTTTGTTTCAAAAATAACTTATTTTCCAAGTGTGCTGCAAATTGTTCTTACTCACTTGGTTCCTGCCCACATCAGTAAAATGCTGCAGTTGTTTCCACAGGGGTGGGCTTGAGAGAAGTTTGTGCTTTCAACCCACTTTTCAGTGAGTGACCACATCAAATAATTCCATTGGCTGAGCTGGCTTCCTTGTTGGCAGATTTAGTAGATATGGGTTTAATGCTGCATAGTGCAGGTGCATGAAATTTTCTACATCTAAATGCAAAGTAATAAAACAATGACTGAAGAGCATAGAGGAATCCAAACTGGCTATTATGAGAGTGCAGCTGTCAAGTTACTCCTTACTGGTAGCATTCTCCAAACAGAAAACTGCATGACTAAGTCCTTCATTTGCATGATGAGGATCACAGATTCTGTCTGATCTCAAGCTTCTCCTCATGCTCTGCTTACCCTTTTCCAATTACAGCATGTTAGAGGCAGAAACCTGCTTCTTCCATTCCCCTTAGACACCATGTTTAGCTCTTTGAATGTCCAGGGATAGGGTCCATCCTGTCAGCCCAAGCAACATGCAGATCGAAGCAGCACAGCAGTGAAATGGGCACAATGATATTTTGCTACTGAGGAAACTGGTAAAAAAAATGAATTAGGGACAGAGAGCCTAATAAACTTGGGAGGAGAACTAGAAGGTCTCTGCTGCTTCCCAAGGAAAGTTCCTAACAGTACCAAGTAGGACCTTCCTCAATACATTACAAGGAAGAAGCTTTGCTGTCTTCCAGGAGAAATCAGAGCTTTTGTAGATTGCTCTTTTAGTCTAATGGTGTATTAAGAGCTTTGAAGAGACCACAATAGAAAATGTTACCTTCCCAGGAAGCAAACAGCATGGGTAGCAGCTCTGCCTGCCAAACATTTCTGTTCATCAGAAACAAGCAGCTCTAAATGAGTTGAGTTACTTGGTGAGTTGTTATTTAGCATGCACACATCATATTCTCTAAGGAATCCATTTTTGAAGGCTAAATCTTGATTCTGTTGCCAAATTAGAAAAACTGGGCAGTTGCACTGTAGCAGAGCAGGGAAATTGATGTGTGGAACTGCTGTGGAGCTGTTCTCCAGGTCTGAAGCTCCTTTGCCATGTGTACAGAAGCAAATAAATTCATTCCATGTTCACCGCATCAGGCATGGATGTGCCTGTTCTGGCTGGGACCTCCACGTGCCTGCGCAAAGGGAAGGCCTGCCCCTCCCCTGCATAGCAAAGGCATTCTGCTTTTGTGACATCTGGGCCACTGCAGCTGTTATAAGGAGGGGTTTGCTCTTTTTAGAAATTATTAGCCAAGTAAGCATGTTGTTTATTAAAATATTCAGTGTATGTTGTAAACTTGTAACTCTGATATAGAAAATGTCAGCAAATGATTCTGAAATTTATTGTAGATTTCTTCCTGTCCCTACTCCAGTGAAGGGTGAGAGTTATATTTGATTGAACAAAATTTGACTCAAAAAATTGCATATATGGAAAATCATATAGAATATTGAAGGAAATTATTTTACTTTAGCTGTTCATATATGATGAGCTTTGATGGGATCATTGCAGCAGTTAAAACACAAGAGAGCTAGTGATCATGAAGAACAGATAGAATCTTTTTTTCTTATGTTTCATCAAAAACACTGTTCATTTCAAGTTGGTAACTCAGTGTGCAGCTGCTGGTAACACTGATACCAGTAGAACAGCTTTTATCAGTCATGATATTGTAAATAAGACCTGAAAAAGATTGAAGGTTAGCAATATAGCAATCTAAGAAGCATATATGACTATATGAAAGAACAAACCTTTTGTAACTTCTGCAAGACTTACTTTCTTAAAAAAGAGAATTTCTTAATTTTAGTACAAAATATTTTGCCATCTTCTTTATTGTCTTCTTTCACAGTCTGCTAAGTATAATAATTATTAGATATTTTTTCTCCAAGATTGTTGGGTTTTTTGTCAGCTACCATTTTTCATTTCTTTGCTATTTACAGAGACTTTTTTGCAGCATTTGAATGATTGATATTCACTGTATTGCTAATTGTTGCACTCTTACTGGAGAAGACTAACAAACTTTGTCAGTTCATTACTGCTTCTTTTGTTTTGTTTTGTATGATTAATGCCCATTGTTGATAACAAGTTACAGTTCAGTCAATTGTGGCTAAGAAACAAAAATTAAATTAGGGAAATATAGAGAACAAGAATGAAGTTAAGGAAATATAAATTATTAACCAATTTGCAGGGGTGGCTGATTCTAATGAAGTGAGTTTCTTTACTAAACACATTTGAATATCACATTCCTCTATAGCAGAGCTAGAAAGAAAGAATGCTAGAATATTTGAAAATGGGTTTGCATTGTACCATTAGCTCCTTTTTGCAGTAAAACATTATTTTAGCCTAATGGAATCTAAATTGAGTAGAAACAGGGGAAAAAAAAAAGGATATGTCATAAACCCCACCTTCAGGGCAGCTGGGTTAGTCCACTGCTTTAGCATCCTTAGTATTGTGTGTCCTGAACCTAAGGGGTGCACAGAGGTTTACACTTCTCTGCCATATCTACAGAAAGAGGGATGGACCCTTTCACATCTCTTCTAGACAGGCATGAGTTGTTTTCAGGTCTAGAACAGTTTGTTTCCAGCTGGTAGGCAAGGAGCAAAACTGCAGTTCTGAGGTATAAATGTGGTCTACAGAACAGAAAGGTTTTCTGTACTGGATCTTCTTTTTTGGCAAGTAATCCATAGGAAAAGAAAATACGCTGTTTTGCATGTGTGTTTCTAAAAATGAAGGTGAATGTATCCACACAACAAATAAGGAGGACAAAATTATTTTCATAGAGGAGCAGGTCGAAATACAAAAAGCAGTGGTGTCCATTAAGAAGTATCTTCCTTTATGGCTGGTCCCCAGCTCACTTCTGTTTAGCTGAATGTGTTTTGCAGTATAGTAAAAACACAAGAGAATCTGTCTCTTAGTGTAGGGATTAAGTTAAGTTCTTTCTGTATGGTTTAGAAAAGTTTTCCTCATTTACAGGGAAAATGAAGGGTAAGTATCAAAGTGTTCCTTACTGATGGCTCTTCCAGGGACTTGCTTTATTTTTTGTTAGAACCACTGTAGTACTATCCTTTGCAGACTGACATTGGTTTACATCACAGTTTGGATGATCTTCTCCAGTTGTATAATCACAGACCAGCACGGGGAGTCTGTGGGTGGTTTTAAGAGATTTTCTAGGTTTCTTTGTTTCAGGAGTTTGGTGTCCAAACATTATATGATTTGTTTATACTGATTTCATTGTGAAGGAAAGAATAAGTCTGATCTCCTCTTTACTGTAACTCGATAGCATGACAGTTATCTCAAGCATGGCTTCAGTTAGGTTTTGTTTGTGCTTAAGGAGTATTACTGTCTAATATGTATAACATTATGCATGTATTTTCTCTGCTTCTAGTAGCAGCCTTAGAACTCTAGTGTTTCCTTCATGCTCTGATTTTATTATTTATGTGACAGTTAAAATTATTAAGTTCTTAGAACTAACTCAGACCAGACAAAGTTTTACTCTCTACTATCATTTAACTTTCATTAGTACCTTTGTTTTTATTCTGAGTGTGTTGATTTTAACTAACTTAATTGTACTCTGTGATGGCACAATAAAATTGCTTGTATCCTGATCCTGGAAACCCTCTCCAAAGGTTTGCATACATCTGCTGGCTTATTGGATCGTTTGCATGAAGAGAGCTTGAAAAGTGAAGGATTATTATTATCTATCTTAATAAAATCTTTTATTAAGATAGTACTATATATTCATTAACATGCCTTATGCAGAAGAATGTTAAGTGAAACAGCATCCTGAGGGCTTTTCTTCTTAGCTGTGGTTGGATAGTTGCTAGTGGTACAGTAACATAGACTTAGGAAACATGAACTCTTTCCACAGCCTTCAGGTGTTAATAATTACCTGTCACATGTAATGTCTAATGCATGTGCAGCTATTGATCTACCTTCCCAGACAACCAGAGCCTTCACATAACAAAACCTTAAAATATTCAGGATTACACAGAGAAAGGATGAGAAGGAATATTATTGCATCCTACCTTTTAAAGAAACTCCCAAAAGCAGAAGTACTGGATTGCAATTCCTGCTTTCATCACTTCAGAACTTACTGCTAAAGTACCAATTAGATAAAGAGCAGAAATTATCTAGGGAGCATGGGGTGATCCTCAGGACAGCTGTGATCAGCCTGTAGGGTCAGACTCGCCCTTTCTTTGATCCATGTATGTTGACTTTTTTTTTTTTTTTTTTTTTTTACAACACCTGAATCTTCCTTATCACAGATCTTGGAGATTAGATTGTCACCTAGGAGGTAGGATACATAGTTTGCTAAAATCTGAAATCTTTATGTAACATACTCTGGACAATAGTGCTTGCACCTATGCCATTGACAAAAAGGACAAAAAGGACAAAGAGGAGAGTCTCACCTCCACCCACTTCTCTGCTGGACACCTCGATGACAGCAGCGAGCTCTGCTCAGGCCTCTCAGGGAGCTGAAGGGCCAGGTGTCTTCAGGAGAGGACTGAACATTTGTGGACACAGCTGACCAGGCTGCCAGGCTTCTGCCTTGGTCCTGGCTTTGCAGAGGAATTCAGAGAGGAGCAGAGTTCACCCCTAGGCTTGGAGTGCCTCATTGCCTGCAGGTAGCTCCACACTCACTTTCTCAGCTCATTCTTCAGAGAAACCTGTCTCTGATCTTCATGCTGAGTGAAATAACTCAGTACTTAACTTTAGACCTTTGATTTTGTTCCAGGGATGTGCTGTTTAAAACTTCGCCCATTCGGCGCCTAATTTGTAAGCACCTGAATTTTATTATTGAATCTAATCCTGACAGGTGGTTTTGTAACTAGCAAGATTTTGAGTTAGCTCTCTTTGACAGCTGTGGATAATGAATTTTAATAATAGATGCTAGGATGAAATGATAAAATAGCCGTTAGCAGATCTTCCAGATTAAACCCCAGCTGTTTGGTAAAGTTTTTGGACATATATCTATATTTTGGCTATAACTGTAAAGGGAGTAAAAGCAGGTCCATAAGTGCAGAGCTCAGTTAATCAAAGACAAGGAGTGTCTAATCTTCATTAGTGACCTACTAGTTGGAGAAGTTCCTGAATTTAAGAAGTTCTTCAGGAAATCTGGTTCCTGCTGTCTCTCTTGGAGCACTTTTTGAAGTACACAGTACCAAACATATACCATTCTTACCAAAAAAACACACAGGACAATCATGGACATGACTGAAGATGCCTCTTACTACCTTTTTATCTTTCTATCTGTGCAGTAGCAGACTGAAGTAGGACTTAATGACTAAAGCAAATCCAAGTGAACAAGGCCAGTTCCTACTTAAATCAGCAACAAATAGCAACAGAAGCTGAATCTGAGGGTAGATTTGGCCTTTCCATTAAAAAGGGGACCTGGAAGCAGTAGAAAATATAAAATAATCCAATAAAAATACATCTACCACATCACAAAATGCACAGGAAGGTAGCTGCTACTGATTTTAAGTGAGGACTAATCCTTTACCTGAGGACACATTTGCTAAGAAATATTTTGTGTGTAAAATAGCAGCACTAGGCAGTGGGAAAAATATGTATTCTGAGGCTTTTATGCTATGGTGTCATTTAACTTGATCACCGGAGCGATGAGCCACTGAAGGCAGATTAGTTTTTTATTTCACCTTAAGGAAATACCCAAATACCCTCACAGGATTTTGAGGTAAAAGGAGAAGCAGTGAAGTCATATAACAGCTCCTGTATGGCAAAAAGGCAGGTCAAAATATTATACTTTAAAAAAAAAAAAAAAAAAAGCTTGAAAAGGCATAGGAGGGACTAAACAGTATAGGTTTGTTTTTTGCTAGAAACCCAGGGGTTTTTCTTTCCTGCTTGTTGTATAATAAAGACAAACTTTGGGACACTTGAAAAATATTCTCGTACCTGAGACAGAAACCTGAGTCAGAGCATAAGGCTCAACTTCTCCTTTTCTTTACTAAGGAGCTAGATAATGTACAGCTTTCATTTACCCACCAGATTCAGCAGCATCTTCCCATTTTTCAGGTACTGCCAGAATTCTCAAACCCAAGTGGTAGATTGGAATTGATATATCTAATCTAAATTTTTAAAAATCTACAGAAGACCTCTTTTTAAAAATCAGCCTTTTCACTTGCCTCCTTCTGTCAGAATATGTGATGCTATCCATACACTAACTCTCAAAAAAACCTGGTTTTATTTTGCAGGTCACCTCTAATTCCAAGCCCTGAGAGCTGGGAATGCTGGACACTACAGGCTAGTAAGGAATGTATAGGGGCTTAACAGCAGGAGCAACAGACCCAGGTTAAAAATTCAGTGACCAGGAACAAATGTGCCTTTTATTTCATCTCCCACCTAAAATCCTAGATACAGTTTATTGGCTTTAAACTTTTCTCATTTAGTAGAATAATCTAAGCGTAGTGTTTCTTCTTAATCACATCCACTTAAAATGGGACATATATGGCTCTATAAATTAAGCTAGCACAGAAGTATTCTTTGTTTAAAAGACTTAGAAATGGCTTGACAGTTAACTATTAAATGGTGTCTAAAATACCTGGAATTTTCCTTGAAGGAGGTTATGCCTCTACTGAAAATGACAAAATCAAGTTTAAACCACAAGTGATGGAAATGTACTGCTTGATTATCTCAAAGTCAGCAGCTAAGTGTATGTCTAAAAAATATTGAGCTAAAGTGTTTCTCAAGGTGATACAGCAGCTTAATGGCAGAGTCACCTTATTCTGAATGAAACAGACTTTTCATCCCACAAAACCCAGCAAGAATGAAGCATTTTAATTACTTTTTAAATAAACTATAGAATTGTTAAATTTTTCTCATAGAGACAGATCAACAAGTATATGAATGTGGCAAACCAAGCAGTTATTAGTGCAGTGGTTGCATTTTGCACTTGTATGTGATATTTTTACTGAAGAGTCTATCTTGGACCTAAAAAACCTTTTCTCAGAAATCATACATTCTCATACAAAGTTTTTTCTTAATTTAGTATTTTTCTGGGGAAGAATTTTGACCAGCTCTCCATTACACTTCTAGTTGAATGTCAGATCCAGCTGCTCACATGTGCCCCTGAACAAATATGTGCAAGTCTCCTCTTTAAGGAGCAGCAAGATCTGCAGCATCCTTGCAATACTGATGTACTTCTTCTCAAATTTGGGGTCCTGACATAAAAAGGCTGGAATGAAGGATATGGTGTTGCACATACCCAAGTGAAGGCAGGGAGCCAACAAAATGCTATTGTAATTACAAGTGAACATTCTTGTATCATAAAACTGTAAAGAAAAAACTATAAATCAGAGCTGGCCTGGTGGTCCCTGGCAGCAAAGTGCAAAAGATTTGAGCTCATTCCCTGAGCTAGCCAAGAGTGGGATCCTCATGGCAGCAGCAGCACCTTCCAAGGGAAGGGCATTCCTTCTGAGTGATGGTCATGAAGCAGTGATTTTGGTGGGAGTCAGATACAGTCTTCAGCCCTGAAGGATTGATAGTCTGAAAAGGGCTGGCCATTGTGAAAAGTAAAGCAAGCTGTAAACAAGAGGAATTTTGTCTTCAAGAGAGTTTGTGTGTGTGTTTAGGAACCTGCTGCTTTCAGCATGAGGTTTGCACTACTATTCAGATCCCAATATTGGATTACTTGTACTTCAGGACAAAAGATTGTCCTTTATTTCAGGTAGTTAGTTTCATATTTCTGTAAACTCACTCATGATACCCAAATCATGCCAAAACTTTTGTATGGACATTGGAAAAATGCAAAGAAATTAAGTAATACTGTCCAAAATGTCATTACTGAAATTCCCATCACTAATGAACATGGACCAAACTAAAACTTCAGTTACAAATGGGGTTTTCTTCTATCCTGGAACATTCTTCCTCTTTTCAGATGTCTCAAAAACACTTTAAAAATCATTGATCTGTCTGAACAATTTACTAATTTCAAAGGTAATTAAGTAAGTAGCATGAAGGTAGGAAAGTATTTGTCCTGGTTTAGGGCAATTTTGGGAGGAAAGTTCCAAAGGGGTCACTTTAGAAAGCAGATTCATGTGGCCTCTCCTCGTACTGGTTTGAGAAAGCTGTTAGAACTGGGCAGTTTTCTAGAGACATTCTTTAATACAAACTGTGTGTGTGAATATTTCCTGTCCCTCTGAAAGATGTGGCTTGATACAGTTTGTGTTTGGAAAATAAGATGATGTACTGTTGTTAAAATAAAATTAAAAAAATACTAAGGGTGTACAAGTGATTACAGCAAAACAAACCCCAAATTGACAGCTGCACAAACAGCACTTGCACAGCAGTGGTAGTCAGCTACTAAGAATGCCCAGTTTCCCATCAGACTGGTAAGAATTTCTAATTAATATCACATTTGGGGAGTCTTCTGTAATAAAGCCACAATTTAATATGCTAACTTGAATGTGGAAGAGATAAAGGAGGGTGGACAGAAATTCAGTATGGTTTTGCAGAGTATGTTACCTCCCTGTTGATAGCAGTAAGAGAGCAGGACAGAGGGTGTTTTCCAGTATCAGCCCCTACCCTGGTTTAAGAGGTGCAGTCCTGAAAGGTGAGGGGCTCTTTCCCAAACAGATGTGACCCCCTCCAACTCTGATAAACTTCCCGAAAAGATGAGGGAAATCTGCACCGCACAGGATGTGCTCACCACATTGAGGGATTGAGTTAGAAATGTCCCTGATAATTGTGGATACCTCATTGTAGGAGTCAGTTTATATTTAAATTTTTTTAATAGGAGTATACACATCTGTCTTTATACCCAGCAGCTTTTCTGGCCCACAAGAAGTCCTCTGTGAATTTCCCCAACTGAGCTCAGTGGGATCTCTGTCAGCTGCAAGATTTATGTCATCTTTTTCAGTCCTGAGAACTGTTCCTTGAGCTTTTCACATCTGGATTTAATTGGAAAGACATTAAAAGACATTAAGTGTGCTGGAAAAGCATATTTTAGAGAAGATCTTTATAGACACTTCCATTAAGGGAGCTGATGCTTGTAGGTTAAAATGGGATGAGGACAAGCCATCAACAGTTAGCAAAGACAAAATTATATTACAAACTACTTCAGATGAGAAGTTTGTCCTGTAGCTCTTGGGTCTGCTCACACTTAAATCAACTTCAATTAGGAAAAAAAAATACCAGCTAATGCAGTGAAAGAATACTCTAAGATCAGAATCAAAAACTTTTTCCTTTTGGAAACACTCAAATTTCTAATTACATGCCATATATGCTAAATATAATGCTTTTAGCTGTCAATCTAGATTTGGTACTTTGTTGGACATACATGCACACTTGTAAAATGAGACTTGGAGAATGAAGAGGGGGATTGGTCATTAGGGCTCTGAGGGTGGAAGTATCCTTCTCTGAATGCCAGTGTGCTGGCCACAGGAGTAGAGTTTCACAGAAGCAGAGATAGGATGCAATTTAGTACGTGGGCTTCATTGCAGATGTTGTAATGCAAGAATCTACAGCCCTAAACTCCCCCATTGTTCCAGCTACAATTTGCTCCTTGAAGAAACCAATGGCCAATGCTTTGCATTAAATGTAATCTGTTGCTTTTGTCTTCAAACTGAAGTTTCTAGTCATGTTTAGACTGACAAGCACTTAAAATTTAAGGTAATGGGCTCACTGTAAGAGAACAAACATTCTTTCATTAAAAAATTCTAATACCAAGGAATCTGATATTTAGGAAATTGCTCCCATGTCTAAAGCAAAGTGTATGGTCTTTAGACATAAAAATATGTCAAGTTTAAAGAAAAAATAGGTAGTTTTGTTCAACATTGGTGGAGGAAAAGTACTCTTTAGAATATTTCAGGAAAAAAAAATTGTGAGAGGCTCTCACCAGTCATCTTCTCCTAAAAGGGAGACTTTTTCTCCACTATGTCACAGAAAATGTTTTGCATTGTTGGGAAGATGACAGCTTGATGAGTGATAATGTTAGGAATGAGGCATTTGAATTAAATGGCTGCAGTGCAGACTTTTAACATTTTCTGTCATTAAATACCTTTCTTAGGATCTCTCTCTATCTCAGCCTATGACAAAATGCACGTAAACTAGTAAAACTGATTCTTACTTTTATTGCCTGACCTTGGACCAGCCCTTTCTGTGCTTATGTTCTCTCTCTTTGGTTTTCTTCTCTTTCAAAACAGCATTAATTAAACCACCTCTGTTCCTTAGTGACACTTTGTCTCATGAAGAAGAGGATATTTGCAAGGAGAGCCAAAAAGTACCTTAACACTAATGAGTGTGTTTTGCAGGTTCAGTTTACTAAGTGAAACAGTAACCATGTTGATGCAAGTATTAGTAATACTTGATAGCTTGAACCTTGCTGTATACTGATTTTGGTGTGGATATTTGGGAATTCATAAAAATCTTTTAGTATCTATTTTTGATCACTCTGTATGAGCAATTACCTACAAAAACCACTTAAATAACAGAATATATGCTTATAACTCATTAATTTTGTTAAAAGAGTTCTAGCTATATCTACATTACTATGTGGGTCAGGACCCATTCCCTCATGGGGAATAACACAGTCATTTATGTATTTGTACTTATGCAATGAAGGCAGTGGCAGTGATGTCAAAACCAGGATGGAACTGTTGAAGTCAGATAAATGAAGAGGATTTTCTAACAGCATATTTTAGAAGTCACTGTAAACTCACACAGTCAAGAATCTCAGTCCAATTATTTCAAATCAAGAGGTCAAAATCTTCTGGAATACATATAGGGTTAATGGCAGCAGACTTGCAAATCTATTGCAGTGATGTAGAGAAATGTCTATAAGTAAATAATTAAATAAATAAACCAAATAATTCTGAGAACACAGTTGACAAGGATATTTCCCAGCCATCAGTGATGAGAGAGTAATTCATGGCCTTTTTTCAATGCTGGTGCAGGATTTTGCCTGAGGATATGCATTCTGCTGTTTTCAGTTTTACATTTTAAGCTGTCTTTCTTAAAATCTCCTATAATTTTTGTCTGCAGCTCCTGTCATGCTTGAGTACTGTCTTAGTTGCATAAATTAAACCTCTACCTACCAATACAATAATTGGCCATCTAAATACTCTCATTTGGATGTCTCTTATTACTGAAAGACACTATATTACTTAAATGTCTACCTCCTTCTGAAAGTTAGTGTTTAAGTAGTTCTTGTCTAAGGATATAAAATTAGAAGCAAGATTGATTTAAGATTAATTGCTGTCTAGTGAAATTCTGTTGTATATATGTAATGTAAACACTTGGAAATGTAATTTTAAAATATTTTCTCATTCATAAGTAAGCTGTGATGATGCATGATTCTTTCTGTGTTTGTTCTTGGAATTGCAGCAACTAAAGGAAAAATTTGAAGTCTTGAATTTAGAAATAAATTTACTTTAAAAGAACTTTCAGAATTCTAGACAAAATCTATAGCAGATACACTGAAAAGATACTGATAATATCTGATAGAAGATTTACTTAACACTTAATTCTGTTTTAACTGTTTAGGATTTATTTTAACTGGTGGTACTGTGGCCCAACTTTCACACCCCACTTCACCTTCAGAGGATGTAGACAAACCTCAGTAGATACTGGCACTGAACCTGAAAGTGTTTTGAGATGTTCGTGAAGAAGCATCAACTATACTGGTCTCCTGCCTAAGTTGTCATGAAGGCAAAAGTGTTGTTAGCACTTGAGTAAATTGCCCCTTTCAGCTGGGAATATGTGTATGGGAGGAGTCTGAGAAGACACAGATTAAAGAACATTCCTGTACAGTCCGAGTCCCATATAGATCCTTTAGCAATCCCTTCTTCTCTTGTTCCTACCTGCAAGTAAGAACACAACCTAAACTTGGCAACTAGACTAACCTCTCCATGCTGGATTAATCTCTTATATTCTGTTAACTTAGATGTGTTGGACTTTAAGTATCATTTATTAAATCCTCTTCATACTAAAGCATACCTTTTACTAATTTTTGAAAAGATGCTTTTCAGCATGCTTTTCTCTCTTTGTGACTAGAAAGCTTTGTATCACCATTAAAACAATAGAACTGTCTCACCCCAGATTATTGTGTAGCTCTTTCTTGGGCTTTAAGAGAATGTTTTCACCACTCCTTATCCCTGGAATTCTTGCCTGGTCCCAAGAATGGCAGTCAGATTTCTAGTGTGGTGGTTCACATGGAAAATTAGCCACACCCAGTTGACTCCCTCTACTGTTAAGCAGTCTCTTTAATAGATGAAGTAGATGAGTTTAGGTTGAAGACCAAAACCATGGAAATAAAGTTCCATGTTGAATAGAGTCCTTCATGCCATGCACTTCTCAGCATATTGAGAGGCATGGAGAAATGAGTACATGTGTCCAGTAAAACCAGGTGGAAGAAGGTGACATGCATGCTGCTGTTGAGAGATGTTCTGTTTAATATAATGGAAAAATTGTTCAAGAACAGTTAATCCTTACTTTAGGATTACCCCCAGAAAGCTGGCAAGGTCAGGCTGTACATGGATTGTGTATCATTTAAATTCTGGCTGCATGAGTTGCCTGGGGGCAGCATTAACTACTACGTGGGACTTGTTCTAAGCTACATCTGTGAATCATCATTCTTTGTTTGAAAATAGTGGACTCCTCCTATCCTCCAAGCTCCTTCTCTTGACAGGTGTAATCAGTAGCCTTAAGTGTAGCGCCTATCAGGTGACTGTGCCTTTGTGCAGAGATTAATCAGTTTGGAAAATGCTATTTCCATGTAAACTACATGAGTTAATCAGATTATAACCCTGTGTTCTTCATGCATATCATAAACCATATGAGGAAAGAGCTTAAAGTCATTTAATTAAGGTTTCCACTGTGTGCTGTGAAAAGCCTTTCAGAACTTAATATTCAAACAGATTTTAACATTGGCTCACATGAAATCTAATCAACTGGAGAGAACAACACATTGAAAGGAAAGTGATGAAAACTCCTAGTAGGAGTTATTGCTTGCAATATAGTAAATTAATTTACAACAGAAGCTGTGGGAAAAAGGGATTTGTTTGCAATACTTAGGTTTTGTTTAGCTTGTACGTAGCCAACCTGACAAATCCAAGAGAATTAAATAGGTATGTTAAGGAATCAAATTTTAGCTACTTTGTGTGCATGTATGAAAGTCTACACGAACAAATATATCTTCTCTTTGTGCATTTCTCTATGCATAAAGTATCGAGTGTGGGCAAGTTAAGCCAGGTGGAAGCTTAGTCAAAAATTTCTTCATCTAGAGAAATCGAAAGCAATCACCAGGAACCATAATTTGAATACATACAGATTTAAATAACTGCTCAGTTTTGGGGCACTCAGCCTTCAAACTCACCTCTATGGCTGTAATATTGTTGAGGTTTTTTTTTCAATAGCCTTTAAATGTGAAATTAAAATCCATGTATTAAAAATTCATGAAGTACATCTCATTACTGATGCAGACAGCTTTGCTGCAATGTTATTGCGCAGCTGACATTGCTTTTTCAGGCCTCAGTAGTCAGGGAGAGGGAAAGAAACTCAGTGATTAGGGGGACATTTTTTCTTTTGGTTTAGAAATCAAATGAACATTGATTTGTTTGTAAATACTATCGGTTTTGCTTGTGCTCAGCTGTTGTCTGGGCTTTTGGCTTGAAACTAAAATCCAGGACTAAAGTCTATGATGGTAACTTGGTATGTAAACATGTTCTCAGGCCTAAACTTGAGCAACAGAGACTTGTTGATGCATATGGCATGTGACTGCAAGAAACATGACCACAATGAATCATTTGACTCAGCAAACTCAGTCGTGAACTAAGACCCAGCTACTAAAGACAGTAAAATCTTGTCAGGGTCTAGAGAAGGTCATGAAGGACAAGTCGGTCTTGCCATTTCTGCCCATAATTTTATGTCTTCAGAAAACACTGATTAAGGCCAAGCTGAGTATGTTTTTTCATGTACTTAGAAAGTTGATGTTAGGAGGCATATCGCCAGTGAACTAACAGTATGAAGCAGTGTGTTTATTAGGATTGTCTCAGACCTCCTTGGTAAAGTCAACTGGAAGGGCCACAGAGAACAGCAAACTTTTACAGTTTCCATTTTCATGGAATAAGCTGAAATGCAATATAGATTTAAGAGGAAAAACACAAACCACATACTGTGTTAAAACAAACGTGGAAATTTTTTCGTGAGGATGTGATCTTAAATGCATATGGGCTAGTGGAGTGCCTGTCTGCTGTTCTTGCTAAATGATCTAATGTTACTAGATTGTCATTACAAGACACTTAATCCCCAGAGTGAGAAACAGGAAGAATATTTACAAATTTCAGTGCTATTTACTAATTGCCAATTGACTTGAGGAAAGCTAAAAAATGACTGGAAACATCCATCCCCATCCTGATACACACACATACTAATAATGGAAATGGCAGCCAAGACAAACAGCTAGCAGTGCAGTGCATCCTGTTGGCATCGTATTTTTGGCACTGTTGTAGCTACACAGAAAACAAGTGATACAAGAAATGTGTAAGGACATCTGTTCTGTAACCTATGGGGCTTCACTCACAAAACAGTTGTAAAATCATCTGGGGGAGAGAAAAATTTCTCAGTATCTGTGCAGATGCTCTATTGTAAGAAAAATATCAATGGAAGGAAGTGTTGAGCCTTTAAAAGAGGAAATTGTTCACCAGATTCACTGTCAAATGTTCCATTATTTCTTTCCTTTTCATTTAACCTAAGTTATCTGCCATTCATAAGTTATATTTAAGCCAAGTGGTGTAAATCTATTGGGACTAATAGAATTGAATCATGGATTAAATTAGCCTGGTGTCTGCTTGTAACTCTTCTTCACTGTGGATTACTAGGGCTCTGTGTCGCTCTGCTGACTATTCAGGTCACAGCCTCTAAGCTACCAACTTCCTTCCTGCATCCAGCATATACATGTCTGTCTAGGGGCATGATGGGGAGAGAAGAAACATTAAAGACATCTATTAAAATCCAAAGCATTGTTTACTCACCTGCTTCTCTTAGCTTGCTGATCCTTCCAAATACAAGCAGGCTATGGGAGACAGAAAAGGGGAGTTTTTAGAACACTGCAAGGCTCTCCCTACCATTCCTCTACTGCCCTTCAGCCACATCCCATGAATGGACCTTTTAAAAAGGAAACAAACTTTCCCAAAACTCAGATCTTGTTGCAAATGTTGGGATATAAGTTATTAGGCTTCCCCCACAGGTAATTTATGGAGGGTAAGACATGGTTCCATGAAAAAGAAATCAGACCTCCTATTAACCTGGAACACATTAGGAAACTGGAAATTAAAGAGGGACTGTGAGGTGTAGGAGGTTGGGAGAACCTGGGGAAGAAAAGCTTAGCCCTGGGAGCTGCTGGAGTCCTGGGGGGCAGAGCATTTAGGAGCAGGAAAAATGCAGGCTTCAACAGTGCACACAAAAACACCCTGATGCCTGTAGTTGGAAGATCAAGGATCCAGGCACAGGACTGCTTCCCGGCCGATTGCTCCCTCTGATATTTGGTTTCACAAATGCAATAGGTCTGAGATTTTATCTTTTATACCATATTTCAGTTTGGGAAAGGCATGGTGTGAAGAAGGGTGAGATGGCGAAATGAGACTGCACCGTGTTACAAACATTAGGAAGTTGTGTTGGTATTAAACATGCTTATCATTGAACACCTTGAATAATATTTTCATTTTATGTGTTTTCTCTAATTGTTCCATATTTACTTTATTGACACCCACATGCTCCCATTGACACCCAGTGATCAATGCTTGTAGGCAAAGTGTTCATTATTCTATATAGTAGTACTTCCCTTGCTGTTAGAAAAGGAAGGGCTCTCTTGATCTGATTCTATTAAGCTAGTGGCTAATATTCATCCAGGAAGTTTCAAATCAGTTTTCCTGGAAAACAACCCTGAAGGCTGCTCTGTAATTCTGCCATTTATGTGGGATAACTTGCAAGTAGTCAGTTCTGTGAGTAAAACAGTAGTATGTAACAGAGCTACTCAGCAATTCTAGAATCTAGATGTTTGTGTTGGTCTAATTAATCTCTTGACAATTTCAGGATTTCAGTTACCCCTAATTGAGACCAGATTGTTTTGCAGATCATATAATCAATCTGTGATTTAATCTTGAATGAAACTTTACTTGACTCTATTTACAAACTATGATCAGGGCCTTTTCGTCCAAGTCACTGTACAAACAAATAACCTGAACACAAAGTTCTTCCACAATAAGTTTACAATTCACACATCAGACCAGGAAGCTAAGAGTGGGTATGAAAAAGTAAACAAGGTGAGTTGAGAAACACATGAGGTAGCAGTTTAGCTGTGTGGGAGGAGCAGATGTCTCAGCTTCCTTCTCTCCTTGCAGTGCTACCTTGGAATGGACTTTGGTTTACCATAGATAAGAAGGAAGGAGATTCTGATAATTTTGCTAATGTGCATCAGGAAAAAATGGATGTGAGAAGACAGGAGATTCTTGGGTGCCAGTCCCTACCCATTGGATTCTTTCTCCCAGTTGGTAACCCATGACCAATTAAAGTACAAGAAAGCCCAGGAGCTCAAATCACTCCCCTTCCTCACATGATGTGTTGTGCTTGCATTGCGATGAAAAGAACCTCAGGGAGAGGAGGAGAAGAGAGAAATTGGGATGAAGAAATGTGTTGGGTTACTGGAACAGTAACAGTACTGAAGAGGAGAGTAGTTGAAAACCCTCATTGTCACTGGGGGAATTATTTGTGATGAGCAGTGGTTTTGCTGTGCAGTCAAGATCAAGAATGGAAAGACAGAGGGTGGTTTGATCTTACAGGAGTAGAGAATGCACATGTGAAACTTGTGAAGGCACACTATGAGGTGGTAGAGAAAGAACTGTTATGAAGAATGGAAATATATCAAAACATCAAGAAAACCAGAAGAAATGAGGAAAGAGAGAATTCTCTCTGGGACACTCAGTGAGTGTTGAAAGTGAAAGATCCAGTAATAGGATCTCATTCAGGGAGATCAGAACACATGGCAAAGGTGGAGTGGAATGTAGGTAACAGTGATAATCTGAGGTTTACCAAGAGACTTTATAAAATGTTTAACCCCCTCCTTTTTTTTTTTTTTTTTTTTTTTTTTCCTAGAAAGATTCTGCTTTCATGCATTGTGGGTGGGAGAACCATGTACAGCCTTCTGGGCCTTTAGCAGATAGTCATTACTTTGGGGCAGCCTGGCAATTTCTGTGCTGTTATTCATCTCACCAAAATACACATTGTCTAATAATATTTAAGTTGTATAAACATACCTTTCAAGTGAAGGAGCTGTTGAGAGAATCCAGGCAAAGAATTAGTACAAAGGCAAATCCAGTACTTCATTATAATGGCAGCTCCTGTTGCAGGCAGGGTCCCTGGTCCGTGAGGGGAAGGAAGAGAGAGACATGGGTTGACGGATTCTTTCTGTCCCAACAAATAAGAAGAGAGCAGCAATTGTTGCTTCAATATGGACAGCACTTTAGGGCCTCCAGTCAGTTCCACTGCTTGAGGTGTTAGCTTAGGGCTCAATGCCTGTGAAAAGTCCCCTTTTCATTCCCCTGTGATTAGTTCTGAATGTATCTCAGGAGGAAGTGATTAAAAAGCAAAATGCATTTTTGCAGTTCTTCTTTACATTTCACCTTCTTGGTAGAACTGATCACAGCTGTTTTTTTTGCTGGCTCTATTTTCAAAGTTGGCTATGTGGGTCAGAGAGTTTAGTAATCAACTTCTTCTGAATCAATTGCAAAGAAGAATTTTTTTTTTTTTTACCAAAGCAGATAGAGGGAAGAGAAGAAAGGGGGCTCATAGCAGATGAGGCTGAAATTGGTCAATGAAGACTGCACAGGAAAATGTTAGATAAAAACTGACTGTTCTTCTATTCCTGATTCTCCCTATTCACCCCATATTAGCTCCCCCTGATTAGCACATTTCACTATCTGTGTATACGACATCAGGCTATAACATTGCTCCAGATGTGACTTTGAGGTGCTGGTGGTGTTCTGCTGACCCTCTTCCCACTTCTCACACCTTCTGCAACCATCTGCAACTCAAAAGTTTTTTCCATAGGATCTCTGGGAAGTGTGGGCTCTAGGAAAGCACGCAGGGACAGCCAGAAATCTAAGAATCCTAAAAGTATATCCTATTCTTCATATAGTGATGAAGCTTGCATCAACACATATGGGAGTATTTCATATGCCCAGGAAGAAGGAAACATCCTCAATCCATGCACAAGCACAGCTGTTTTTCTTGGAGCTGGTGTGCACCACTCTCATAGCTCTGTAGCCTAAAAGGTCTCAATATAGAGGAAATTAATTAATCTAGAATAACAAAACACACATCTTCCTTCACTTGGTGCTAATATAATTGTGCCAGGGGGGGTTTTGACAACTCATTTTTTCTTTAGGCAGCGTTAAGTGCCTTGAAACAGTTTTCAGAGCAAGGACTGGATCCAGTGGAAGGAGCTATGAAAGTTGAGAACGGATCACATGAAAAGTAAGTACCATTTAAATCCTCTGCATTTTAATGCCTGTGTGGCATGGTAGATAAGAAATGTTAATTAAGAGCTTAGTTGCCCTTTTAAACCTATGCAAAACTATTTCTTCTGGAATTTACATACAGTTTGTGACAATTTGAGAGGATAAACACGATTTCAGGTTTAGTGTTACTGATGATGTTTACTAATTAGCTATGAGACAGTCAGTCCTGTGGAAATGCTAAAGAAAAGGATTTTCTTTCCATTGTATGGATTCTGTGTAAGTAGCATAACATGATTTTTGTCAAATGTGTTGTAGCACATGATATTGCCTGTAAATAAGCATAGCTATCTGCCAATAAGTCATTATGACTGCAAGCTGAATTTTACCTCAGAGAATTTAAAAGTTGAAATTTCTTTCAGGTCTTAAAAAACTCTGATATGGAATATTAGCTTTAAGTAGCAGACAATAGAACAGGGTTTCACACTGGATTTTCAATTATTTAAGAAAGTGAGATTGTCCATCCAGTAAAGATTTTTTTTCCAGCTGCTAGCCTGTTTATGTAAGAAAGTAGTCTTGTGTTACTAAATAAATTAGGAAGCAATAGAATAAAAGAAGTAAGACTAAAAGTGGCATTTGGAATTTTTAGTAGATATATTGTGGCTATTTATAAACTAATTTAATCAGAAACATTTTTCCATATGATCTCATCAGCATAGTATTTGAACATAAATATTGTTGTTTCACTTTAAAATGTTACCTTCCACAGTGACCTTTGAATCTCATGTGCCATCTGGTAATAAACATATCTTAAAGATGTGCAACCCTGGACCTTACCACTCTTGTTAATGTATTAATCTTTCAGACAAGTCAAGCATCTGGGAGAGAAAGCAGACAATAAACAGACTAACTCAGGCACCATTGCTCAGGACTGCAAGGATTCAAAGGCTGTCGTCTAGGAGCTTCCCAGCACCCACGGCTGCCACTGCATCCTTATAAACCTGTCAACACGCAATAGGGTGTATGTGTACAAGGAAATGAATGACTAATACCATTATTTGAGTCTTATGTGAAGACAACACTATTCTAACACAAGAGATAGTATACATGGTACTGTTTATTCAACTGTGGAAAAAAATAAAATTGAACATTTCCCTTAGAACTCGAGATCAGAGCATAACTCAATTGCCCAGAGGCAGAAGAAGTCTGATCGTGTTACTGGAGGTTAAAATAACAATGAATTAACAAAAAGTGTTAGGAAAAAAAAAAAAAAAAGGGAAACTTTACAATTGATTACTATTGAGGAAAACAAGTCAGCATTGGTTTAGTTATACAATTTTTTGTAGTGTAGTTTTAAGTTCAGCTTACTGTTTTTTAAATAATGCTTGAATATTTTAAAATTAACCAATGACAGTGCTGTGAGAATTGTAGTTGTTGTCTTCATATATAGTCATACAGCTTATCTTTTTATGCAGACATTATGCATTCTTCATTCTATATGAATATGTATGACTTTAAGATGCACTACTCAGAGTTGTATGCAAACAGAAGTTTAAATCTTGACAAGTATTTGCTTAACATGAACAGATGTTAGTTATCATTTTCGATATACTCCAGGAAAAAAGCAAATATGGTATTTGATTTTCCTTGCCATAATCAATTAAAGAGGCGTCTTGCCTCCAAGCAACATTTTCCCCTTCAATTCTGCTCTCTGTTGTGTGAAGCACATCTACACCCCATTCTGTGTGTTGTATCAACCCACCGTTTGCATCAACTGAGTGTTTTTAATCTCTGCATTCGGACCAAGAGCAAAAGGGAGGACTGCAACGTTATCAAGCCAAGGGTGGAAACTGTTGATGTAAAGATCATTCTTTTGTGAAAGGAGTGGCAGCAGAGATAAGACCTGTGGCTGCTCTGTACCAGCATATTTCTTTTAAGTGTGTGGCCAAATGCAGTAAAACCACATCAGTTCATGTGTACAATGACAGTGTCTTCTCTTTCTTTATCACTCACAACTAGACAACTAAGAGGAAAAAAAAGAAAACAATTAGAAACTAACAAATGACTGGCTACCACACTAGAGCCAGGTTTCAACCAAACTGACCCCATGCCACCACTTTCTACAGACTATGTTAGACCAGACATGCTGGTATTTAGGTCATTTATCTATCCAAAATACAGATTATTTTATTTAATGCAACAGATAAGGCTTAACTGCATAACAGCCGTGACAACATTGCACAAGATTGTAGAAGCACGAGCACCAGAGATCACAACTCAGTGACTCATGCAGAAAGGCAGAGGAGCAGCAATGTGAGGAAATGGTGCAAGGTACAGTGGCATTGATTCACCTCTGGGATGGGCTTTCAGGGGAGCACACATCCTGCTCTCACAGGACCAGCACTTGGAGTTCTTTATTTCTACTTCATGTTCCTCGTGGGTATGATTCACTCTCAACCCCGGCAGATAAGGAGCCTTTGTTCTAAAAGTTTGAAGTTTTCTGGGGTCTGGCTCCATAACAGAGTCAGGAACAAGGTGAGCCTTTCAGTTCCCACAGATTTCCAGGGGCGTTTGGCACCTGGCAGGCTCAAGTTATTCAGGCAGCAGCACACAAAAATAATTGGCTCTTACACACCACCTTTCTCAGGGATATGTTACCTGCCTAAATGGCAGCTGGAGCAGAAATTCTGTTCCTTCAGCTCATCAGACAGCTCAGAGAGCTCAGGAACAGCCTCAGCCTGCACTTTAGCTGTACCTGCCAGTATGCAGGATACAAGTGACATTACTGTCCCCTCTCATGGAGAACAAGAACAAAAGGAAGAGGCAAACCCATTCCACTGTCCTAAGGGTGAGGTGTTGTGCTTACTGGGAAGAGTGTGACAAGGACACTGGCAGTATGGTCTCCCTGGCATCAACAGAACCTCTGTGGTGTGTTCTCTGTCCCAGTAAATTTTAGATTAGTTGCTTTGTTGCAGGTGGGCTCTGCATTGAGCACCAGGCTTGCTCCAGTTCATGTGGAGTGCAGCAAAGTGATGCTCACCTCATTGTCAATGATCAAATTGCAACCCAAGAGAGCTCATTCAGCCTCTCCAACCAAGGCAACAGTAGAGAGAGAGTATCTCTGTGAAACTCTTATTTCAGATTCTCTTGCTTGTCAGAACTATGCTTGCTTCTGATTCTGACATAAAACAAGGCAAGTAACTGAGTTGGGGGGCTCACTCCTTTTTCTCAAAACTGTAGAAACATGGAGCAGACTGGAGGAAGAGAGACATATAATAGCAGAAGTTCTAACTGTTGTCCAAATGCAGGGTTGACTAATGGTTGTTGTAATCACAAGTTGGGAAGTCTGCAGCCTTATGTCAAGTGCACACAGATGGCAGTTTCAAAGCATCTCCCAAGCCACAGGTTAAAAGCTTCATCACAGAGGCCCCAATGAAGGCTGACAGAGCTTTTCCTGGAATAATCTGAAGAAAGAGTTCCTGCTTCCTACAGGTACCAACAGCATCACAAAGGCCTCTGTATGGAGCTCATCAGGATCCTGCACCTGAACAGTGTCATTTTGGTGTCACCAAGGCATTCCAAGGTTCCTGTTCAGTGAAGAGATTTCAGTCTGTTCCGCCTGCAGCATTTATTTTCTCAAAGAATATCCTGCAGTATTCACAAAACAGATACAGAAATGCTCTTCAGTTTGCCATTATCACTAGCAACTTCCCAAGAACTTGAGCAAAATTCTTGCATCAGTGATGTTGCAGCAGCCACTGGACTTGTCTCCAATCTTCAGTCTTGTTGGTTCACAACTGTTCCTCTTAGTTTCTGAGCTATCAGTATCTGAAATCTGCTGGGGAAGAATTAGGTCTGGTAGTCTAAAAACTACTATATTTTTCTCCAGTAACCTCATATTTTTTCAATTTTTTGCTTTCTAAGATAAGTACATGTGGATCTGAACAGATTTTATATTTAGTTTTGTTTAAAAACTAAATAATGATGGACACTGAAAGACTATCAATATGTTTGAATGTTACTATTAATTCTAAAAGCGTTGTATGTTTTTCTGACAGCAGTTAATATTTTTTATTTATTTTTGTTTTTTAGATTATACATTCTTTAAGATACAGATTTTGTCCAACTTCTGTTTGTGAAGCACCAAGTACAATTTAGTTCCCCTTTGTACACACATTCTACACATCTCATCCTATGTCTTGGAGCACTTTCAAATATGAGCAAATACCATGTTTTACAGAAGTGGCTCTAAGATGCAAGATGGTCCTTGGGAATAAGGCAGGAATAAGGAATACAGCTTAGAATAGCCAGTTTGACTGTCTAGAAGACTGCAGTGTTCTCAACACTTTAAGGACTCGGAACACAAATTATTGCCAGTTTTGAACCTGTAGAACTCATTAATCAGCAGGAATTACATAAAAGAGAAAAGAGGTCACTTAGGTATCCTCTCAAAAATCTTTCCAACACTTTCCAGAGGTCAGCAAACTAAGAACCTGCCCAGGAAAACTCTCATCACTGACAGAACAGGGATGTGATATGGCTCAAAGGATGGGAATACACATGGTTAATCTTATATCTGAGTTATCATCTTCAGTGGAACTGCCTGCCAGCAGCTCAGCACACTCTGGCAGTGTCTGTTCTCCCATTGACACATGTAGCACTGGTCTCCAAAGGGACAGATGTGCTGCTTCTGACAAATACAAAGTACAGCAGCATCGGGGCCGTAGAGCTGCAGAACAGGGTGCAGATTTCTGTCCCAGCCATCCCTGCATTCCCCTTCCATTCACAGTGGAGCTGAATTTACCCTTCAGCTAGAGCCCTCGCTGAATTCAAGAGATAATTAAGCTGGCATTTAATTTCCTCAGATGGAAGTCATAGTCATAGGGTTTAGTGTTTGGATAAGAGTAGAGAGGAACCTTGGGAGTAGGGGAGTAGCTGGGATGAATGACTGCAGGAATATGGAATCTCCTCCTCCTTGGCCTGAAGTGACAATGAAATCCAATCCTTCCTGAAGTGTATGCAGAGCCCTTGATCTCTCTGACAGTGCTTTACTACATGCATTTTATTGGTGGGTGGCTGCTTGTTATTGCTCTCATCTTTCTGGCCTGATCCAATTCCCCATGAAACAGCAGAAGGCTTCCCATTTCCTGCAGTGAGAGTTGAGCAAAAATTTTAAGTTGGATTTGTTTTCCAGTTAATAGGCAGAGGGCTGGGTTTTTGTTTGCTTCTTTAAAAACACAAAGTGAAAAAAAATATACTTGGTAAAATCTTTATATCCTCCTCCAGTCAACTCCAGCATGCCCATCTCTCCTTTTCATCCTATAAATAGGTGTTTATTATTTTCTTGGCTCAAATAAGAATGGCCTTGAAACTCCTGAGAAAACTGAGCAGAGGGTGGGAGGTGATTGTTAATGATAATAAAGACAGAGACTGTGTCAGAGCCTTGAGTACAGCATGGAATGATGAATTTGTGTGCTTTGGGGGGACGTGGTTCTGTGACCAGTGAGAATGGATAATGGCCATCTTCCACCAGCCTTCTGGCCTAAACATGGCAAGTTATCTGCCCTGGGCAATAGTGTTCAATGTATTTTTGGCACAGCTCCCTAAGGACACCTCCAGAAGAGCTGCAAAGAGAGAAGCAGGTCCTCAATAGCAGCTTGCTCTGCCTTTGCCTCCTCATGGCCCATGATCCCCACCTGAAGGTGTGAGGTGCTGTCAAGATGAGGCACAGGGAAATGCTGCTTCCCCTCTGGGTATTTACCTCTCCTGCAGTCCCTTGCTGCTTGTAACTGCATTCCTGAGGCGTGATATGAGCTGAGCAAGTGTGCACATCGGTGGATGAGACGTGTCTGAAGTGTTTTGGTGGTATGATTTCTGTTATTCCACATGAGCAGCACTGACTTTTGTTTTTGATCGTACAGCTTGTTATTTGCTTTATGCAGTTAGTCATGGTTGGCTGTGCACTTTTGTGCTTGGTGTTTTAACTCCATGCCACTTCAGTACAAAGGAAGTTTAAAAAACAACAATGAAAATGTTTCTAATCTGTTCTTAATTAAGTAGACCTCAATAATTGATTTATGAGAAGAAGGAAAGCTAAACAAAGTGGTTGCTAACATAAAACTGTTACTTATTTGAGGCTCAAATTTTCCTTTATTTGTGATAACCAGGATCTAGGAGATCCTGAATACCTATGAAGTTTTATCCAACAACACACAATAAATGAGAAGAAAATTACCCTGGAAAAAACCATTTATGCTTCTCACTACAATATGTTAAATATATATTTGTGCATTAAAACAGATCATTTAAACCTGCTTATATATTTTTGTTTGTGATTATATGTGCAGCATAGATTTCCTTTTTTCCAAACCACTGGTAGCTGTTAAAAATATTTAAGGACAATAATAGTAAAGTCAATGTTATCTAATTCCCTATTTTAAAATGGCCTGCTTCCACCCCCCACCCCATCCCAAATTAACTCTATTTGAACTGGCTGGAAATAGATCCGAATTTTTTTAATGTATTTAGGTTTAAAGATAGGAGGTCTTCACATGTGGTTCAAAACAAAGAAGACATGTTTAAATAGGATAGGGGGAAAAAATCAAAATGTGACATCTGTCTTTGGTAACCCAGTTACTCCAACTGAAATTTTTTGCCTTCTGTTCATATAAAATTACAATTTATTGCGAACCAAACTTGACCTCCTCCTATATGGAGACAAGATATAAAGTAAAAAAGGTGCAGAACTTTTCTCTTGTCAAGGAAGAAGTTCCCATCCAGTGTAGCACAGTAACTATGCTTTAACCAGCTCTTACACAAAATCTTACTTACCAAGGCACCAGCTGTCATATTGCTGGGGTTATTGGTGATAATTTGTAAGGTTGGGAACTGTTTACAAGATGCACTAGAAATACTGTAGTTAAATATCTGGCAAGCAGAGGCTATAGCTCCCATGTACAATATGTGGTAGGAGTAAATAATTAAATGAGCACAGAAATGCAATAATTCCTTGCAAAAGAAAAGTCACCCAGCCCAAGGCTGGGCAGTCAATTTCTGCAGCTCACTTCAACATAACTGCTCTTATTATTGTGAAATACTTGGTGCATGTGATCAACACAGCACTGAGAAATATGTTGCTACTATTTCAATGTTTCTTCTAACTCATAGACAAAACAACCCAGGGCCAGAATATTAATAGCACTGACTTATTTAAAATATACCAGAAAGGATGAGATTTTTCTGATGTCTTCTGAAAATGTCATCCCAACTGGTCACAATTATCTTGAATATCACCTTTGGAGTTATTTGGAAACTGCTTTTGAAACACCAGCAGATCTACCAGCCTGTTGTGAATACTTACAAAAGTAAGCTGCTTGTTAAGGAGGAAGGACACTGTCAAGGCCTTCACAACCTTATGTAGAAAATTTTGCAGCAGATTTTGCAGGCACCCAAAGGGTAAGTGTAAGACTTCTGTGCCTTGAGGATTTCTGTCCCTTCACTTAACATCAGCTGTACTCCTAACTGCTGTGTTTGCACAACAGCTGAAGAAAAAGTTTCCACGCATATTTCAAAAATATTGAGAAAACATTTTTGTGACAAATCAGAGACTTAATAGCTTTCAGGATTTTTTTTTTCTATTTTCTTTTAAATTTTGGTTAACCAAAAAACCTTTTGTTTCTACAAACAGAAGTCCTTCATACTTTTTTCAGTTGAAGAATTAAGACAAAATGGCAGTTTTGCAAGATCTGTAAGAAGACACCAGTACTGGCTTTTTAAAATGGACCTAAATTTTTCTTATCCATATACATATATATATAATCATAATATATAAATACTTTACTTAAATGTTATGTATACACTTGTGTGTTTCTCTGTGTGTGAATGGCTTCACACTAAACACATTTGTGCATGTCTCTATGTACATGTGAATATATCTACACAAATGATCTGCCTGCCAAACTGAAAACAGAAGCACCTATAATCTAAACACACAAATGTTCAAGTGCCAAACTAAGTCGCCTAACTTGGTGACAAACTAAGAACAGAAAAATCTCTGTGTATCCCAGATCTAACACAAAACATCATAAAGTGCACAGACAGTCAGCTTCTCAAAGCAGAGGATTGCCCGTGTAAATCTCCATTTCTGGACATGTTCAGAAGCACTTTGATCTTAGCAACATGAACTATTTCCTCCTCCAGTCACTTTGGGACTCTGATGCTCCCTTCCTCCCAAGGGCAGCATACCCTGTCCCATATATGTTCAGGGATTTTTACTCCTTTGGGCAAAATACAGCCTACTAGTGAAGGCTCTTGCCAACAAAAATCTGCTTTTTGCTCAGTAGCTAGTACTGGAGACTAACTTCTTCCTCTGCATCTTGCTTCAGATAGTGCCCTGGTCCACCAGGCTGAAATGATGTCATACACCTCTCCAGCTCATCCTGTTTACTTTGAACAGATCTATTCAACATTTACTAAATTAGTGAGAAAGGAATATTATTCCTATTACCTGGTGCTTAGAGTACTTTCTCACTAGGATAAAAAATGTCTAGGGTCCCAAGTTATTTCTTTAAAACAGTGAAATGTCAGTATCAGCTGATGATGAGGCAGTCACTCATGTTCACTTTTGGACTTCCTGAACCACTGAATATTAAATTATTCTATAAAAAATTGAATGCTTTTCACTGAGATGAAATATAGTCCAGTGACTTTCATGTTTTGGTGGCTAAAGCATTCTTTGAAGGTGGAAAGTTATAGTCTGCCTGCTATTAAGAGACATTGTCAATGCAACAAAAAATTCATAGTAATCTTACCCTGTGCAGTTCTTTACCAGACTAAACTTTACAGTTTAGTCTGGTTTGCAAAAGCACATGGAAAGCAGAGCAGCTGAATGTGAGGTAGGTATATCATCCTGCCCATAAGGAAATGTCTTCTTACTGAGGAGGAAACTACCTTCCTTCATGACTACTGCACTTGAGTGACAAACTTCTCTCTGAGCAGCAGATGATGTAAGCCTGAGAAATGTATGACCTGACGTAGAGCCTTTACAGAAAGGCTCATTTTCATGGATGCAGTCAGGAGGACACTATGTTCCAACAAGGAACTTCTGTTTGTTTTCTTCCTTAATCATATTAATAAAGAGAGTATTTTGCTTTTCTCCTTAATCCAGGAGTTGTATTGTAACATCACTTAGAGCTTCAAACTTCTGTGGCCTCTCAGCTGTGTTTTTGCTTCTATATTTGCTTTTCCTGGTATAATCTTTTATTTTTGTTTGATAATTTGAATCTATTCCAATTCATTCCATCATATTTCAGAGAGAAAAGAGTTCAACAAAATTTGAAAACAAAAAGGGTGAGTCCACTGGAAATAAAATTAGCAGCTTATTTTATTGCTTAAGGCCTTCACCGAGGTATAATTTGTGCAACATTGCTGAAAGCCATAGAAATCTTAAAACAAAAAGAGTCAATAGTTTGATAAAACCCAGACCTCCTGTGTTGTGCAATTAAAGGTTAGACAGGGTGATAAGAGCTTTAATTTACCTTTGGGAGATATTCATCAGATTTTGCATTAACTTAAAATATGTTTCCTGCTCATTTCTTGCCAGGTGAAGGTCCTTCAATGTTTCCTCTGGTGCAGAGGAAGAGATAACACTTTCTCAAAGTGAGTGGAACACCACAAACCCAGATATGCTATCAGGAGGCTTTCTGTAAACTCCATAATTCTGTGATTTTCCTTCTAGCAGCCAGGAAAGGTGGGGGTACACGTTCCCACATGTGCTAGTTCAGTGTGAGTTCTGTTATTATTAATTATTTATACAGCACCGTGCGTGTGCAGGCCTCTTTATGGACCGAAGGAAATATCCCCCAAGAGCTTGCAAAGCAAAGGGCCCGGCGGTGCAAACACTTCTTCAGCTTTCCTAGGATGTACTAGCTGGAATAATCCACCAGTGTCAGTGGGCTACTTAGGTGCTGGTAAGTGCTCTGCTGGGTGGGAAGTGTTTGCAGGATTAGGCTGTAGTTAAACCATGAGGTGATGATGGGTGGTGAGGGAAGGGAGGGCGAGCATTCCAGCAACAAGATCCTGCTGTTGCTTTAGGTGTAAGCAAGGTGTCAAGGGGCCAGGGCATTTTTAATGCTTGATGTTGTTTGTGATCCTGTTGCTGAGAGGAAAAGCTCAGCTTTATGGGCCACACGGAAGAAATGAGCTGCTGAGGAGGAGACTGGCTTGAGCAGAGGAGAGACAGATCTGTTATGTGAGGGACTGCAGAGGTGAGGAGGGATGCACAGGAAGGGATGCTGACCACACTCTCACAGAGTCTCCATCCTCTGCTGCAGCTGACATGTGTCCACTACATCCTCGAGAGCTTTTTTTTTCTTTTAACTAAGGGCATTTTCAGAAGTTTCCCAGTACATTTCCAGCTCTTGGCAAGTCCCAGGCACATCTGTGACATTTAGCTGATAGCCTCCTTAGCGAAGGGAAGGCTGCCAATGAATCCTTGTGCAACTGTTTATGCTACAAACCAAAGTACACAACTGCCAGTTTCACTCTTACAACACAGAGAGCATTTTTCCTCCTTAATTGAAAGTGTGGAACACAACAAAGCCTTTAAATACCAAGGAAACAACCAGCTGAAACAAGTAGTAAGAAAGACATCAAGGATGACAGGCAGTAGGCCCTCTGCCCAGTGAGACAGGCAGACAGGGCATGCTCTATTTTTAAAAGGAACCTACAGACTTTGGGAAGAATATAGGATATGGGGATCAGGGGAGGGGTTGTTCTAGATTTCAAGGCACTTCAGATAAATATTAAGGGTTGCTGCCTTCCCAGTGAAAGCACAGGCCGGGATGTGGCTCCAGAGGAAGCCAGCAGTGGCAGAGAAGGATGAGCTGCTGGGCTGGTGTCAGTGGAAATCTTTCCTGGAAGGCTTTTGCAGGGCAAGACTTGCACAGAGGTATGAGATTGTTGATCTTCTGCAGCAGAAACAGGGTGAACACTATCACCTCCACCCCACCAAGTTTTAGGGACAGACCAGGTGGCTGGGGAAAAACCCTGCATTTCTGAATTCACTGCAGGTTTGCTTTTCTGACAGCTCCAACAGTTAAAATCCGTGAGAAAAGTATTTTTTACTATGAAACTAACAAAATAATTAACAGGGAAATTCAAACAGAAGATTAGCTTTCAGTCACTTTCTGCAGCATGAGTATTTTGAATTTTCTGCATTTTGTGGGAACTAAACGGGTGTCACAATGGTTAAATGAACTGAGAGACACCTCGCCCCTACACTTGGAGGGTGAGGATGGCACTTGCACAGAAATAGACGTCACCAACCCTCACTTTTCTGAATCCCCACCCCCCCCACCTTAATCCCTCTGTGATTTGTGAGTCTCTTCTCTTTCCTGAGTTAGTCTGTGATACGTGACTAAATTCATTTCCATACATTTTTTAAAGTTTTTAAATAATTTTGACAGATCACAAAGGGCATTTGAAGCAAACAGATATGTGTAGGCAGTCCATAGATTATGGAACTCAGATACTCTTAATTTTGTCTGCCCTTTTTGGTATTTAACCTATTCCAGACAGTATTACTGTTTTCTCTTATAAATTTCACATTTTTTAACCTAAATTTTTATACTTTCTTAGTAATATGCTGTGAATTCTACATAAAAAGACCTGGTGATATAAACAGCCAGCTCTTCCTGACTGAAAAATCTTTTACATATGACAAATACAAAACTAGCCAGGAGATGGTCTGGCTCTGAGCTCATTTTCCTTACTGTACAAACAGCTTTTGATATAAGAACACCACATATATTTACTCAAAGCATCTGACACTTGGGATCAGGCTTTTATTGGTACAAGGTAGTGCAGGCTGTCAGTCAGAGCCATTGTCCTCAGAGGTGATCAGCACACTCCTGCCACCAGCCCTGGGAGCATCTTGGTCCCAAGACACAGCCAGCAGCCAAGGGGGCAATGCACCAGGAACAGCTGTCCTCACCTTCTTCCTTCTGACCTTGAGAATAAATGTGACATGGGGCATCACCTTCAACCAGGGAAATAAAGCCTCTGAGTGCATTTCTGCTTCTCCTAACATCACTTCCATATTTCAGCTACAGAATTTTGTGTTAGCTTTTGTACTGAATTGCCAACAGAAATCCCAAGATATTCAGTCTCAAAAGTATGCCTAAAGAGGGAATATGGTCTGGATGTAATTTAGCTGCCATTGCCCAGCAATTCCATAGATCTCTTTGACTTGTGACATTAAATATATGGAGCAAGCACATGAATGGATTAACATACACAGTCCTATAATTAGCTATGTTATTAAATTTGCTAAGTAGTTGGGGGGAAAGGGGCTTGTTTGCCATCTGTTTAAAAAGTATCTCTCTTTCCACTGAAATCTGGATATAAAAAACCCCAGACATGTGGGCATGACTGCCTTACATACATTACTGGGATTATTTCCCTCGAGTTAACCAAGACAAGCATGATTCATATACCAGTAGAATGTTGTGCAAAAATGTGCATAGCATTTTTTCACATAACATTCATTTTCCTTCCCATTATAAATTATGAATCATGTAAACATCATGAATTACAGAGTTTTTTTGTTGGTCTGGGTTTTTTATTTTTTCCCCATGACCCTAAAAACTACTTAATAGAAGAGTAATTATGCCAGGCATTATAGTAAATTCTGCCATGAAAATGATTTTTTAATTCTACTCTTGTCACTATATAACCACACAGTCATTTGCTTTAATTTCTCTACAAAACTTGAAATAACCAAACTATGATTTTAGAACCCAGACACACACACACACACACACACACACACACACAGATATTTCCACTGACTCTAAATACAGAGCATGTTTGCATTGCGAGAAAGAAAAATTGGCACTGGTTAGAAAAGAGATGGATATTAAATGTATAATCATTAGCCTCAGCTATGTGGAAATTGTCTAAAAGTATGAAAACAAGCTGAGCTCTAAATAGCTTAGAGTAAGGCCCTGGTTCACAAACTCTTCAGTAGAGCTCTGTCAATCAGGAGTTTCATGAAAGCTTGTACTGTAAGAGCACAAGAAAAAAATCAGCATAAAAGAAAAAAACCCACAAAAAGTACCCAAACTGAAAGATTCCAGAGTATGGGAAGCTGTCCAAAAGAGTAACTAAGCAGTACTTTAAGCCAATATTTCTATGTAGAGCCTTACCTTTATTGCCACATTTCTTTAGAGAGATGAGCAAGCATTTGTGATTTCCAATGAACCATTTACATCAGTGTCTGCAGCATGAAGACCGAGTCTTTTATTAACTTTTTTTTCAAACAGTGCATAGGATAGCAGTACAAAAGCACAGGTGAAAGCAAGGCAACCTGGATCTGAGTGGTTTTTTCCATTTCCCTCAGGCTAGCTGAAAGGATGCTCTGTTAGCTCAGAGGCAGAGAGACCCACTGGAACATTATGAGTTTGGGGTTCAGTCGCACATCTGCAATAATTTACCTGTAAAAGTTGCAATAAAACAATGGAGAAGGCACAGCATAAACCAAGAGAGGAACATAAAGGGAAGTGAGCTGTAAGGTACCTCACCATATACAGTCTAATTGCAGCCTTCCCATACTGTCATTGGAGAGGGTTAAGCTTTCAGCGTGGGTGCTCTGAGTCACTGCCTGGAGGAGCTCAAGAGGTGATTATTTATACAGCACATTAACCACACAGGACTATATAGGAGGTCTAAAGTTCAGGAGCTGAACATGAATACTCCCCAGAAGGTGTGGAGTTTGCATTTCTTTCTATTTGCCACTATCCCCATGGTGCCTATGAGCTCCTCCAAGCCACATTATAGAAGATGAAGAAACTTTCTAATTTACACCAGCCAGAAACAACTGCTATCAGGGATCAAGACTAAAGTTTCTCTTGCTATGTCTTCCTCTCTGGCAATAGTAAACGCCAAGTTATATGTTGGATGTTTGTCCTTGCACAGAATAAAGTGGTCAAGATAAACTAGCTGGATATTATTTGCATGCAAATAAAAGAAAATTAAAACCAAAAAGAAACTCTAATAAGATTTCTAAAAGAAACTTTAATAAGGACCCTCATCCATCTGTTTTTCTTCAGGGATGCTTTAACATTAGCTAAATATCACTTATTTACACCTGAAGAAGTTAAATGATCTTGTTCCCATGAACTCTCTTACAAATGCTGTCCTGGTCTGTGATTTATATAAAAGTAGCTGTTCCCTTAATTTTATTCACAATAGCTTCATTCTTACCATATGAACCTGCTTTGTCAGTATTCGCTTTGATTTATGGAAGATTTCAAACTACCAAAATAACTATCCCTTTTCTTTTCATTAAAGCTAATCCCCACAAAGACACTTTCATCTGCTGATTAGTCATGCTTCAGCAGTCCTTGCTAACCAGAGGCTAAGTTATTGATGTGTTAAAGATGTAATCGCAGAGATTCAAGACCACTGAAGAAAATTCAACGTGTTGTTTGACAGTGTCAGAATTTAGCAGAGTCTTGGCTTTTTGAACCAGCCTGGGTAGCACATGCTCAGCAGCATGGCCAAATCTATTCAGTGAAGCTACAGGCAAGAAAGGCTGTGTTAGGAAGTGTTTCAAGTCCACAGACATGGTGCATTGAAGACATGAAAAGAAGGGGTAGGGATTTCCAAAATACTTCAGGGAAGTTGGAGCCCCACCTCATTCAGCATGAACAAAGTGAACTTCAGTGTTTCTCAACCCTGCACTCAGCTTTTTAAGCCAAAGAGGCAACACATTTTGCATTATAAATTATACATGTAATTTATCATCATGGCTCATGTTTCCTCAGCCTTGTCTTGTCTGAATGTTTATTTAGAAATTAACTAAGCAAACTTAGCTTGTACCTTTTCATGCTCTGACCACTATGAAACAATAATTTCTTCCTGGCCATCACTGTCTCTAAGTGATCTTACATTTAGAGAATGACAAGTTCAAATACTAGAAGCAGTTTCTCACGAACTGATTATCATCACAAATGTTTAATGTAATAATTTGATATGCTGTAGGTGTGCTAAGGAGAATAAGAACTCAGAGAGCTCTAGAACCTGCCTCTGAAACCTAGAGGCAATGGAGGTCTTCAAGACTAACCCACCACCCAGTGAAGCAGCTTGCCTTATGCTTTAGAAAAGGGAACGTAACAAGCCTGAACTGCTGCTTCCAGAAGTCAGGACCAGTCTGACTCAGCTGTGATTGGCAGCTACATGACACATATTTAACTTCATCAGAATACACCCCTGTCACAGCCACACAACTTCCTCACGTATATGTGTATTCATGGCTGATGCTTCAGTATCTTGAACTTAATAGCAGTGTGCTGTTTAAGAAATTAAACACGAGTGAGACCTGCTCTAAATCCCAACTGACTTTACAACTGGAATGTAGAGGTCTCCAAGCAATAATCCACTTAATTCTTGTGAAATCAATTTTTGGGATATAAGCATATATTGTGTTGCCATTACTCATAATCAGCAAGCTGTAATAAGAACCACTTCACTGGGGTCTTCTCCATCCTTGATGGACAATTGAAAATTAGCCACAGCAAGAGGCCACTGTGGATGTCACAGCCAGCCTGGGCTGGAAAATTACTTAACTGGTTTTGGGTAATAAGGAACCTGAACAGATACATCCTGTTGAGCCTGAGCTGGCTGCCCTCTGGGCTAGGCCAAGGGTCCCCAGGCTGAAGGAGGTGACGACATGGAGACCCACACACAGAGGCTCAGATGAGCCCTGGCCGAAATGACACAATTGCACCAGCACAGGAGCTGGACTGGCTCTGTGCAGCACCAAAGCATCACTGCAGGAGTGAACCCACTTTGTGCTGCTCCTCTCCCACAGCCCTGTTACACAAATAGCCAAGCACTGACTGCACTACCCTGCCACTTTGTCCCATTTTCAAAACTGCTGCGTGGATGAGCCCACACTCCCTCATCACTCATTCTGTTAGATGAGCTACAGGCTGCTCCAGGTTGGGCCTTCTGTTCCATAATCTTACCATTACTTATGTTTGACCTGGATCAGCACAGACATATGCCTTTCCTGTCTTCTGTGATTTAATCTCAAATGCTCCTCACTGATAGACTTGGTCATCTTTTCCACTTTCATGTAGTGTGATAGAAGGCACCAATGATGCTGCTTCTCCATGTCCACCCTTGTACTCATAGCACTCCTTTGTATCACTGGCTTTTTTCCCCATGATTGACATTTCACCCATATTAAGTCAGTCTTCCCTACTCTGCAGCATAAACTCATTACATGTCCTTACTGTTTATTAAATCCATGAACCAGACCAGAATCCCCCTCTGCTCATGGATATTAGCACAGAGCAGTATGTACAGGGTTCATGGAAGCCAGCTTTCTGCCTTCTTTCCAGCAGCTGCTTCTTCATCTGGTGTATTTCTGGACAGACAGCATCCAGTTCCAGGGCAAATACTGCTCTGTGAGGAATGTTCTTGGAATCCTCTGGCTGAGCTCGGTCTGTGAGCCCAAATCCACTGAGCACATATAAATTGGTCCATTGTTAATTTGTGCTGGAAAGCCCCGCTGAGTATAGGAATATGCCAGCAACACAAATATCTGGGATCCTCTTTTCCATTGAAATGGCTTCTTCTCACTCACTTAATTTACCTTTCAGCTTTGTCCTGGCCAGCTAAGACTGATGACTGCTCCACATGCCATGTCAAAGATTTGCTCCATCTAGGCATAAATCACATTGAACCCTGGACTTCAATTGGACCTGGTCCTGCAGGTTGCCTGCTGCATGATGCCCTGTGGAGTCCTGTGTCAGCAACTCTTTTGGTGCTGCTATTATAGAAAAATAAGCCAAATGAGCTTATTGAGACCTTACCCCTCACTTATAGTAGAGTTCTGCATTATCTGCAGCTGGGACAGTCTGACCTTAGGCTGCATGGCAAATAGAAAAAACTTTTTCAATGCTCAGACTAAATCAAGTCTGCTCTGATTTGTGTCAGGGTCACCACTCATATTTGTTTTGTGATTGCACATTTAAGTCCAGAGTTAGATCCTATACCTTGTGCAGCCTAAAGGGAAGACTCAAGAATTTGACTTCCCTTTTGAAATACCTTCATTTCTTCACTTCTGAGGAATGATCAGTTACTGTGAGCAACTGATCAGGTTAAAGTGTACAAAATCACTCATAATCTGTATATGTCAAATTCCAAGGAAATTAGGCTGTTATTGGTGAAGAAAGACAGCACAGAGGAAAAGCATATTTTCACTGTGACCTGGCAGTTCACTGACTCAGAGACAGGCTATCTGTACCAGATCTGTGAAGCAATCCAGAATATTTCAACCAGCTGGGTTGGATAATGCTGACACACACGAGACAGAGCCAATAGTTGTATCTCACAGAGGCTCTAACAGTCCTCAGTGTAACTAACAGGTGGTGTGTTGTTCCAGAGGCTTTGCATGATTCCACCCTAGTTTAAGTCTAATGAAAAACAGTGTAGTTGGCATCCATATTGACTGTCCATAGACCTCTGATTTCTGTGGGTAGGTAAGTACTGATTACACAGGTAATCAGTTTGTGCAGCTCTTTGGGTGACTCTCCATCCCATTGCAGTGTCTGGAAAATCACACATGGATATGGTAAGGAGTGTGTCTTGTTCCTGTAGCCCAGGCACCATTTTCACCTGACACTGTGACAAGCATCCAGTTCCTTCACCTCTGTTTTGCAGATGTCTGCAGATGTCACTGAGAACCAGCAATTCATTCTTTAAGAAAGGACACCCCATAGTTCAGTTTGCAAATATTGATATATATCCTTTGCCAATGGCTTATCAGCCTTTTCTATTCTTGTTACCTTGGATGATTTTACAGATATCCTCACAAGATCCTGACATGATTTCTTGATAACAATATGATCAGAAAGGTAATAATAAAATTATTTTATATTATTAAGATATTATAATAGAAAAAATCAAAACTTAAACATCTTCAGGTGGTACACAAATACAGGCTGAATGCTTCTGCCTCCATGTGGCCTGGAACACAGCTAGCAGCTCTCTGTGATGGCACCTGAAAAAGCACACCTGTGGACCCTCAGGCTCAGAGTAAAATTTACCCATCTGAGACAAGTTGCTTTCTCTCTTGAGCACTTGGGCATGTTCTTTGACTTCCTTACTTGTTGTTTTCCCCTAGAAAAGCATGAAGTTTGTCTCCAGTAGTTTCCTGGTGTCTCCTGTAGTCTTCCAAAGCATGCTGGTGGTATAACTAATGAAGTAGGAGTGGATGAGCAAAATTATTTTCACTTTTTCTGTCCCAGTATCTGCATCTGTGCTAGTATCTCAAACTCTGCCAACCCTGAGACTTGGAGGCATATTCTAGGTACATCCATACTCTTGAGTTTTCTTGCCCACCAAAGCAGACAGATTCATCTAACCCATGGCTTGTGCCATCTCCTGACACAGGCAGGGAAAATTTTGGGAGAATGTTACTTAGCCAGAAATATGCCAGGAACCCCAGCAATAATTGAGCAACATAAACACATTTTAGTGCCTGGGAGCATTTCTTGGTACTATTGTTTTATTTTTTCCATTCTATTGCTCAAAAAAGAGAGCTTTTTAACTGCTTTCCAGTTGAATATCTCCTAGATCCAACATGTAATTACTCAAGGGTACTAATTCCTGGCTGGTAAAAGAAATCCTTCTGGAGAGCACTTTGCAGACAATCTGAGTGACAGCACAGAGATTTTTGTTTTTTGGGGCATGTCCAGGACTTGGTGATATGGCTGGAACATTCTGCTCATGCTTGGAAGTCTGTGAGACAGGAATTCCTGGTCTTACCTCTTGTTCATATCCTTTGGCTACTCATGGCATAGAAATTGCTTGGCTGTTGTGCAGACTTATGGAGAAGGTAGGGTGAATCATACTCGTAGTGTGAATATGTCTTTTATTCTAGGATATTCTTTCACTGGAGAAGTTCATAACAACTGGTTGGGTGTGGGGAACCTGAATCTGATGTTATGCCATCTGTATAATTTCTGTTGTAACCCATGAATTTACTGGTGAGTTTATCTCTTTCATGTTCCTTGAAAAACAAAAGCAGCCTAGGTTATTTCAAGTGGGCATGTTGAAGCCTTGCTAGTGTAAGTGCTACAGGGTAGTGGAAACCATCTCATTCTTTGACAGTGGCAGAAGATCCTTAATGCTCATATGAATCCAGAATGGATGGCAACAAATGTTTTGTCTGGTGCCTCTTCATCAAAGTTAGTAGAATAGCTACAAGCTAGGGTGTTTCTACCTCCTCCACTCTCATTATTGCTTAGAATCAAGTGCCAGAATAATTAGTTCATTGCTGAAGAACTTTACAATGCTTTTCTTAGCAGATCTCATATCCCACACAAGGCAACAACTCACAGGTCTGAGTCCAAGTAAAAGAGGGTATTCCAGCTGGGGTTGGGAAAGAAAAAATGTTATATTAGTTGAAGCCAGTTCATGTAGTCCATGTTCCCCACTAGAGCACCACCCACCAGCCCAGATGACTCTGGATTCATCTCATACACTCCCATTCGAGCATACAGGACAGACAACACTCACAGTGTTCATAAGAGTGATAAAATTCAGTTCTTATCTCCATGTCAAAGGGCCCCAGGCTGTGGATCACAAATGTAAATGAGAGCAGCTGAATGCTTTTCCATTTTTGCTTTTGTTTTTACCATGGGGTTTGAAGTGTCACATTCTGTAATATAACTTCCCTTTTCTAGTCACAAACAAATGACATCTGGCCACTTTCAATAATAAACTTGAAGAGAGGGGACATTTCCTTTCAGCTTGTTGGGCCCCTTCTTAACCTTCAAATTCCAACGAGAGCTGAGGAGAAGGAAAACTTTAAAAAAAATAATCCCCTAATGATTAAGCTTACCCATGGAGAAAAACTTTGCTTCGAGCCTCTGAGTACTGATTGCCTCACACAATCTCAAACATCCTGACACAGTTAATGCTTGAGGAGCTGTTTGCTGCTCCCACTCTTGTTCTTACATCATACAGGAAACCCTTGCAGGAAATGAAAGTTCAGGCAGACTTCTCCTCCCTCAACACCTTGAGCTTACAGGTCTAAGACAGAAAGCACACAAGGAAGAAAAGAGGTGGGGTTAGAGCACTGGAGAGCAGGCCAGACACACATAAATCACATACCTTGATTTTCCTGTCTGGGACAACATTCAGTTTTCTTTCTGGAGGTGCTTCTGTCAAATAATCTGGGTTTCACTGAGCAGGAAGTTTTCACTGTCTATCCCACATGGGGGCTTGTCATTCAGGCTTGTGTAGGCTGAGTCTGCTTTGTGCCTGTGTCACCTCAGAGGGCATTTTTAAAGGAATGCAAATAAATGAAATAACTCTCTTTCTTTTTAATTAAAAGTATGGTCTCCCAGCTCTTGACATATCCCCAGTCTGAATATCCTTGTCACCACAAGGATGTGGTGAAGCCCTTTGTTTGAGTGGAAAAAGTGTGCTTTCAACCAGACTCACCCAGCTCTTTTAAACTGGGAGCAGAGAATGGCTGAGGTTATCAAGATGAATAAAATTGGGGAAGGCATTGTGAGCAGAGGAAGTGAAAAGCTCTTTTCTTCTTCTGTTCTTCGTCAACAGAAATACCAGACACATAATTTTAAAGGTTCAGGCCAAACCACTACCAATGGTGCAACATGTAGCACAGTCAGAAGAGGCAATTTAGGGGCTGTGAATGGAGCTGATGATCTACAAGACCTTCTTTCAGAGCTGATTTAGGACAAGGGAAAGATTCCCTATGGTTTTCCCAGACAGTGGCACCATCCCTGCCACCACAGATAGTTAAAGGTTTCCTAGATAAATGTTTTTTTCTCTTTCTGATGAAAACACAATATGTAGAAACCATTTTCTGTTGAAGATACTGAAATGCTAAATGGAAATGCACCATTTCTGCTTCTGGTTCTGCCTGCCTGCCCAGCCAGCTGCCTGCTCAGCTCCCTTGGCAGGTGCAGGACTTCTGTCTTGCAAAGTGCTTGTAAAAGCACCTTTTGGTTCCAAAACACTAGGAAGTGCCACAGCAAGAGTTGTCTGTTTTTGTTAAAGCAAATGTACAGCTATTGCCAAAGCAAAGCTAATGGGGACTGCAGGAGCCAGGCAGAGATTCAAACTTCTGGACTGACATCATCACAATCTGAAACAAGAAAATTTATTTAAAAAAAAAAGGTATGACACTTTCCCACGAACTCAGAGAACAGTAGAAAGCCCTCCAGGTTTCTGTGGAATACCAGGCCTGTCTCTGAGCCTCCTCCCAAAAGGCACTGGCATCCCACCCCAGCCCAGGTGGGCTCACCAGCGCGTGACTGCTTCTTCCCAGGATGCAACAGATCACCCGGATCTCTTTAAATGCAGCCCTTCCTTTGGAGGCAAGTTGCATGTCCCCAGACACTCCCTGGGAGCACATTTCCCTGCAGGAAAATGCAAGTGAACCTCTTGTGGTGCACGAAGGAAATGCCCTGCATCCTGCTGTCACCTTTGACAGACATGGCCAGCTTTTACCATTTTGCTGCACGTGGCCCCTGAGGCTGTACAAGTCTCCAAGGCTCTCCTGATTTGTGGAGTGGAACTCTCTAAAGCAGTTGGGAATGGGCAGTGTTGCTGTGCAGCAGGATTTTGGATTACCTGGTAACACGTGACAGGAAAAATTGACCACGGGAGGTGTGGCTCCCTAGCTGCCCTTGTTTACAAGGTTTGTGTCCTGGCATGTCACAACACCCTGCCAAAGAGCAGACTCTGTACCAGCCTCTCTGTGAGGGCATACGCACACATTTTGGAAATGAGAAAATAGCTGCAATATCCACAGAAGAGCTCACCATGGAAGCCAAAAACAGGGCTGGTTAGCCTACTGCCATTGTGAGGCTCACAAAATCTCACTTCAAATCCCACAAACCTGAGATTTAAACTATTATCATAAGGCTGGTCTCTTCCTCTGTGCCTTTGGAGGCTGTGATCCTCCACAGCTTCTGCTTCTCACAGCTTCTCTTGCTGCAAGGCTTCTAGGAGAAAGAGTATGGACTCTCCCAGGATGAGTCACGACATGTGGCCACACTGATCTGTGGTGATGCAAGGGAAAACACAGCAGTGCTTGTTAGAGAGAGTCAGCTCTAACCCCCTGTCTCTGCCTGAGGACACAGGAACTCAGGCCATGTCAGTGAACATGGGTGGCTGACTTCAGAGCAGTTTCCTACTGTTCCCACCTCCCGTTCAGAGGGGATGCTCTGGGAGTCAGCTTAGCTTTCTAGTCCATGAGAAGTTCACACACAGTTTACATTTTCAATATTTTCTTGGTGAGTAACAGTGTTAGTGAACTCTGAGGAGAACAATCTTTCTGCTGCTGGGTGACCAGCTTGTTTTGCAGGTCCCAGCCTCATCTCTGGCTCTCCCTGCCAACAGCCCGTTATCCATACACTTCCTTTGTCCCTGAAACCCTGTGGTCCAGTGCTTTACAGGCTGTCCTACATCTTCCTGACCTGCTACAAAATCTCTTTCCAAAATTTATCATTCATCAGTTTGTTCCTGATGAGAGTCACTGATCAAAGCAAACATGTGGCTCCTTGTTCTTGCCACTATCAGAGAACCCCACAAGGCATATCTGATGTGAGCACCCATGTTCCCAGCAGCCAGGCAAATTGTGATCATGACTAGATGCACACTGCCCCCAGAAAAGGGCTTGGCTGGGGCCAGACAGTTATCTGGGGCCCTGTGGGGTGACTGCATGGAGAGAGAAGGAACACAAAGCTCACATGGCATTTCTGGACCCTCTGCAAAGGGCCCAGAGCAGAGAGCACATGTGGGCACACACTCAGAGCTCCCTCCCGTCCCCACAGCAGGAATGTGGCCTGGCCTGGAAACTCACAGTGAAGTACATCGCCTGACTGACACAGAAAAGTTTCTGTGTTTATGGAAAAATGACCAAAAACAAGGCCTGAGTGGATTCTTTCATAATCAAGATCATTTTCTCTCCCACAAGCAGGAAAGCAGAGGGGCATTGCAAGAGAGGGAGATTTTGTTAAGAGGATTAACATATTAACTAAAAATAAAGATTGGACATATTTGGAATTCTAAGATAATCTTGCTTTTCTGGTGACAATAGAAAACACTCAAGCCTCTCTCCTCTGCTTTCTGTAGTGCTCCAATTCATTCTAGCCTGTTAATTCATGAGTTCATCTATACTGTACATAAAAAAGATGTCTATGCCTAGAGCACCTGCTGACACTTGGGTACAGATGATCTAGTGATTGACATATTTTGATTCATCAACCCAATGCTGAATACATGACCAGAAGATTTGTTTTGAAATAAAAAATTGTCCTTTTTAAAATTTAATTACTTCAAATGTTTTCCCCATATAGCATCTCCCTTTCATTTTGTCCATCCAAACTCACAAGCCTGATCAGGGAGTGGAATTTTTAAAACCCCTTCTAGCCTCCATTTAGCCTGAGGAGCCAACTCTCCCTGCTCTCCCAACAGCAGTCTTGGTGCTGTGTTTGAGTCCATAGCAGTCAGCAGGAGAGACATCCCTTGGGGCAATGGTGTCCCTCCTGAGGCTGTGCTGTTTTGACTCAGGCAGTTCCAGCCCTGGAGGAGATGCATTTCAGCTCTCTTGGGTACCTGCTGATGCTGTGTCCTCCGTGGTGCTCACCCTATGATGTGCAGGCACACTCAGGCTTTTGCCTTTTTCACTATCATAGCTCCTCCTTGGCTTTTTTTGCTGCACATACATGTTTGACTAAGCAAGTGGATATATGGACCTCCAGCTTCTCCATCTCCTTAGTGTGTGTCCCTCCCTCACATCAAGAGAACAGTCTCACTGCAGGATCACCCCAGGATGTTGGCCTGGGGGATTATCTCTGGCATCCTTTTAGGAGAGTGCCCAGAAAGCCAACAGCTCCATAGGGTGGAGGGGACTCTGTGCCTCCACTGCCTGTGTTATCTCCAGCTTGTGCAAATGAAGGTAACTGGTTTATTTTTCAGTCTGTCAGCCCTGAGGAGAGCCTTTTGGTGCACACACCCACTGCAGACTTGGTGATTGATTTTACCATTGCAGTTCAAAGTTGTGGTGATTTCAGGCCCTGCTCCCCCAATCCAATAGAAAGCATAAGATGCCCCTTGGGGGATTATTTTGGCTACCCACCAGTGGCACAGCCTGGGTGCAGTGTGTCTGCTGGCCAGCAAGAACCACTTATCTTCCCGTTGGGGCAGGTCTATCCTATGATTCCAATCTACCCTATTCTCCTACAGCTTAAAACATTTTCTTCTTTCAATCTGCATGGACATCTGAAATCTCTCAAAAATTAATGAAAAATAAATGCCACAGCAATCTTGCCTAGGAACCTTCCAATGGGTTTATATGCATTTGTGTGTGTGTTATGTATACACACATGCACACACACAGACTGCACCATTTCAGCAGGGGACATTCTATTTTACATTCTTCTCGGGCTAACACTTGCACTTTAATACCAGATATCACTGTGAGACATAATGAGGGCCATTAAATGTATTTATTAGCTTATTAAAGTGAACTGCCTTCACTGTTGCAGCTGGCCTGTGTTTTATAGAAACCCCAGCAAATCCCCAAAGTCACACAACAGGAGCCCAACACACTTTAGCTGATGACAGAGTAAATATCAAATTTACTAGGGCTAGCAAGTGGCAAACACAGTTCTGGTATGTTATTTGAAAACCTGCCATGAGGCATAATACGTAATTCTCAGCTCATAAGGGTAGAGTTGATTTGGAAGGAAATATGAGAAGAATTTGATAGGATTTAGTAAAATTTTCAGGGATACACTTTAATTATAAGCAGTCAGGAAGCTCTTAGATACTAACTTAAATAACCATTAAAGGCAGGGGAAAAACTTGAGCTGGCTATATGCTGATCTAATGCGGATTTTAGTCATAACATAAGAGATAGATACACCTGAAGTGCCCATATCTTTAACAAAGTCTATGTGGAAAATAAGTTTAAATTTTGAGTTAAGTTCAGGAAGGAAAAAAAGACCAGTGGTGCTAATTGTCTAAACAAGGTGTACCATGGAGTGCCCAGGTAAATGCATTTATGTTTTTTCACTAGGCAACCATTGTTACTCACAGGCTATAATCTGTGAAGGAGCTTTTTTTCATTTCATTTTTAGGAATGTTTCTTCTTTCACACTCTGGTTCCTCAACCCTCATTTCAAACTCTCGAGGGAACTGCAATAACAGGGTGTTCTCAGTGTCCCAAGCACGGATGGAAGCAGGTATGATGCCAGTGCAGGATGGGGTTCTGCTGCTCAGCACCTCCTCCCAGGAACTTGTCTGGGGAAAACCCTGCTGAAAGCCCAGCTGCAGTGAAGCCCCTCAGCGTGGGGATGAGCAGGAAGCTCTGCCCCAGCAAAGCCTCAAGAGCACTGGGTTTAGTCCCCCAGCCCCACAGATTCAGCAAAGGTTGGGATCCTGAAATTGCACTGGGACAGTGCTGCCCCTTAGCCTTCACTTTCAGGCAGTCCCCCATATGTGAAGATGATGGGAAAGGCTGCAACTCTCTCAGACATTTCTTCAGCTGTTCCTCCAGGGCAAGGACAGCAAATTAGATAGATAGATAGATAGATAGATAGACAGATAGACAGACAGACAGACGGTGCACTATCAGTAGATGCAGAATCAGCCACACTTTTGGCTGGAGGTGGCTCCAAAGAAATCAGAAATCCAAACAGGATTAATCACAAGGAATGAGACTTAGTTTTTAAAAGCTCATCTCATCCAAACAGCCCTTTCAAATCTGGTTGGGACCAGTCTCCCAGGACACTGGATGAGCAATGAAGCCAGGTGAAGACAGAAGAGCTGCTCAGCCGCTGTGAGATATCTGTGACTAAGAATGATGACCACTGCCTGCCTTAATAAAAAAAAAAAAAAAAAACTTGTTTTCCTTTTCACTCCCATTACAAGGAACTCACGAATGGGTTTGCATCATTTTCCATAAAGCAGAAGGAAAACCCCTGCTGAGGTATTTTTACTCTCACTCTATCTCACTGTCCTGCTCTAACACCCACAGTTCTCCTGAAGATACAGTCACTGCTTATTCAAAGTTCAAGTGTAGGGGGACCCTGAGCTGTTCTGCCAGAAGCTTTCCCCTTCCCCCTCCACCCCCGCCTGAATCACTGGCAGCAAACATAATGGCAAAGGGTGTCACATTCTTCTTACCGTAATTCTGTAAAGCAGACTGGGATATTTTCCGAGATTTCTTGTGCAGCTGGATGCAAGCAACTCTGTGTGTATGTACATGTGTGTACACCCAAGTGCCAGTAAATTATCTTAAACTCACATGTTTGGAAAATTACTGGCTGATTTGGCTGTTTTCTCATAACTAAGTGTGTGTATTCAAATTATAATTGAAGATTTACGTCTTCAGGCTTTATTCTTCCAAGCTCTTTGTTAAATTTCATACAGGAATACCAGGAAAGCGTATCCCAGATAGCCGAAAGGCATGAATTGTAAGTGCCCACACCTCTATACACACATTTTTATAATGGCTTAGGCTGACATGAGCCAGGAAATTCAGAGTTTGGTCTCACATGGTCTTAATTCATACCTTTGAACACACAAAATCTTCTCCCTATAGGGTTATATTTTAAAAATAGCCAGTGGGACTTAACCCCAAATTTCTGTGCAACGCTGATTACATTGGCTCTTTCTTTTTCAGCTTTATCTTTTACAGAGGTTCTTGTTCATTTTTCAGAAAGATAACAGTTAGAAAGAGGGATTGGGAAAATATTAATTAGTTTTCTATATAAGTGTTATTTTTGAAGTGCTGGGGTATTTTTTTCATTTTAATATATCTTAAGCATGTGTATATTTTATATGTTCTTATCAACACAGTGAAAGATACTGTAATTAAGTGATCCAAGGACTCAACAGTTAAGATATGCCAGAATAAATTGCTTGCACAAGTCTGTTCACTTTTCTTACACTTATGTCCAAGGAGATGGCTTCCACTTAGGGTCAATGCACATTCACTCTGGCACTTGCCCTCATCAGATTACTCTGCCCTCTGTGTCTTCCTGGGTCACTGTCACCTTGGCCAGTCAAGGCCAGTCATCCAAAGTGCTCATCACAGCCTCTCATCCCTCTTGCCCTGTTTTCCCATATCTCTCCTAAGCTCCTGGCCCACCAAAGCCAGAGTAATCTCCCAGCTCTCCTCTCAAAGTGTGGCTCTCACTGAAAACTGGCACATCACAGAGGAGAGAAATTGGCTGTAGATCAGGTGATTATTTTTCACATACACAAATACACCGTGTATCAACAAGTCTCCCACACACTTCACCTGCTGCCTGCCCAAGTCAGGAAGACACAACTAATTCCAGTTTGCTGATGAAGGCAAAGGAAGGATGTAGGGACTAAAGACAGGAGATAAGAGTTGAAAGCCAACCCACATTAACTTGAGCTGAGCAGCCTGGACAAGGACAACCTGTGACCACACAGACCTGACTGTTTATCTGCTGCTGCACTCAGCAATTTTTCAGGGGCTTGTGCACATCTGGTTGCCTGAGATGCTCTACATTTGGACATTGGAAGATCTCTAGTCACAAGGAAAAGGCTTACAGGTCTGGAGGGCCTGACTTTGGCAAAGAGCAAGAAATCAAAACTGCAAACCCTTCTACCCACCCACTTTTTTCCTTGCGAATAACAACTTACCATCTCAGCTTGCTTTGAATGTTCATTTGGCCCTTAGGCCAAAACAGAAAGAAGAAAACTGGGTCCCTGCCAAAGAGTAGGTCTTTCTTCTAGGAGACAAACCTGAAATGTTCTGACTGAAGAAGGAAGCATTAGCCAAAGCTATGCCACCTCTGTCTGCAAAAGGACCTTTCCCAGCACGTAGCCCCTCAGAGCCTCCCTTAGCTGAAGCTGAGCCAGAAGAGAATGAGGCAGCATGGACTGGACCATGGCCCCACAGCTGAATGTTCTGGGACTTGCCTGGAAAGCAGCTGAATTCTGGTTGCTTATTCAATATTTTCATTTTTAATTCAGTGATAAGACAGTTTAAAAAATGCATTTCCAAGACTCCCCAAAAACAGGCTACAGTGTCATACCACTTCCTATGTTGCCTGGGTGGTTCCTGCTTTGCTAAATTTGTCCAGACATGTGATTCTGAGAAGAGCCTGGGGAGAGGCAGTATCCCAAATGGAGCACTGGCTGACAGCGATGTGAAACAGGAGCAAAAGGACTGTCACCTGCAGCTTTAGACCTCCAGAGAAAGGATAGTTTCTGAATTCCTCTGTAAGTAAACAGGATTGTCTCAGAGAGACAGCTGACTCCATCTTCTGTTTCCCATGCAACACCTGCAGCTCCACATATTTGGCTAAAGTTTGGGTCAAAAAAAGGGTAACATTAATATAATCAAAGTAATGTAATGGATTTAACTCTGTGAATGATTTCTAAACAGCCCAAGGTCTTTTGGACTGTGGATTGTTGAGATTTGGGACCTAAAACTTGTCAGTCTTTTCCAAAAATGCCAGTGGGCATTTAGGATATAGAGTTTACCTTCAATGACAGCTTAATTGACACTATGTTCCCAGTGAGCTAGAAAGACTTTCATCCACATGGAGACATTTCCAGTGCCCTCAAAATTTGTGGTTTAGGGCTTCAGTTCTGGTTCTATCCCTCTACCCCATTTCCCACTGGAAACAGGACAAAGAGTGCTGGAGACCACAGTCCTGGCATTGCCCACTATACAGCTGATCATAAAGAACATGTAGGATTCTCACCCTGAAAAAAAATAAAAACCTCTGAATCATATCCTGAGTATTCCCTAAACTCTGTATCATCTTACTTACTTTTTCCAGTTTCCTCACATGCATTTTTATTCCCAGCTTTATTCACAGCATCTTCCAGAGCTCTGCTGGTTTACCTGCATTGAGTAGTTCCTTAGTTTACATCTCTCAATACAGATTTTCTCTGTGGTTGAAAGGATGTCCCTCCACCCCCTCCCAAGCCTACATATTCTCATAAATCTTTGAAAAACCCTGTTGATAAAGAACAGCTTGTTGGTTGTTCTCACTGCCTTGGCAGGTAAACCAGCCTGGAGGAACAAGGAGTTCTCTACCCTCATGCCAGTGGAGGTACAGCCTCCCTTCCACTGTTGCCAGCAGTCTCCAAGAGTACAGAATAACAAAAAAAAGTACCCCTAAAGAGCCAAGGAAATGTGACACTGTCTAAATTCAGGTAAAAGGTTTTTTACACTAGTTGCTTTGTGTGGTTGGGAATACTGATGGGGCAAGGAAGGAGTGGAAGCTTTCTTGCTTTCTTGTTTTCTTTTTTCAGAGACCGCATCAACGGGCTGGGTTTAATATAGTGTCACTTTGGAGAGATGTATGGAAAACTGCTGTGAGCAGTAGCAAACTTGTTGCTACTGGTGATTTTGCACAGAATAAGCCATGGGTTCTGGATGCAGACTGGGGGTGCTGAAAGAGAGGAGGCAAAGATGAGAGCTGTGGCATATGTGTCCATACCCAAAACCCCTCACTCCAAAGCCCAAACTAGAAGCTCTACCATTTCAAATACAGGAAACTCTAGAAAATGCAGCCATAAGCTGCTCTGTGAGGAAATAACAGATTTAAAACCTAAAATATCTTTTTCATTCTTTACTTCTAGTCCGCTCAAGTTTCAGTTGTTTCAAAGGGCTTTCTTAAAAGAAGGGGGAAAAAAAAAAACCAAAAAAACAAAGAAAGAAAGAAAGGAAAAAAAAAAGCCTGACCAGCAATTTGAGCTTATGCTTTGTGTAACAGTCTCTAGCTTGAACTCGTGAAAGTATTTTGCTTTATCTTTGATTCAAGACACAGGCTGCTCAGTTCACTAACACATGTCAGAGCCTACAAGTTAACTCATAGTTTGCTCCTGCAACCCAGAGAGTTAGCTGAAGGATCCATCCCACTGATCTATTTTTATTATTTTGTTTTCTTTTGTTTATTTCCCAATAGAAGACCTTTTTCAAACTCATTGATGGACGTTATAGGTATTAGCTACTGAGATACTGAATGCACAGGTGCTCTGAAAAACATGAAATATTGGGTTACAGAATAACTGATGTGATCTTTTGACTTTTGCATCTGATTGTTAAAAAAAAGGAGAGAGAGAGAGAAGAAGAAAAAGTATCAAATTACTATATTTCATTAGAGCTTTTTATCCAGCAAAGAAGCCAGATGAACTTCTTAATTCTACATTTCATTTTGGGACTTTATGTGTAATATCAAACAGAGTAGGTGAATTGCATCAATCCCTGATTCAGCACATGTAGACCCTTGTCACTGAAGTTTCCCAGTCAATCTATCCTCTTCCCCCCACTCCTGACATAAATAAAGTCAGGAGTGGAAGATTCCCTTCAAGGAAATTTATCTCTTTGACAGTCAAACAGGTGGTGAAGTTAATGCAAACCCTCAGGAGAACTTGGTTGGTAAGAAGGGCTCTGCAATAACTAACCACAATGATTTACAAGGGACTAAATTGCCAGATTAGGCCTTGATAATTTTTCAACTCTTGACTTCATTATTACCTTGTGGATCTGGATCTTACATCACCTCTAGGAATGCCTGGGATCAAATTAAAGTGGAAACACCTGGTTGAAAGTCAGTTCAAAATACAGATTTCAGAACTAGGGGGGTATTTGTTTGCTGGGTCTGCTTTTCATGCATTGTAGACAGCTACAAAATTCTGTTTCTCTGAGTTCAGGCTTTTTTTTCAAATGCCAGTTTGCTTTGTGTATATGCTTGCTAATAATCACTGCTCTTTGCAAGCACACTCACTGCTTAGAGATCTACAGATCTGTCATGTGAAGCAGATTTAGAAGTTAAGTGGAGTGTTTAAGTGAGTCAAACTACAAATTCAAAGACTTAGATTGGTTTGAAAATCTGTGGTTTGACCTAACACAGCATGACTGTCTAAGGAAGAAGGCAGAGGTACTCATGCAGCAAGGATTTGCACAAAAAAAATGATGTAGTAGTTAAGATAAAATGGAAATAATTTTTTTTAAAGTAATGTGCGAGAACAAACAACAATTTTTTGCCAGGAATCTGTAGCTGGAACAAACCAGTGGAACACTCAAAGAAACAGTAGACAGTGATTTAATGTCAGAGTGGTGCTACCACACAGCTCTGTTTGAGGAGAGTCTCCTACAAGCCTTCATGCCTTTCTTCCCTCTGCATCTCAGCTGCCCTTCAGCAGCTCTCCTGCCCAGCTGGGGAGCTGCAGCCAGCACTCATGGCTGGATTGCCACGAGTCAGGGACTTCAGCACTGGCACAGCACTGGCACAGCTGCACAACACTACAGCAGGAGGAACCCTGCACAGGACACCAGGTGGAAAGTCAACAATTGATCTAGTCCAGACAGCTGCCAGGACACTTAATGAGAAGATGGCTATTTATAGAGTGGAAGAGAAATCCTTTCAGTGAGTTCTGCTGCTGGCACACAAGCAATGGCTGCTTCATCAGAGAATGTGTCCAGCTCCAGTGAGTCCTGCTGATTTTAATGGGACCCTGCCTGGTTGGCTTCAAATGCCAGTTCTGGCCTAACAGCCTTGATGGGTGAAAGCAGTTCAACCACATTTCCTATGTGGAAAGACTCCACATTTGATCTGGAATTTGATCTGGAACCATTCCTCAAGGGTACCACCTGACATGGCTGGTAGCACAACTGGGCATGACATGCCATTCTGAAACCAGGGTACTGGTGAAGCTGGGAAGGACTTGCTGCCAAGTTCAGCAACCAATGCATTGCTTGGTCCTCTTCAATGGGTGAGATTCTCCCAAGTGTGTTGCCTTTCTATTTGATAAAGGTGTATATGCAACACCTCCTGCCTGGAAAGGAGTCAAATGCTCTTGACAGAAAATGACTGCCCATGGGCAGTGGGGCTCCCTGCAGATGTGTGCTCTTTGCCTGTGTCCTCACATTTGACTTTTCCAGGACTAAAGATGCTTTCACAGGGCTCTAGGTGGGCAGTGCAGCATAGAGGCTTGAGGGGCAACTTCTCCAGCTTAGAAGACAGGGCCCCAGAAATCACCTCCATGCATGGACCAGACTGCAAGTGGTAACTCCCACTCCTGCTTTGTTGAGGGCACTTGAAACTTCCCAGTGTAGGCTGGCAGAGAAACAAAAACACAAAGATGATGGTAAATAACTTCCCCTTTCCCCCTGTGAAAACCCCACGGGAGATGGGGAGCTCCAGCCCTGCCCATGCCTTGGGTTCCTGCTCCCCTGGGACCAGACCTGGCAGCCCCAGCAGGAAGGGGAGGCCAGGATGCAGCACCTCAGCAGGTGAGAAAGCTCAGAATCCCAACCATGACACTGGAATTGTCTTCAGGGAGTGAGGCTCGAGGAAAAGCTCCAGACAGTGACAGAGCAGGAAGTTCCAGCAGCTGTAGGAGCTGCGGTTAATGAATTTCCCAGTGGGGCTTTAGCTGTTGCTCTGCCTTGCTCCCTCTGGCCCTGAGTGCTGTATTAGTTTCTCTGCTTCCCAGCCATCCCAGTCCCACAAGCTGTTTCGTGTAAGAATTTTCAAGGCAGCAGATTGTGTTATGAGTCCCCAGTGAGAGCATAATTTTAGGTCCGTTTCCAAATATTTAGTAACAAAGGCTTGACTTCCCAAGGTGAATCCCAGGAACGTTGACAGGATCTCCACATCTGACCATTCAAGCATTGGGGGAAGGAAAAAAAATTAAAATGCAGACTTTTTTTAGAAAACAAGAAACTTGGATCCCACAACCTCAAGGGTTACAGAATTTCATGTGCAATTTTGTCCCTTCAGTAAAAAGGGGTTACCTTGGCTGACCTGAACTGCTTTATTAGATGCTCTAGGTCTTCAGAGGAGAACCTCCACAGGGGACTGCAAATTTATAATACCAAAAAGACAGAGAAAGGTAAAAACTGCTTGTTGGAGGCTCTGGGAACACTTACCTCCAAGTCTATAGTAGCCACTAATTTCAGCTAAAAGTTAGCATCTTTTCCAGGTATGAAGAACTTGGGAACAAATTCTATTCTGGTCCCTGTCCCCATGTCAGTCCCACCCCAACTTGGCCTGGAGTGGCTTGGTAAAAGTTACTACTGTTCCCTTCAAGCAAAGGAGAAATTAATTATTTCTTTGAGAAAAAACCATCTACCAACAGCTGTGGCCTACAAATTAGGATTCCATATTAAAATATAGTCAAAATTATTTTTAAAAACTTACTCCCAAAGCTTATAAACTCTTCATAGGCCTGTTGTTACTTAGTTTGTTAGTATGAACAATTACACACCTTCTAATTGCTTCATTTGTTCTAGTTTGCTACACAAAGATTTAAAAGAGACTGAATGACTGCTTGAACAACCTGGATTTTCAGAATCACTCTAATATTCCTCCAAAATTCCCAGGTTAGTTCTGGGTCTAATGGAATGCTTTATTTTGCACATGCTAACAGATGATGTATTACATGAGTCACATGTTAGTTTTAAATGTCAAAAATTTTAAAGAACTGAAGAAGTGATCACTTCTGTAATTCAAAAATAAAATACAGAAGACAATTGTTTAAATGAACTTTGTTTAGAGTCACTGCAAACAGAAAAGCTGGCATTTTTTTATCAGGCTGTTTGGATTGTGGATACAAGAGATGAGGAAATCCACATGTCAATACTTTTGTTGGACTGTTCTAGTTTATGATGTCTCCAATGGAAGCCTTGGTTCCATCTGCCTCATGCTTATTTCCTACCATGAGGAAAGCTGAGGACTTGTTGGACAAGAAACTGGCAACCCTCAGCATTTCAAGCACTGCAAATCCTGGGAAAGCAGAAGTCTTGAGGAGACACTGGGCCCTTGGAGCTTTATCTGCAAGAGGGCTCCCACAGTGAATTAATAGGAGCCACAAGACAAGACCCGGTGGTGAGTCCCCTGAAGACATCAATACAATGAGCACTGACACTAGCTAAATTTGGAGATATTTGGGAGACCTTAATTCCACCCTCCATCCTACTGTTGGCATACAGCTCCTTTAGAGCCGAAGGTTTAACTAGGCAGAAGCTCTTTTAAAATAGTGCAGAGGTCAGTATTCCTGGCTCTCAGAATGGCAGGAAAACCTAACATCCTTAATCACTGTGGGATGCTTCTGTCTGCCCATTAACTACTGATCTATGTAGAGACCTAACTTGTATTGAGCAACATTTGTTCTAAACATGGATCCAAATGCACTTGCCTGTTAAGAAAATAGAACAAGTTTAAGCTAACTTTGCTTATCTGTATCTTAAGTGGTTACATCCGAATGAAAGTTTGTAATTATCTGCTAAGGGCTTGTTTAGATAGGAGGGTCGATGGAAATGGGAGTATGATAGGCATTCCAAAGCCTTGGCTAGTCCCAAGTCCCAGAGCATCCTTCTTGTTTAAGCTGGGCTGAAACAGTTTGTGCTTATTGCAAGATATGAAGGTAAGCACCCGCACCCCCACCCACACTGAAGGGCAGCTATTTCAGAATAACCCCTGAGCAGGGCTGTGTGCAGCAGAGCCCTGGTGCTGAGCTCAGGACTCAGGGCTGGGGCTGCCTGCAGCTGCAAAGGGAGGGCTGGATGGCAGCTCGAGCAGACACTGTGCATGTACAGGCCCTGCAACAGGAGCTGCTAGAGCACGTTCAAAGGGGACATCCCCAGAGCCATCTTAGCACCCCATTCTTCCTCTCCCACTAAGAACCTGTCCCTGGATACAGCTACTAGCTTTCCAAATGCTTCAGCACCAGCTATTCCCCATATCTTACTGCCACAGCAGCTTTTATTGATAATTGGATTAGGAGAGAAAAGCTCCAGTCATCCCAGTGCCATAGGCCCAGGCACATCGTTTGCCAAAATGTTTTCAATCAGAATAGATAACATTTTAAAGGCAGTTTGGTCAGCCTGTACAGACAGGCATGTGTTTAAAGGTTTGATTTTTTTCCAAATACATTGTGGCTCCTTAGCTAAGTGCTACAATTTCCCTGCTTAGGAAGAGAGAACCAAACATCCTGCCAATTTAACTTCAGCACAAACACACAAACACTTGATCCTGACTTCTGAACATTCATAATTTAGCTCAAAAGCTTTTTTTTTTTTATATATTTTGTGGAAGAAATGAATTGTTTGTTTATTGTCAGCACTAAACAGACAGATAAGTATGTAAGCTGGAATGTTATTTTTGAAGTTATTTTAAATATTTGGGTTGTCTACTTAAGCAATGTTTAAATAAAATTACTGTTAATTTCTTCATTTCACTTATCAAGCCACAATTTCTGTCACTAGATATATCAGCATTTAATGGTCAGGGAAAAAAAGGGCTGGCTGATTAGAATACCAGGAGGTTGGGGTATCTGTAACTACATTTTTAACTTTGTTGGGTACTGTCCCTAGACTCCTCAGCCTTTTTTGCAAGGTATGTAGCTAAACACCTGGAATTTAGGCTTAGGAGCACTTAAATGGGTGCCTTCATGAACCATTCTTCCTGATCTGCTTCAGGGACTGTTAGAAGACATCTAACAGTCTCATCTCTGTGAGATGAGTTTTATTTCCTGTTTGTGGGCTATGAAGTTGGCTGCAATGGAAAACTAAGCAGAGCCCCAAAGCCTCTATACTTGGAAAACCTCGGTTTTAATAGAAAGAAACAAACTCCTGAGGTTAAATACTTAACCATAATGCAAATGGTAATTGGGTATCTCATTTGTAGAACAGAAGACTTATTTACCCAGAGACACAAGAAAAATTAGGAATCAAATTCAGAGGTTAGGTCAATGATTTTATATGCATCAAATTCTTCAACAGGTGCACTTTCAGAACCACAGTGACCCACAATTTACTCCTTTATGTTCACAGCTCTCAACCCTCTGAATTTTCACAAGTTGCTTCTGAAGACAAGACTGAGAAGGATTTGTCTATACACAAAAGTTAGGACTGATTATGATGGTGTTTGAATGTTAAGAATAATGGTTGCTGCTGAATTATTTATTCATTATGAAGCTAAAGGGTATTGTTCCTGATTAGCTCACCTCACTTAGGTCTTCTGCACAAGTCCTTATGATGTAAGGTAAATACACATATATTGTGTGTTACCAATACTACATACACAGACAGGCCTAACGGGGGGGGAAGAACAATTTATACTACAATGGGCATCCACCTTAGATGCTCCAAGCTTCAACTACATTAATACATAAAATACAAAAAAACCTACAAGCACATGATAAAGGAAACTGCAACACTAAAAGTAAGGATTCTTGAAGCCTAAACTTGTCTATCTTGTTCCAATGACTGAGTGGGTACACCAAGTTCAGAGACCTGGCAACCCAAGAGTCTTTTTAAAGACTAGGAAATAGAGGAGAAGCCCCAGAAATCTCCTATAGACGAATCAGTGATGTAAATTGACCTACTCACTGGGAAGTAAAGTACTACAGAATGATCTTCAAACACCTTGTTTACATAGCTATAAGTTGGCACTATTAAAATAGGAGCTTTCTGAGAAAACTGTCATCAGCTGAATTATCCCATCAGGTTGTTACAGCAAGACAAAAAATACCAAGAGGTGCATCCACATGAGCTCATCTGGGTTTTAACAGTAAACTTTCATAGCATTGTCCTACAGAAGGAAGGAAAAATTTTCCTACATTAAGCTACTAGTCTAAAGTATTAAATTAGAGCTTTTACCTGAGCTACTTAAACTAGGCTGGCTTTATGTGAATTAGCACAGTCTATCAGTCACAGCCCTGAAGAGACACAGTTCTCAGTTTCTGATTGAAGTGTTATAGGAAATTCTCACCATCACATGGTATTTGCAGCATTTTAGGGCAATATAAGCAAGGGATACCCCAGTTCCCACTCCATCCTGTCACAAATCTCTTCCTGCTTCATAGGAATCACCCATGCAACTGGGATGTCACCCAGTCAACAGCAAACCTTCTTGGAGAGGTCAAGATTGATTACTTTACATTAATTTTTTTTAAAGGTATGACTAGAGGCAACAGGAATTTTGGGATTGTTTCCAAAATAGTTCATACATATCAGAAAAACTAACAAAAATTCTTTTGGAGGCTTGAATTGAATTTAGGCTCAGACTCCCACTCTGCAAGACAAACACTATACAGCCTCAAAGATCCTCCCCCCAAGCAAATCTCATTAGTTCTACAAGGCATCTGGTATTCCCTTTCTCTATGTGTATCAGTGACTTTTGAATAGAAGATGACAAGTTAAGAGAATGAGTTTCAGAAACATGCTCACAGAGTGCAGCCACAAGCCACCCCCAGCCACACAGCTGAAGAACTGAGAGAAAAGGTAGTAAATTTAGAGAAAGCAGGATGGTTTCATATTCACATTTCACATTCAATAACAAAGTAAAACCCTGCAAGCCTTGAAACTTGCTTTTTAAGTAAGCATTGTAAATTGGCAGAATGCTTTATAGAACAGTTTAGTATTGCTGGTCAGCTTATTTTTCCTTTTCTGTCAGGCTAATAAGTGTCAAGCATCAATATATCAAACTTTAAAAGTTGCTTTTTAGTCTGACACAGCAGAAGAGATTGAGACATCTTAGAAAACAAAAGTGCAATACAGTGATGCTATGCAATTGAATTAAAGTACTTACTTTTCGTGACTTTGCTGTAAGAACATGGAAGGTAATTTGGCCCAGGGGAAATCTTCTAATGACTTTTTCAAAAGAGCATGGAATTTGGAGTAAGGGTTAATGTAAATATTTTCTTCTACTTTCAATTAGTTTCTAAACAGAGTTAGTTAACAACTCTGTTCTTGACACAGATATCACTTCTTTATTTTATATGTGTGCTATGCATATGCAGTAATAAATACAGCTGTACTGAAACTACATTTACTTTTAACTCACTAAAACTGCATCCAGACCAGATTATTTTTTTGCAGACCTCAATGGAGCTGTAGAACCCAAATGTTCTATAAGAACACCAAAATTATTGTTCATAACTTCTTTGATCAGCTACTTCATCAGTGATGTCTGGAAGACAAAACTGTCAGCTCCTAATGCTCAATCTCACAGTACCTACTGATAGCCTTCAGAGATTACACTGTAAACCATGTAGCTGACAAAGTGGATACAGGAGTTGAGCCATAAATATTTGATCTGTGCTGACACCAAAGAGTTGTGGAATAAGTAGTTTGTGTTAGTTCAGTCTTTAAAAGAAACATTCCAATCACCATTTTAAGGAAAAGGTGGCTCACTTTAATAACCACAGGCATTGGTCACTATTTAACAAGACATTCTAAAAAAGTAATCACAATTTTTCTGATAGTAGTTTACAAGTGGATGGTATACATTAAGATACAGAGGTAGAATTTCACTTTTACAATGCTTCACTAATACAGATTACCAAATTCAAGGCACAAAATTGTTTGCTTTACAAAAAATACTGTAAAAATGTAATTTGCTGTTCTACAACATGAGTACAACTCAGAAAAAAATCTTTACACCCTTTAATACTCTGAATGTAGAGTTGCATCAGGCATTATTCTATTTTTCCTTTGCTAATAATTGGCATATGACCAGCACTTACATAAACAGTTTGTATCTCAGCTGAGTTGCTTTGTCTTTTAGGCACAAGTCCAGTTAGAGAATTTAACACAACAGTTTCCTTGGCGGGGGTTGAGGGGGGGGGGGCGGGAACTCTGTCAGAAGCAAGAATGAGGAAGAAATGAAACATGTAGTCCATAACAGTAAATTGGACTCTGACATATAGGGGGAGATGGAACAGAGTATTTCAAATTAAGTCAACTTGGAAAAAAGTCAAATTAGATCACTGACTTCTTTCCTAAAAAAAAACCCAATTAGAAGTTTGCTCTGACAGCATGTAAGACATTCATTTGCCTTTGAATTGGCAGAGATTTACAAATTTCTTTTCATCTTTGTTTAAATAGAACACACACAGTTGCAACAAAAGAGAATTACACCACAATTTGGCCATGTGTCCTTTAGAGAACTTGGGTGAACGAGTGAAGAGATGCATTCAGAAACTGTCCTTGAATTTGCTGTAAGATCATGAGCAGTAGCTTGAATTGCAAGATTTGTCTCCCTTCCTAAGTAATGTAGGGAAAGTCAAACCATTTCTGAAACATTCCACCTTCTGGAATGTTCTTGGAGACAGCTCTTAGAAGCCTTAGCAGACTAAGGGAGAGATATCACACAGTGCATCCCTACAACAAGTAGTATGGCTAGTTTACTGTACAGTGATATTCTAAAGGACAATGGTGGCAGCTACATTGTAAATTCATTTGAGTTACCTATCACATTTCCCAAGTACTCTAGTCAGTTTTATTTACAGTATATAAAAATCCATTGATTTTTAGAGTTCAATACACAGGTTTAGGACCCAAGAGAATGCCACAGTAAGATGTTGACTTTGCACCCCTTAGATGCAAGTGCACTTTGCAATTCAGTCATGTAACATTATTGCATTCACCTATAAATGTTAGTCCATCCAAAACTGTTAAATTCCGTTTTTTGCTTCGTTGTTGTTTGTGGCCTGTTTGCGCTGAGCGATGAAAGGATACATACACTTGTCTGCTCCCAAAAACCGGTACATGCATACAACTGCTTCAAACGGCAGGATGCTGGCAAAGAGAGGGTACAGATTTGTTAGAAGGAAGCATAAAACAAAAAATCTGCTTACGTACACTTGTAAGTACATGTGCTTGGTCTCCTTAAAAATATAATACCTATATTTAAAAGGCTTAAGGGATTTTTATTTCACAGGGATACTTTCAGAAAATTTAAATTCTAGAGCTCCAACCATACAGGCAAGCAGAAGGAAGCTGTTCATTCACATGCTTCCATCTTAGACCAGATTTTCCATTTCTTCACAAGCAGTGTGATAGCTTGTTTTAAAAAGAGGTGCAGGGGGGATGGGGGACGAGGCAAGAGTGTCACAGAAGGCCTGGTAAAAGCAAAGCATCTGCTAAAAGCCACATCAGCAGAGGTCATCAGACATTTAAGATATTCTTTAATGTGGGATTAGTGTTAGTTAATGCCATTCTTTGATCACCAGATGTCTAACAACCTTGATTTATATTCTAAACTCAATCATCCATCCTCAAGAAGAAAGGTCCAAAGTAAAGAGAGCAATTTCCTTCTCCCCTTTAGATAAAATTCCAAGAGGTGATTATTTGATGGATACCTGGCTACAGATCCTCTCCTTGTTCTCACATGAACAAAATACTGTTTTTATTTCAAGTGTAATACCCAGGAGCTCTAGTAAAGGAATAAAATGGGATTTCTCAGCCCCTGGGAATAGCAGCAGGCACTTGTTCAGTGGCAAGGAGTACAATTCCAGCCATTAGGAGTAATGACCACTGAAGCCACCAAGAAGTAGATGTCACTAGTACAGGTGTCTTCAGAACCAGCAGTAGTGCTTGTGCAGTGACTGGAGGGCCTTTGATCTAAAGGCTGCTGCCTGGGGCAGGGATTATGCAGAAGCTTTGATCTCCCTGTTGGAAACTGAAGTGTTGAACCAAGAAAACCCAAAGGGCTTTTGATGTGGCTGCTGCTGCGTAAGGCACCGCTTGTGCAGGAAGTGCCCTCTGAGCTTCTGGGTGAAGGAGTTAGTTCTTAAATATACTGACAGTGGCCTTCATTTGGTGTCAGAAGAGACATCTCTTCCAGGAAAGAGGTGAGCAATCAGTAAAAATATCTTTTTTGGTAAGCCTGTCCACCAAGAGACACTCAAGCTAGAGGAGAATAAGTGGAATAAAAATCACCAAGGTGTTCAGTTTCAACCATCCCTTGCAGAAAGAAAATAATACAATGTTATATTTTATAAGTTTCCCCTACACACTACAGATTTAAAACAAGACAGACACCTGTGAAGCAGTTCTCAATAAACTAGAATTCAAGTGATGTTGTATCACAGATATTGAAGCAGCTCCTGCATTATCCTGCATCCTTGAAATGTCAGGCTGGTTATAGATTAAAGCAGTTTTTATCCTAAAACTGCAATGTGTTAGAATGAAAGAAGTAATCCCTTTAAATAGACCTTCCACCAAACTAAGGCTCTGAAAATTTGTTCTGAAAGTTAGTAGATAAATTTTCAGTTTATCTACCATATCTGTGCAAGATCTGAAGAATCTGCAGGTAGGAAGGGCCTTCTCACACACTTGATCTAGAAAAAAGCAGCTAGAGATTCCTCTGCTGGTAGCTGCCTCATGCTCCATTCCTAAAGAGGAACTCAAACTGTGGAATTAAAAGTCTCTTAAAAAGAAAATAGGAATCCAAGGAGAATGGAAGATACAAGGAGGTTTAAACAAAGATGCACAGATGCACAGGATCCCAGTTAAATGAAGCTTCCTAAGCAAGCAACCTACAAGCATGCAAGCCAAGAGAGACTCATGAATTCTAGCAAAATGGCACCTATGGCCTGTGTGGGTGGGAGGGTGCTTGTATCAAGACATGCTTGTGTATTTTGTGGATTGCATTGCCAAATAACTGGCACTTCAGCTCTTACCTTTTCATGAAGGTGACCATATACATGAGGCGAGGTGTGCAGATCATGGGCTGGTCTGTAAGGATGGCTCTCATAGCCTGTTTCACACAGTATTCAGGTTTCAAGGGTGGAAGGAAAGGCTCAATTTCTTTTCTGGAACATTTGATTAAGACAGATTAATATGATACATAGAGGACCACAGACCCCAGTGAACAGTGCATTAACTCAATTTCTTTGGAACTTTTTTATATTCACTGTTAAGTTAAAAAGATTATAGTTTAATTTTCATTGCCTGTGTACAAAAGGACAGAAGGCAGTGAATTCAGAGTCTTGTTTTGAGCCTAACACTAATATATACTAAAGCAGATATAACACTTAATATTTTTATGGTAACACCTGAGTTACCTTTAAACTTTTATTACACTACAAGCACAGAGCAGAAGGAGAATTCTACTCACCTGATCCTGCACCCTCTAAACATTCCTGTATCTACAAGGTAAGGGCAAACTAAAGTAGTTTTGATTCCATCCTTTTCAGCAGCCTTCAATTCATGGCTCAAAGACTCATGGAAGCCTACAGCTCCAAATTTGCTGGCACAATAATCCTGTGTTGGCAATGAATGAAGCAGCAGCAAAAAAAAAAAAAAAAAAAAAAGGAAAAAAAAGAGACAGATATGACTATATGAATGATGTTCAAAGCCAGCATACCTGAGGTGATTCTGCACAGATTTTCAAAGCCACAACAAAAGACACCCACTGAATAGAGCATCACATCAACTCATTTATCACTTAACTTTTGAGGTAATTAGTACAGAACTATGAAAGCAGGAAAGCTGAATGTAGGAGGATATTACCTTGGATTCAAGTCTTTGAATCAGGCAGGCTCACATAACAAGTTACTCCAATTACCAGTTTGCTTAATAATAAATGGAGCAACAAAGGACTGAGATACCTAATACTACCTCTGGCCAGATTTGAAAAAGCTTGAAGAGTTGGCAGGGCATAGGTGTAAAAGTCTTAAAAGTGTTATTTTTAAGGTTAGTTTCAACAGAAGACACAACCAAGACTTGAGTTTTTCTATGAGATATAGAAATAACTCAAATGCTACTGCTGTCTATGCAATTTTTTTTATTGTTGCTGAACTCAGTGTGTTTTCACTTGGATGTGTCCATCTCTGCTGGTGGCCACACCCAGTCTAGGAAATTCCTTGTAGCTTTCTCAAGACAGTAAACATTCTAAAAAGCCCTAAGTTACACCATCTTCATTCATTTATGTTATGAAACACTGCAGTTTAAGGTCCTGGATTAAGCCTTACCTATATACAAAGAAGCCTGTGCTTATGGGGTAATATGACCATTATTATTTTAGACACCTTAATTTTCACTAACTGAATGCTTTTTGTTCACACTTGCATTTATATTAATGACTCAAAATAAGACAAGCTCTAATCCTAACCTATTTTTATGCACTAGACAAGTCTCACAAAGAATTCACAAAGAGCTGCTAGTGAAGCAGGTGAGCCATATATTCTAGGGGGTTTGCAGTCATTTCCTCATAGAAACAAGAAACATTGCTTTGGAAAGCCCTTGCCTTTGGCTTCAAGCTTAGCATTGAAGATCTTTAAAGGAGTAGGTTAAATGGCACCTTTCAAGTTCCTAAATTTATCTGGTAACTCCAAGATCACCTGGCATTCTGAAACCCCCAGCCATCCTAGGCTTTTGTTAAGTGCCAGCTCCACCATGCAAGTAAATGAATGCAATGCCTGTCCAAGTCCTGTGGCTCCCACTCACAGGGAGCCATGTGTTGATATGGCACTCAGCACTACAACCTCCAAATATTTTTGAAGATTTGACCTTATTTTCTCTAGCTAATAATAGTAAAAAAAGCCTTAGGCAAAAAGTGCCAATATTTTTGTTCATTATAGTCTTAACAAACCTCCACTCCAGCAGTACTGAATAATCCCAAGGAACTTGCAACTGTCACAATGTGTCCATGGTTCATTTCCAGCATCTTGGGAAGGAATGCTTTAGTGGTCTACAAAGTAAAAAAAAAAAAAAAGAAAAGTACATGTAAACAACAAACAAAAAACCATGTCATGAACAAGTTAGACTAGCAATGAGCTCTCAGAATCTCTCAGTTTATTATCAAGAATATAGAAATACAATCATGGTACAGGTTTTGAACTTGAGTTTGTCAAAAATGCTAACAGAAAATCTACAGCTTGTTTATGATTCCAGATAGCCAGGCAGCAAGGATTATATCTCCAGAAATCCTAAGGTTAAAGGATCAATTGAGCTCAGACATGTTTATTTTTCTAGAAGAGACTAGTTATCAGAAGGAGATAATTTGACCTTAAAATGGAAGTCACATTTTTTTAAAGACAAAAAGAAATGCCAAGTGTTTAATTACACCATCCAGCACATCTCTGTTGAGACCAGTACCAACTATCAGCTCTAATTATTGACAGTGCTTTTTCAGTTAGATATTGCTAGTTTTATCCAAGTAACTTAATGCCTTAAGCATATTACATTAAAAAACAGTACTACAGGTAGAATTTTTGCTGTTGTTACTTTTTACCTACAATAGAGCCAACTTCTGCAAGTTTGAATTACTTCCCATCTTTACTAGTATCCATAGCACTGCTATGGCTAAAAAAAGATATACATTTCTCTTACCAATTCCTTAAAAGTTTAAAAACAAAACAAGAAAGCCCCAAAGCAAGTCTCAAGATGAAACTTTTAATTTTAACCTCCAATTTTTATGTTTTGATTATAACAAGGTTTGTTTCTGTTTAAAAGCCTGAGTCAGAGTTAACACATTTAAAAAATTAAGTTTCCAGCAACACATTGAAGGTACTTGCTGGAAGATCATCCCTACCAGAATACCTAGCTTTGTCATATCTCTCTTCTTAAGCTGACTCAACACTTTCCCATTTTAAATACGTATTAAGCAGAGTATCATATTTACAACAAAAATCAATGAAGTAAAATGGTATGTGTAGTTAAGATGTAGTTCAGCTTTTAGGTTGTCAGTGTACTATATGAGATCACTTTTAAATTGCCCAAGAACTTCAGACAATGCTTTTTAATCACAAACATGCCTAGTTAATATGTTAATCTATTAGTGACAGAACTACTAATCTATTCCAACTCACTCAGTACCATGAATGCTTTATCCTCACAAAAACCTATTCTTCCCATGTAATTTGTATCCAAACTCGGAGCATGCAAATGCCCCTTAAGTATTTTCTACTTGCTTAATTGTTGGTCTGAGTCTTGTCAGCTGCATTCTTAAAAAGACATGCAAACTACAGCTGAATCCATCTAATTCCATTCTTATGCTGTCTGCATTTTCCAATCACAGACATCAGGACAGTTTTGCTCTAATGATTTTCACATGTTCTTGTACAACATTTTTGCCTGCAGGTGTTAAATGACTAATCCAGACCTCCTAACACCACACAAAAGAGTGTTTTCACTGGACAGCTGGCAGATGATAGAAGATTAACAGACCTCCTGACTCCTTGCCTTTTCTACTGTTGATTCATACAACTCCTAGATTCTGTCATAACTACATAACAAAGCTAATTACAAAAAATAATCTGAGAGCAAGCTGCCTTGCATTTGCTTCTTTCCTCATGGCAGGGATCTCTAAACCTCTTACACAGAGCCTCGGACAAGAATGCAGTTTGCTGTTAAACTAATCTGTGCCAGGCACACAAAGTTTCAGCCTCTCTCCCCATGTTGCATGGCAACAAAGCCCAGTCATCATCGGGCAGCACCACCCGAAAAAGAGGCTTCGCTTGGACAGCACTGAAGTCCTACAGAGTGTTCTTTATTTGCAGCCTGCCTTGCACACTGCAACACCACCAGTGTGTACACTCACCCTGATCCTCCCTGATATCCCTGCAAGGCATCCATGCTCCCAGTTCAGTCCTGCTAAACAACTTACTCCACTCCCCAACATTTGTCAGCTCCATCAGCAGCTCCCACTTACGTCTCAGCTATCTGTCCACATCACATTGGAATGACTGATTGCCACCTCACATTGCCAGAAAGCTTGATAATGCGGACTGAAGCTCTGGCTGCAAACCACAGCAACTACAGAAAAGGGGCCTTGAAGCTTGTCTTGGGGGAGAGAGAAAAAGAAATAGTAACAGATTTTTTTCCTACCACTTTCAAGGCATGAATCAGTATTGTCTTCCAAGACATGAACATGCAAGTGCACCAAGCTATTATCTTTACTATGGCACTGCTTTTTTTCCTTTTTGTTTTGCTGTTTTTAATATAGTGAACTATAACTATGTGTCTATAAGTGTCTATGTTTAGCTTGGCTGAGGAAGAGAACTTTCAAAATCATATATGTACGTATGTATATATATGAATATGCAACATAACCAGAGTAGTAAATTTCAGAAAGCCCATTCAACTATGCTATACTATTTCAAGGCATAAAGATTATTAAAACTGAGTTTTCAGAGCTTCTGGCTAAAGTAATCCATTTTCAACCAGATAAAATTGGCACATGAAAAACACAGCTTATTGAGGACACTTTTGGGTGACGTCCTCAACATCCCAAGTGCAGACTTAACAGCTCCCAGCAGCAGAGCTACAGTCACTTCATGTAAGTCATCTCTTAAAGGCCATTTATGGCTAAACTGGAAAAATAAAAAAAACCACAGAAAAAAACCCCAGCTCCTCTGCTTTAAAGACAGTTAGAAATTCATGGAAATCTTTGCATGAGACCTCAGTGTTCTGAGACAGCCTGTTCAGAGCAAGCCCCTTTACTTTATCATGGCACATTATCCCACAAATCCATTTAAAATCTGAAGCTGAGAGAGTCTATAAAGATAGCATTAACTATCATATGTAGAAAACAGCAGTCAACTATCAGCATCCCCACTAAATGGATGTCAGAGAAAGTCATCTCGATTGCTGCCATGCTCCAGCCATCTGCAGCAGCTGGGAGTCAGCACTTGAAAACAAGCACTGTCAGAGGCAGACACACCCTACCGGGGGATGCATTTCCAGCCTCAGAGTAAAGGCTTGCCCACTGCTCCTCCCAGCCTCCTCTCGCTGGGAAAAACAATCCCAAAGTGAAGTTATTCTTTCGTGGTATAAGCAATCCCCAAATAAATCAGTGTTCTTACTGAGCTTTTGGCACTGCACACCTCCTTGATCAAAGCAGCTCTCTCCATACTCTGGTTCCCAGTTTTTCTACCAGTTACATAAACCAGATCAACCTAGTTTCTTGTTTCTAGCTCCTTTCAGCTTCAGCTACATCTGCCTACCAGACCTGAAGTCTTCTGTGTGCTTGTTGTGCTGCTGACAAACTAGTTTAGAGTTTGACTGGTTTAGGGCAAGATGCCTCCTGGGTGGCCTTCCCATCTGGAGTTTGTCTGAACAGGTACACAGACCACATTAGTCTTCTGAGGTGAAGCATGGACATGCTAATCCCCCATTAAAAAAAAAGAAAAATGTATATTAGAAGACACCAAGAAAAAGATGGGTTTTGTCCATGGCATTAGAGGTCATGAACCAGGCCCCCAAAATAATTCAAATCAAGTCAAGTGGTTTAATTGAACTATCTGCCTTCTGGTTTGATCCTTGAAGCTTCAGTTCTCTCACAGCTGCAGAGGAAGACATTTAACCAAAACATAGAAGTATTTAAAGTCAGAGCTGGGTCATTTATTCATGACAAATACACCACAGTTTTCAACACTGAGGGGAAACCAATAAGTGGAATATAAAGGATGAAAGGAACTGTGATGGTAAACAATCAGGAAAGTTCTGCAGTATTCAACACCAAGAAATGCAAGTTAAGCATCATCTTCACCTAACAGTTTTAAGGAAAAGAAATGCCAACAAAAAAAACCAAAAGCAAAAAGAAAACCCCAAAAGCATAGTGAAAACATGAATTTTCTAACTTGCAGTATACTTTAGATAGACAGAAACTAGGTAGGATAGACAGAACATACAAAGCTGCTGTGAACAGAGTACAACTAGGTTTTTAAACTAGTTCAGCCTTTAAGTTTTTTGGAACCTAGAGATCAATTTCTAATCTTCTGAGCGTTTTCCCCTATGCTTTTGAATATACCAGTAAGACCAAACTATTCCCAGTAGCTGTAACCAAACTTCTATTTCATGTGCACACAGCTCAAATGACTTATTTCTCACAAGTGTGAAACTGAACAAGCATTTACATGTCACTTCATAGCTTTCGTAATCTGTTCTCAACATTTTGGTTTACGGCAAATTAACTTCTAACAGTCTAGCACTTCTTCCCTCCCCTTCCCCAAATTCTTTAGTTCCATTCTTAATGAAACAAAACTCCAAAGATTGTGCAACACAAAGAGCAGCACAGCTGCAATGTCAAGACAAATTAGTCTAAATACAGCAAATGAGAATATGAAGAAATACTGTGTTTGGGAAAGTGATTTTTTTAATTAAATTTTGGATTAATTATTTTTAAAGAAGAAAGCAAGCATCCACAGAAAACAATGTTAGCTCTATGCAGCTCAAAACAACAGATACTGAATGCAGAAAGCACAGCAAAGTAGAAAAGTATGTGCTACCTCATGCTTAGAAAGTTTCCTTTATAGCAAAGAAAGAAATAAACAGGTACCAACACATAAGGTCCTCTAAATTTCTCTTTCAATACAATAAGTTTCTTCCTACTTTCTGCCTTCTGACAACTATTTTAAAACTATTTTAATGTCATAAATAAACTGTATTACTGTAAGGTTGAAATACCTTTATGCCAAAGCCCATTTTCCATACAGCTCCTTCAGGTAAGGAGCATGGCCATTTTTTTGAGACTTAACAAAAGAGGTAAGTTTTTACATCACTGGTTATACACAACAGCAGTGTACTGATATAACAGAAAACATTTTCTCCCACATCACAGCTATTCCTGACTGCCAGAGCAACTGCCTGGCAAATATATGCACTTTTGAGTAAATGTATTGTTTCATCTTCATGTTAAACTATTCAGGCAAATCCAAGAAGCAAAAATGGTGTGGTTAGGCAAGGACACTCACATCCAGAAATCTCTGGGAAATAAGGTACCAGAGACCATAGCAGCCTGCTGCCACACATTAGATAATTTGTTAGCTTAACTAACAGTGACAAGAAAAGTTTTTAAATCTAGAATACATGCTACATTCTTGCTCTCCCTTAGCATGGACATCCAGTCTTTTCTTCCTATTCTTCTTCACAGCCTGCAGCAGAGCACACAAAGTTCTCTTATTCCTGTGCAGGACAGCATGTGGCCAATCCACCACAGAACCAAACAGATTTCCACATGCTCCAGTTTCTTGTTCCATTCCAGTAATGGAGAAGAAATGCACCAAGGTCTGGCAAGAGAACACCTCTAACTTTTCTGCAGTATTACCTGCAGTAGGTTTGGCCAAACTATGTGGTATTGCACTAATGCACCACTATGTATGTTGAAAGGGAAAGGAAGGTGCCTGAAAGGCAGAACTCCTATGGCAAGCTTATCAGTAAACACACTGAAGTTATTTTCAGCTACAGTCATATAGCCCAGCTTATTTCAGAAGAGACACTTTACATACAGTTTATAAACACGGTTAAAACCTCATTTACAGGATTACAGGGGAAGTTCTCACCAAATGGTTTAAGAATAAGTTTTGAAAATATATCCTAGAACTCTTTCATAGGAGGATTTATCCAAGTTAGGCAATGTAATATCCAAAATGCCTTCTCACACACCAAAGTATAAATGCAGGCTTGCAACTCCAACCATTTACTTTCCTTCTAGCTTTTTTAAATTTGGTTCCAAAGAGAACTGAGAATAATTACTTGTCATTTGCACTATCATCTCAATTACTTTTCCCATATAGCTTCCACATCCTTCCTGAATTGCCCTCTACAAGTATTTCTGAAATGTTAGCTTAAGGTGGGAATAGTAACTGCACTATGACTATGACTACACAAAGACACACAGTACTGAGTTGAAGACTAGAGAGACCACACAATACAAAGGATGTGGCTCTGACAGTAACAGGCTGAATACAGCAGGCAGACAGAAGTCTACAACTACTGTTGACCTTGCTAACACAAGGGACCAAAGCTGTACTCCTCAGATGTCTCTGCTGACTGTTTTCAAGAACTGCTGGGCCCCTTCTGGATAATTAGCCACTGTCTAAGTAAATATTTGAATAGCTGTGGAAATTAGAACTATTTTTGATCCTTGGTTTCTACTCACAAGAAAAGATAATGAAATACAGGTCAGAACTACACAGTCTTCCTAGAGTAAAGAATTTAAAAATAAAGTCACATTTCTCTGAATTTTTTATGGACTACCCAGACCCTTTTGAAGCAAAAAGGATCAGGGGATAAACATGACATACTCAAGCCAAGCTTTCATAGGTGGCTTTGTTAAAAGCAAAAAAGCAAACTATTCAAGGACTGTCCAGAAGTGTGCCTTGCACAGGCCCTGCATTCAGAACAAAAAAGCTAGACCTTCCAATATTTCATCTCAAAAGAAGTCCCTTTGTTATTTATCTCCTGGCAGACAACACAACCTTCAAGTTCTCACTGAAGGTTTATTTGTCCTTCACATAAAAACCCACTGTTTTGGGGCCATGGGGATTCCTTTAATGTTGAACTGCACCAGCAGTTAATGCTTAACATACATGCACAGGAATAATGCTACAATTGCCTTGCAACCAGGAGCCCATGAAAGAGCATGACAGATTTAAACAAAAGTCTGTAATGATGATGAGTAACACAGAAGCAAAGCCACACATACACTCCTCAATACCTTGCATAGCCTACATTTGCAGACAATAAAATTAAAGATAAATCTACTCAGTTTAAGAAGTGATGATAATAAATATCCTAAAGACATAAGTCACAAATGAAAAACAGTTAATTTAAAACAGCATTTAATTTACTGAGAAATAAGTATACTTTTTTTTCTTTCCCAGCTCTGCATGAAATACTGCATTGGAGTACATGAAGCCTTAGATTAGTAAACCCATAAGCTATTACTTGATTCACTTGGTTTATAATATATTATTAATTTATGGAAGTAATTTTCTCTATCCTCATGGCCAATTTACATACATAAAATTCCCTGCTTCTCAACAGACAAATCAAATCAGCTGAGGAGCACCAAACTTGTACAAAACTAGGTCAGATCTTATTTATGGAAGTTTGTAAGTGGGTTTGTTAGTAGCAATAAGCATCTGTCACACTATTTGCTGAAGAACAAGTATGCTACAGCCCACATTTACATTACTACGTTGTTTAGCATTTGTATTGTTTATGGTTCAGTTCCAGAATTTCTCCAGTTTTCAAAGCCAATAGTCACCACTTTTCCTATGAAGAGTGGTTCCTCTTTTACATGGAGTTAACTCATGCTGAGTTTCAGACAAAAGCTGAAACCGAATTAAATAGTTTCCTTAATCAGAACTTAGTGCCACAAAGCTGTTTACAATGGGTAGACAGCAAAGATAAGATAAGTAATGCTATTAAACAAAAAAGAGCACACAGGAAACTAATACCACTAGTTATCTCTCAAACATTAATCATTGATTTCCACTCTTTACTACTAGAGCTAATTATGCTATGCCTAGGGCAACTGAGCATTGCCTGCCTAAATTGCCTTTTGTATAGTTTGTTAACAAGGCTTAGCTGTAAAAGGCTGTGTCTACAGAGAGAGGGATATGAAAAATGCTTAGAGAAGGACATTGCAACAAATTTTTATTACTGTTGCCTTAGCACATCAGTACATTGTCTCCCCCTCCTTTTTAAGAGTTTAATTTCCTGCAATCTTACCCCAAACTGGGGCAGAAAACCACTTTGTTCTCCCTCTCATCTAAAGTGCAGGTTAAGTACTCAAGAACACTACCTAAGCAACACAATTCTGACTTCAGAAACTTGCCTCCTGAGCATCAAGGTGGAAAAGGTGTCACTGTAAGCTTTACAGTGCTCTGCTGCTAAGCATATTTCAAGGTCTCTTCAGTAAAGCTTTTGTGCATCCCTCACCACTATATCCAACTAGATTTTATGTACACCATAACCTAGAGCAGGGGTTTAGGTACATAGAACACAGGCAAAAGGCAGCCCCAGTTTCTCCTTAAGAACACTTTTCACTTCTGTTTAGGAGTCACTGCCTTATATAGTTTCTGGGCATGAAGAAATTCAGATATGCAAGCTGAACTACCCTTATCACTACATTAGCAAACAGAATTCAGAGCCTTTATGTTATTGGTATTCAGTCTCCATCTTTCTGCTCCTGAGAACTTCTGTATTTTTTCTTCCTAAGGGTTTTAGATTTACATGCTTTTTAAAATGATTTCTATCCTAATATGTCAGGCCTGCCCTGTAAAGTGTCCAATTCTTCTAATGTCTGTATGACACCAGTCATTTCTGTGCAAACATGCAGTTTTTTAAAGGACATGCTTGTATATACACCATACCATAAATGCACACTGACTTGTCCACCTGCACTTGCCAATATTGCTTGGCTGATGTATAAGTGCTTCCTATATATGCAGCAGTACACAACTCCTTCAATCACTGATTATATATTTGGACTTCTTCCCGCCAGAGTCATGTGCAAATCTTTGATTTCATGTGGCTATGAAAAACGAAGCACACCCTCACAGGTTGCCCAGAGAGGTGGTGGAAATCTCCATCCTTAGAGGTATTAGAAAGCTATTTGGGCTCAAGCCTGGGAAACTGGCTCTGGGTGGCCCAGCTTGAGCAGGGGAGGTGGACCTGATGACCTTCAGAGGACACTTCCCACCTCGCCCATTCTGTGATTCTCCACTTAAGGACACCAGCTCCCTGCTCAACAGCCCATTGCATCTTCCTCTCACAGAGGAGGAAATTCATAAGCCAGCAGAGACCATCACTGTGTTAACTGCAAGTTCACCAACACAGAATCTTTAACTGGAAAGGATGCCAAATCCTCTGCTACATCTCTCCTGTATCTCTGACAGGAGCTCTTGCCTGCAATAAATTATCCTGCTATGAAAGTGTCTGCTCTACTTCCATTTCTCCTCCTCAAGTCTTTCCAGCTGGAGGGAGGGCTCAATGAAGCAATGCAGAGCACCCAGTTGAATTTCTTGTGGAATTAACATGTTTTCAGCCAAGTTCAGCACATACATGTACAATACTGTTTTCAAAAATTAATTGTGTTCCCCTGGCTATCAGAAGTCCTCCAGTAACTGCACTACCATGCCAGCTTCTTTAGGACACTCTGAGCCTGGCTCAGAGCAATCCAAACATATTGGATTCTTGACAGTTAGCAATGAACAGGTAAAAAGTATCTCTGCCTAAGCCACATAAAAGTGCAAAACATAATTGCCAATGATGTTTGTTGTAAATGCCAAAGTAATCTAAAAGATGAGACTGAATAATAGAGGTAAGATGGCATAGTAAGAGGCTGATGGAGGCCCAGCTATGTGTTTAGTCTGCCTTACACTGAAAAACAAGCAAGTCTAGACAAAGTGGAACAAATGTATACCTGCAGACTTCTCCAGACAGCACAAATTCAGGGCATAACTAAGCATGAGAACTGAAGGTTTCAAAGAACTCACTTTCAAAAGTTAATCGTCTTCCCTCCTGGTCAAAAGCATTTTATTAGACAAGCTGATATTTATTCTCCATAAATATTAATCTCATTCTACTCTCAGACTATCATAGCTATCAAACCACAATTACTATTCATTTAAATTAAGTATTACACAGTTGGCAGCCACTGAAAAGTAAGATGTATCTTAGAAAGTGAATCCTTCTGCTCAAATCTACCAGGTCAGTATTTGAGCTTTCTATACAGCCAAGACTAACAGAGCTTCAATGTGGCTGTGACAGCACAGATACACTCCTGCAAATTCAGGAGTTTAAATTACTGTCTAAGGAGGTAGCAGCACCAACCTTTTATTCTTCCCCAGGCATCTACCAGTAAGGATGACCTAAAAATAGTTTTATTCAAATGTCAAATTTGAAATTACTTTAGAGTTTTTCTACTCAAGTGAAACAGGAAGTTAACACTTGCCTACTCCCTTCCACAAAAGGTGGTTTAAGCCCTGCTGAAGTCAAGTGACTAGAAATTCTACTTTGTTTATATACTGACAAATGGCTGTGTCAAAGGACTCGTAGCATTTCAGAGCTATGTTGACATTAGTGTAACAAACACATTAGTCCCTCACCTTCATTAGCACAAGTTTGCAGCAAATGTCCAACCATTTGGAGAGCAGTTATTTATTGCCAGCTATTTGATAATCTTGACAAAAATGCCCCTATGAGTTTGTGAAAAATCCACATAACAAATTCATTTTAGAAAAAACTATTAGATAAGAGCTCAGAATATTTTGTTCAGTGAACAAGAACACAATCCAACTTTTAAATACACATTTTTCTCCAGCTTGCCATAAACTTAGTCATCTTCTGGAATATTTAGTAAAACTTGGTATTTTAGTCTACAGGTTTCCAAAACATTACTAGAGAACAGTACTGTCAGAACTACTTACAAAAATATGAAGTCATCATTCATGTTTTATGATTTATGTAGCAGGCTTTTTAAGAAGTGGCTAAGCAGAAAGGACTGTCATTTTATAGATACCTTAAGGCTAGTACCTCTGTAACAAGGCAATTGCTAGAGTACTTGCAGGCAGATGAAAGCTGAGTCACTTTACTCAACCTGCCTAACTCAGTCCCCAAGTCATTGTTTTGAATAATTTTCTTCATGACAAGGAAAGCGATTATGTTACAATCAAGTATCTCAAAAGAGGAACAAGACTAGAAGGAAAGTTTCCCTTCCCACATAGCAGTGTTACTTAATGGAAACAGAAAACCAGGGAAGATGATACAGCTGAACAGAGATTTGGCTTCAGTATTTCTTTAGGAAATAGAAAGACCATAAAAGACTAGGACTTTCTGCAAAGTAAGTCACTGAACAAAACGTAGCATTTTTTAAATGCATGAAGCTTTTAGGTTTTTAAAAGCTCAGTTGTTTCTGTTTCGTACTTCTCCCCACCCTCCCAAAAAAGGGTGTACAAAAAAGTAATCTTAGCAGGTAAATTTTTGCTTCATAAGCCAACAAATGATCAAAAGACTCCAGCTAATACAGTGACTAAACCAGCAACTAATGCAGTTTTCAAAGATTCTGCTTGCACAGGCATTTTAAACAAACATCAGCAAACTACTCACTTTCTTAGGGGTGAGTTTTCAGAGAGAGAAAGAAATATTTCCTTTGCCTGTCTGTGGAAACTATGCTTATTTCCCACAGGCTGAAACATGGCTCCAGCCTGTTTTTTTCCCCACATTCTTTGTTAGTAAAATTGATTTCCAGAGAAGTCAAACAGTGAAGCAGGCACAGAGATCAGAGCAATCATCCATTGTTTCAAGGTAAATAAGCTAAAGCTGTAAACACAGCATTACCTGATGTGTACAGAAAACTAGCTTGCCTTTATCTAAGGGTTTTTAATAGTTGTAATTAAAACACTGCCATCACTTTTGAAGTCAAGTTGTTATATTTAGACTGTTATGCCAGTGGAGGATTTGCTACAGCCTGGAATCATTTATGACTACTTAATTATTCTGAGGATGTAAATCCTACTAAAAAAAAATCCAAGAATGAGGTTTCACTAGGATAATCACAGAGGCCCTGTTCAGCTATATGATTTTATACTATTCCACTTCACCTTTTGTCCCACACACTAGCTACTCCAAGACTGAAATGCTGATGAAGTGATTCTAGTCTCCAAATAATAAAACTAATCAACTTGGACAAGAAAATTAGCAGTTTTCCTCCCTGCCCTGCAGACAAGTTAGTGAGGTGAACCAGCTCACCCAAACATCAGCTGAATATAAAAACTAGTGCAAGGTAAGATACAGATTCAAGGGATGGTTCCACAACACAGACTGCCACCACTAGGCTGCCTTCTAGTTTCATCCTAGATCAACACAAATTTTGGACAAGTTGCTTTTAAACACACTCATGAGCTTTTTCAAAATAACACTGAAAAGGGGAGTGCTTGAGAAGCTGTCACACAAGTTCAAACAGATGGCAAAAGCAACCAGCACCAGGGCACATTTAGGTGCAGAATTCAACAGCCAAACAAACTTGAATTTCAAAAGGCTCACACCAAGTCAGCAACCTCAGCTCCACAGCTGTTCCAGCATTCCTTGGCCTACCATGCCCTCCTATCCCAGTTGTGATAACTCACTCATGTCAACTGTTAATTTGACTGACATATAAATCATTTTACTAATATAATTATTTAGAAGAACAGAGTGTTCATTCAGAAGTGTAAGCACAGATGTAAATCTCCCCCCTATTTGTGACATATCTGCTTTCAAACTAAACCCTCACCCCCCCAAGATTCTGCTAATCTCAAAGCCTATGCCTACTCACCTATACTGTAACTGCATTTTGAAAGACTAATTTTTAGCAGACAAAGAAGTCTAAGACCATATAAAAGCATATAGCATCACATAAATCAGCTTCAGTTTGCCTTTGCAGAAAGGCATCTGCCATTTTTCACAAAAGACAGAGGTACGAGTAACTCAGTTTTACCATCAGTGTCAATAGCCAGAAACCTCAAAGGTCAAAGGGAGCAAGGCTTATCAAGTGAGTGATGCACTGGCTTTTACATACAGAGAATTGTGGAAAGATTTAGTACTAGAGATACATAACAAAAACCTTTCCTCCCTGCAGAAAAGCCCCGGAAGTGAAATCAAAGCATGAGATGCATTGGGAGAGAATAATAGTTCACAGCTGATAAGGATAAAAGTAGAAAAGATTTAAGAAGTGCAGTGCTAAAATGACAGAGATGGTGCTAGAAAACATAACATTCATCTTTCCTCAGCCTGTCTAGCCAGAGTAACTGATGACACTGAGGGCTAAGAAAAAGGATTGCTTATCCATGCAGATCAGTTAAGACAGGTATTAGGCAGCAGGACACTTGGCTGCATCATAATTAGAATTGTTTTTCTCCACCATTGAGTGCACAAACACAGTTGTCTTCAACAATTCTGCTACAGCCACTTGCTTATTACAGAAAGTGAGTAACATAATGCCATAATATTAACTTAGCTGGTTTTCATAAAATAAAGGTGGATGTTACCTGTAGATGGAAGAATCTGGAACTCCACTGCCCTCCTAACCTCTACAGGACAAGAAAGGCATACACATGGTCTTTTAGATGAGTATTTCACAAACACAGAGTGCTCCCTCCACTTGTGGCAAGGTTAGGCACCACACTAGCAAAGACCATCATCACATTCAAGGTTTCCCTGTCTCCCCACATCCTTCACAAGTAACTGCATAATTGCAGACCAAAGCCAGGTCAGAGGTTTCTGCTTATTCAGCTACTGTGTTCCATAAGGAGAAGCAATATAACCATCACACTGATCACTCATCCAGGACCATGCCTTCAGAGAAGATTAGCAATCCTGAAAACATTCACACAGTTTGCTGACAAAGTCTCCAAGCCTCAGAAAAAGTCACAGGAGACTAAACAGCAAGATTATCCCAATTATCCCTTACCTCTGTAAGCTATACTGCAACTCCAGCTTCATTTTAGATGGACGCAGAATTGCAAGCCACTTAAATATTACTTCAGATATGTTTCAAGTAGTCTTGGCATGGCCTCTTCTGGACAACTTTCCTTTCCTTAAGTGAACTTTCACAATGCTTTTCTGTGAAACAGGTTTTCACCTAAATTCTTCAAGTTCAATACTGTTTAGTGCACAGAAGTAAACAGCTGATCACACTTTGTGCTACCACTTTGGACACCAATCTACAGGCAACAAACAATCCACAGGTCAAAATCTGAGAATCTGTTTTCTGTTCCTTAAGACTAAGATTCATGCGCCTTTCAAATGGTGCAGCAAGTTAAATTCCAAAGTATGTCTGAGGTAAGCTGTCACAAAAGCTTAGGTGTAACTGAAGCAGTTCAAGTAAAACATTATGGAAGGTCACTTTAGAGTTGTTAGCTGACAAAATCAAATACTTTACATCATCAGTGAGAGGGGAAGGAAGGAAAATGCGCAAATTCAGCTGTCATTTGAACAAAAAGTCAGTGCTCTCCACCACACAAGGAAGATGCTTGAGCACAGAAAGTATATGTAGGCAGGCTGGTGTCGTAACACATGCAAAAAATCTTCAATATGATTTTCCCACAGCCCTGAGTGCTGCTAACTAACCAAGAGTGCTGTGATTTATTCTGCTCACACTCCTTTATATGTAACTACTTATTTATCATCAGTATACAGTAGACAATGAAGGACCAGGACTCAATAGCCCTTAGGGACTAGAGCTGAGAAACATGTGGAGCAACTACAGTTTGGTGGGTAGCACTGTAGAATCCCAATTATAGATGCTCAAACTCATGATTCCCACACAAGGCAAATGAAGAGGTGTTCTGCATAAGACTACGACCTACCCACCACCCCATCCCTACAGGCTCAATTATGCATGTTAACTCTTCAGATGAGTACATTGGCAAAAGATGCATTTTTATCCTCTTCCATTACTGTTCTGAAACTTGTATAACATTGGTGCTATGGTCAAGGCTCAGACATACAGGCACCTAATAAAAGGGTTTGGGCTGGTGTCCCCATCAAAAAAGGGAAGAGAAAAACTTAAACATGAAAGCTTTTAAAGTGATCGCTATAACTAAAACATGATTACAAAGCTAAGATACAGATATACACAAATTGCAAGATACAAGCTACAAAATTAAAGACTGCATGATGGTGACTGACAACTGTGCTTGACACAATGCTAGTCCTCATAGACCATAAAGTAAACCCATGAGGAAAGCTCTGAACCAGCAGTATTGTGCCCACTTTAACTCCAGAAATATATATCCACCCCTTTATTTTCCATTTTTGTGCTAAGTACACTGCTTTATAAAATGGGAAAGTGCAGTTTTCTAGGGCCTGCATCTGGCAGATAAGTATTTTCCCATTTGATAGATTCCCTCTATTTTTTTGAGAGATTAACCCAAAACCATATGAACAGCAGAACCATACCAAAGTATTTACAAGTTTAAGTATGACTAATATGACTATTTCCATAGCTAAGAGAATGATTGCTTTTTCCTTCATACTCACTACCCAGCATGCTACCACAGTATATGAAACACATGTGCTGTCCAGGGTAATTTACTGGTGGCATGGAGTTGGAATTATTGAGCAAGGGAAGAGCTAGGTTTGATGATACTTTTTGAATCACATACAAATGTTTTGCTTGAACTTGATCCGGCATATTTTTCCAAATAAACAAGTAGAGAACATGCAGATTAAACTTTGTAAGTGAAATTGTGCATCTTGGGGTACATAATCATGAAATTAAAAAGAAGGAAAAAACCAACAAAAGCTAAGTTCACTCATCTCAAATACTAAATACAGCTGGGTGGCCTGTCAGTGGAATATTGTGTCTATATTTGATCATAGGTGCTAGAATCCTAAATCTGATAGCAAAAATTAAAAATTATGCAAACAGGCCACAAGACTTAGCAGGGTATAGTTTCAAATAACATAAGCTGTATTCTCTTCTGCAGAAGATTCAGTGTGCAGACTATGTGCAATACTTCTGCATTTGAACTAAACAAAGTATAGGCATAAGTGAGTTTTATTTAACACCAGGGAGCTTGAACAAAAGATAATACATAAATACTGATACATTATAGATAACTATAGCCTCTCCAAGACTTTAGCCATGCTGTCAGTCTAATGAGACTAATAAGTACAGCAGCTGCATCAATGGGTATTTGATTTAGTAACTCTGTATAAACCATCTTCCTAAAGTATATCTAAATTTTAGAGGTTTTCATTAATGCCCTAAATACCTGAGTACTGTTTGTCTCTCTAATCAGTATTTATCTCCCCTGTACCAATGTTGGGCCATCTAAAAAATTACTTGAATTCTTACAGACATGTCAGCATACCTTCAAAAAAAAAATCAAGCAGCTGTAAATAAATGAACAAAACTACTCAGGCTAAGAAAGCAGCACACAAGTCATTAAACTCTGGGTCCTGGTCTCCCTCTATACTGGTTTCTTTTTTTTTTTTTTTTTTATAATATGACAGAGCTGGAGCAGAATGCTTTTGCTTCCCCCTTATGGTAAGTTGAAGAGAACTGTAGGAGGAAAGCTTTAAGCTGAAATATTTGGAGTATCCACATGACAGGGAAACACAGATCACTGATCTCTTTAAGCAGAATTCTGTAGACCTGTTGTACAGAAGGATCTTTATGTCACAGAATTTCAGAACCTGCTCATTGTTCCTTCCCCAGCGACCAAAACGAGAAGGATTGCCCAAGTATAATACCAATGTCCAGTATTAAAATCTACTTATCTAGTAATATATTATTCCTCCAGAAAAAGTATTAGAGTACAAAGCTCTCAAATTGTCCCGAAATTAAGAGTTTGTAGTTTTATTCAATATGTTGCCATTCTCTAAACCACAGCATTTTGATACTTAAGCTTTATTATAAAACTACAAGAAAAAAAAAATCTGATTCCTATATTTACTAAAACCTAATTTAGCAACAGCTTTAATTTATATTGTGACAACATTTTAAAAATTTGAATCCTGACACATCATAGAAAGAAAATTTCCTATTCTGTAGAAATTCAGTTCTAATAATTGACAAGTGCAGTCAAGGAAGTTACTATTCTTGCAACAGACCAGCAGGAAAGATAGTGTTACACTCCTGCTACAATTTTATGCATCTGCAAATTATAGTAAACCAGAGCTGGCTTATTTCAAATCAGGAATGGATTTTGTCCCTATGTTTTCAATATCAGAAGCATTCAAGTTATCACAGCATGAAATAACAGGTTTTTAATACTGCAGTGGATTTTATGCCGTGGAAATTGCTACATGATGCAGTGGTGACATGTTTATATAGAACACTCATAGGAAGGATTACACAAATCATGCATGTCAGCAAAATGGAAAGCATCTGTTTAGGCTGTGGCATGCTGCTAAGGCTCTCTTGACTGCCAGTTTGTGATATGGTACACAGCCCAGTTGGAGTCACAGCAGCAAAACGGTGACAGATTTTCATGTCACTGCCTACTGCAGAAGTTGGGCAGCCCTCCGATGGTAGCTGCTAACATAAAAGCAAGATTAGAACACCTGCATTCTGCATGGAGAACAGGCAATTAATCTGATGTCAAATGTTTCAAGGGACAGCACTAGAGCCTTATTTTCAGTTTTTACATAGAAAAACATTGAGGCTTGATTAATGATCACGGGATGAAAAAGAATTTCCCCTGAAACACTAAAAAAAAACAAACCACAACACACCAAAACCCCAGAAAGTATAGACACTTAACTACTGAAGCATTATTACATGCAAGAGCCATGTCTTTACAAAATCCATTTACAGCTTTTTGGACTAAACACCCTCCAAGAATACTTAAAAGCCTACATAATGCTCCAGAGCATTAGCTTTGCTTTTGGACCACCAGTTTAGCTGACACGGAAAAAGACTAGCTGTATAAGACTTCACACATCTAGACACATTGTTCTATTTAAGTCAGCATTGACTTGCTTCAAAAAAGTTGGCTTCAAATCAGCTGATTCAGATGATATCTTATGAATTAAGTAGTATTACTTTCAACAGAAGTCCACCCACTATTGGTCAAGGCAATCTTTTCTGGGATCATGAAGGGGAATACAAGGAAAAGAGCTTTGCCAACAGCAAAAAAAAATAAAAGGAAAAGCAAAGCAGGACACAGAATCTACAGGAAGTTTACATATGAACAGATCCTCAATTAAATCTAAAGGGTGTTGACTACTCCTTTAAAACTTAAGCCAAATCTCAAGTTCCGCAGTCCAGACATAGCTGTACCTTCTTGGAGTAATTTTTTTTTTTAAAGTCACTTCACACTAACATTTAGAGATGAATGGAACTGTTATGGAAACCCAATCATAGCAATACTAGACTCTAAGTTTAGTTTTCTATTACTGTAAGAGACTCAGAACACACAGAGTGCTTTAAAAAGATCTCTGAAACTGTTACAAATAAATGTATGACTTAGGCCTGAAGGAAGAACAGCTGGAGAATTTAGGATCCTCCCATATTTTAACTCATGGTGATGTAATAATTTAGAGTTCTTGGAAACTGTCAATTCAACATTTAAGCCACATCAATAACAGTCATTAAATCTACTACACATCTCTGTTGGCTTAAGCACCACTTTAACTTTTATTAAGGGGATCACATAGAGCTCTTAATTATAAGAAGTCACATGAGCATTCTCAGAACCTCTCAGATTGCTTTAAAATACATACCTTGAGAGTTTAGAAGTTTCTAAACATACTATCTTTTGTGCACTCTCTGCAAGCTTTACAATACATTGGAAAGAGACTGCTCTGCCATTAAGTGTTTCACAGTGCAGATTTGAAGGGGCTCCTTTAGGGTTATGAAACAGCATTTCATTTCCATGTTAAAAAAGTTGGCTTCAAGTTTTGAAGATAAGGCATTTTATAAAGTTTTATTATGAAAAGGTAAGATCAGTCAAAGAAGGTTTAAATTGAAGTATATTTCAGATTGCTTAATCCTTTTGTTGTTATGCAAGTGTATTTCATAACCTTATTTGAGGAATCAAAGAACAGTTTTAATACTAACAATGGTCTCAGTCTGACAGCTAATGCTAACCCAAGTGTGCATCATGCCCTCCTTCAACAATCCAATTTATGTAACTCCACACCACTATGGGTCTAAAAATAAACCACATGGGAAAACAAGGTTCAGGGGAACACAGAGATTAAGACCAGATACTTGTTTGTCTTAATTAGCATCTGCTAGTTGTGGAGGCAGTACCATCCCAGAAAACATAGTTAAGATTTTCTTACTTCTACAGAGAAAGCTATGAGGACAAATACGCAGGATTCCTGAAAAAGTGTACTTGGCTTGATTTCTTGAGAAATCTTTTTCGCCTTTCCTCCCAGCCTTCAAAAGGAACAATTTGCCTCCAAGGCAATTCAAGCAACATTTTCAGCAGGGGTTTTAAAGATTTTTTTCCACAAACGTGAAAGTTTGCTATTGTAACCACCATTAAAACAGCATCTTAAAGCTGCTAATGTGCTGGCAGAAGAGTATGTGAGGAAGAGTGACAAGTCATTCATTAACAGTAACAACCTTTAAGCAGATTCAGAGATTATTGCTTGTAAAGGATTTAATATCCAAAACTACAGAAATGGCCATAAGACGTAGAACTCTGGGTTCGAGGATACAGTTGATTTAAAACTATTTGTTAACAATCTCAAAACCAGCATTCCTGTGAAACAGAACAGTCAGTTCAAAATAAGAAATATCCTACAACTGAAAAAGAACAAGTGCAAACCTCAAGGAGTTCAGCAACATCAGATAATTTCCCAAAATCAATTACCAAAGAGGGCAGCAGAAAGGAGTTTATAGTTACCCAGAAGTGTGCGTGACAGTTAACCATCATGGTCCTCTCGATAAGCTCATCGGGACACTCCAGAAGATGGTGCCCGGAGACCACACCAGCGTTGTTAACCAGGACAGACACCTCGCCAACCTCCTTGCGGACCCTCTCAGCTGTCAAGTAGACATTCTCTCTCTTGCCCACATCACAGGTGTACGTGTAAACCTGCAAGTTGCAATGGGGCAGCACATCTTTCTCTCCATCTCCGGCTACTAAGGAACACAGATAAGAGAACAGAAGGGGTGGGGGGCAATAAAGTTCTTGCTCATTTTTGACATTCAAACAAGTAGTTTAAGCAGAAACAGCAAATACAATTCCAAACCAGCAAAACTTCTATTTACTTCGGTGTCACTGCAGTACACCAGGAGTCAGCTATTTGCTACCGCGGCTCCGTGTTTTAGGGAAAGCCGCAGGTTTTAAGGCGCTGCTGGAGCCCGAGGCTCGGCGAAGCAGACCTGCGCTCACCGCGGCGGGCACAGGGCCGGCTCCAGCTGGCGAAAGCACGGTCGGGGCGGGGGAGAGCCCTGCGGGAGCGGGGCCTGCCGCAGGTGAGCGCTCCCCGGGCGGGCAGGTGAGCGGCGGGACAGCCCCGCTTACCTCCGGGGGCGGCGGCGGCCGCCTCCTCGGCCATCTCCCGGTAGATGTGCCGCACCATGCCCGCCGTCTCCTCGTTGCTCTGCGTGTTGATGTCCCACAGCACCAGCAGCGCCCGGCGCCGGGCAAACTCCAGGGCGAAGAGGCGGCCCAGGCCGCTGCCCGCCCCGGTGATCAGGCACACCTGCCCCGCCACACTTTTCTCTTTGGGCCGCACCAGCCACTTGGCCGCGGCCAGCACGAACGCCCACAGCACTCGGAAAGTCACCACGAAGAACTCCAGCAGGATGTTCATGCTGCCGGACCGCGGGGCCGGCGGCACGGAGCCTCCTGGCCGCCCGGCTCCCCGACCTGCAGCCGCCGCTGCCCGGGGCCGCCCGCTGCGGGCACCGAGCGAGGCTCCGCTCACGGGGGTGCCGCCGCCGAGCCCCCCCCGTCCGTGCCGCTCGCCCTCGCAGCCCCGCGCCCCGCCTCAATCACACACACCGCGGACGGAGCCCGGACACGGCGCTGCCTGCCCGCCGCCTCCCCGTCCTGCCCCGTCCCGCCCGCGGCCCCGCTACTGCCAGTGAACATCTTGCTCGCTCGGCCCCTCTATATAGGGCGGACCGGGCGGCCGAGCCCCTCCCCCGGGCCGGCCCATCCCGCCCCGCATTCCCGGGACCCCCCGCCCCCGCTCCGCTCCGCCCCGCCGCCGGGGGAGGTCCCCGACGGGAACGGGGACGGGGCGGCCGGTGCTCTGCGCGGCCCGGGGCGGGCGGCCCGGCGGCTCCCGGCAGCTCCCGGCGGTTCCAGCCCGCCCCGGCGTGCGGACTACAAGTCCCGGAGTGCGCCGCGCCCGCCGCAGCGCCATCTCGGGTGCGGGGCCGCAGCGCGGTGAGAGGAGCGCGCACGGGCGCTGAGGGTTCGCGCTGGAAGCGCTCAGGAACCGCCGGGTCCCGCGGGATGCACGGTGCCCGTGTGCCCGGGGATCCTCTGCTGAGCTGTGGGAAACCGCTAAAGAAAACCCCCGTGGCTTCTTGGTCTGGCAGCCAAGTACAGAGGTCACTGATATCTCACCCGCCAGTGACTGAAATAGGAGCTCGCAGGTGCCGGCGCACGGAAAGTATTTTCTTCTTTGCGATAACAGCGGCCGCTCCCTGTAGCTGGGCACCCTGCGGCCACCCGGCGCCGGAGCATCCCGCTCCTGGGCATTTGCCAGTTCCAGAGGATGAGGGCCTGAGCGTGCCCTTGCGATTTCCCACACATGGGTGTGCAGGACTCATCCCACTGCCTCTGCTCGCCTGCAGCTCTGTGCCTTAAGTGCACGACGCTGCTCTTTCTTCCCTCTGTAGCCGCCGGTTTTCAGAAAAGTTGTTAGAACTTTGTGAACACTGCCTCCCGGATTGAGAAGAAATTGGAGTTCAAAAGTTTCGGAAGAAAGTGCAGCCAACCTCTTTCTTCAGTAGGTATTGCAGGTGTTTTTGCGTGCTAATTGGAATCCCCCCATTTATAATACTGCTAATGAGATCAAGTGATAGAAACGTCTGTATTAGCATAAAATAACACTATAGTAAAAAAATGAACATTGATACACCTCTAACTAGGATCCAAAGCACTCTCAATAACCTCCTCAGCCGCTAGTGCTGTGTGACACCTCTACGTGCTGTTAATTGGCAACAAATAAAGTCAATAAACACAGAGCTCGGCATTCCTTATCCCCAGTCCTGCTGTCTACACGATTTTTTACACCGGACATTCCTTTGCCGCTCAGAGTTCTACTAATTACTCTTCTTCCCGTACGTGTGTAATGACATGCCGGTGTCTCCCTGGGTGATTTTAGGAGCACAGGTAGGCGGGCACGGGATAACCACAGCCTTAGGCAGCCTTCGAAGCGGCTGTGCCGGGCAGCGCTTCTTGCCGGGCCGCCCCCCCTTCTCCGCAGCGCAGTCACTGGTTCCGTGTGGCGAACTGAAAAGATGCCCAGCCTAATGAAAACATATCCCGGCAGAAACGGAGCCCGTGGTTCCCATTTGCCCGTGCGTGCCGGTGAACGATCCTGCGGGCAGCATCTCCCCTCTGCCTCCATCCCGCGGTACTGAGCGCGGGCGGGAGGTGGCGTCCCGTAGGCATGAAGGACGGGCTTTGAGGGTGAAACTGGGGAAATCCTGCCTCACACAGGATGCCTGCCAGCCCCACCACCCCAAAGCTCGTTCTCAGCCTCCTGCAGGGAAGGCCAGGTCTGGTGGAGGAGCGGGTCCCACTCGGCCCGGGACACGGCAAGTGCCCGGGACACAGTGCTCGGGACACAGTGCCCGGGGCACAGCCCATGCCCGGGACACAGCCCGTGTTGGGAACACAGCCGGTCCCAGGACACGGCCAGTGCCCGGGACACAGACAGTGCTCGGGACACGGTGCCCGGGGCACAGCCCATGCCCGGGACACAGCCCGTGTTGGGAACACAGCCGGTCCCAGGACACGGCCAGTGCCCGGGACACAGACAGTGCTCGGGACACGGTGCCCGGGGCACAGCCCATGCCCGGGACACAGCCAGTGCTCGGAACATAGATAGTGCTCAGGACACAGCCGGTTCTGGGACACAGCCAGTGCCCGGGATATAGCCCATGCCCGGGTCACAACCTGTGCCCGGGACACCATCCATGCCCGGGACACAGCCAGTGCCCGGAGCGCAGTCGGTGTTTAGGGGACAGCTAATACTACGGACACAGACAGTGCTCGGGACACAGCCGATCCTAAGATACAGCCAGTGCCCAGGACACAGCCAATCCCAAGACTCAGTCGGTCCCAGGACAGAGCCGATTCCGGGACACCGGCGATCCCGGGACACTGCCGGTCCCAAGACACTGCCGGTCCTCGGGACACAGCCGGTTCCAGGACACAGCCGATCTCGGGACACAGCCGGTGCTCGGGACACAGGCGGTCCCAGGATAGAGCCGATTCCGGGACACTGCCGATCCCGGGACACAGCCGGCGCCAGCCCTGCTGGGCAGAAGCGGCTCCCGGACGCTTTTGCCTCAGGCACTCAGCGGACACCCCGGTGCCCGCGGTCAGGCACAACGGAGGACGTCCGAACCGGGGTCCTGCCGGCTCGCAGGGCCTGGCCTGCGCGGGCGAATGAGCTAAGAGCGCGCCGCGCACGCGCACGCCCCTCTCTTCCGGTGCTACCATGGCGGACAAGGAGTGAGTTTCGTCCCGCCCGCTGCCATCCGCCGCCATCCGCGGCAGCCGCGCAGCCCGAGCCCTCCCCACACCGCCCCCGGGGCCGCCGCGCCTCCGCCGGGGCTGGGAGCGGTGGGAGGGGAGGGAGCGGCCGGCGGAGATGGAGCCGCCACCGGCCCGGCCCGGCCCTTCGGCAGGCGGCGGCTGCGGCCGCCGGCCCTTGGCGGGGTGGGGAGGGAGAGCGGGCCCGGAGCGCCGTCGGAAATGCGGGGCCGGGACGGCGAGTTCCTCCGGGCTGGGCGGGCGGGCAGCGCTGTGCTGGGGCTGGAGCAGGGAGTGATTGTCCGCCGTGCTGGCGTATGCGCTCGTCGTGGTGATTGTGGCTCTCTAAACGCTGTTCTGGCAGTTTTGTCGCGTCTAATAGTTAAAAATCTCCAGGACAAGAGGGAGCGGGATAGAAAGTGATGCTCAGGAAGTTCTGCCTGAAGTTGAGGGGGAACTTCTTTACTGTACGGGTGACCACGCACTGGAACAGGTTGCCCAGAGGAGATTATGGAGTCTCCCTCACTGGGGGTGTTCAAAACAATCCGGGTGCAATCCTTTGCCCTGTGCTCTGGGATGATCCTGCTTGAGCAGGGAAGTTGGATCAGATGACCGTCTGTGGTCCCTTCCAACATCACCCACTCTCTGATAATCTGAGTAAGTTGAGAGTCCAGTAAAATGAATTTCCCAGTACTGCTAAATAAGCTTTTCCTGTTCAAGCACGTGTTGAAATGTTCATTAATCAGAGAGAAGTTATCTTGAAATTCCTTTGTTTTATTACCAGTTGTAACAAAGTAGGACAAGCCCTTGTAGTTACGGTTGTGTACAGCTCTGGTTGGTCTGTCAGGGTTTCTTGTCTGGTTCAGAATGTGAATGGTGCATGTTCAGAAACAGAAAATCAGCAAGTTCAGTCCCAGGGAACTGTCCTGAGGTGCTGTTCCAGGCCTGGGAGCAGTGGGGATGAGGAAGATGAGTGAAGTGGCTCAAGGTAGCGAGGCTTGCACACACGTTGTGTGTGAGAGTTTTGATGTTTGTCATATGTAACATTACTGAGTTTCTTACTACCAGCTGAAAGCTTTTGTTTCTGTTTTCTTTCAGAGCAAAGAAGGTGCCCTCTGTGCCTGAGAGCCTGCTGAAGAAGCGGCAGGCCTATGCGGTCATGAAAGCCAAACGTCAGAAGAAGATTCTGGCTATAAAAAAGGTGAATATTCTCTGACCCCTTGACTCAGATGGCTTATTTGCTGGAGTAGCTGCTGCTACTACTGATGTGTTGCAATACAGAAATTGATATGTTGATATTAACGCAGTATGTTGATATTTTCTTAATGTTTTTTGACTAAAACATGCTTTTAGCAGCTGATAAAGTTCTGGGCAGAGTTAAGGGTGAAGTGTTCAGTTATCTGTCGTGTTGATGTTAGTCTTGTACAGGGCCTTTGTGAGGGGGAGCTTGATGTGTGATCAGAGAATCCTAGAACTGTAGGGGGTTGGAAGGGACCTTAAAGATCGTCTAGCTGCAGTCTGCTGTGGACTGGGACACCTTCCACTAGACCAGGTCGGTCAGAGATACAATCCAACTTAGCTTTGAGCACAGGTAGGGTTGGCCCTTCCACAGCCATCTGTTCCAGTGTCTTACCCCCCTCACAGTAAAGAATTTCTTCCTCACATCTATCCTGAATTTTCCATCTTCCAGTTTGTACCCATTACTCTTTATCACTGCAGTGCTGATAAAGAGTCAGGAATGGTAACATGGGTTGCTGTGTAACAGCCTGCCAGGTTCCCTGGAGCATCCCTGAGGGTTGTTCTGAGCTGTGTGATACTGATCTGTGTTACTTGGGGGAAGTTCTAGAATAAGGCGTTTTACTTGTAGGTGATTTTCACGTTAAAAGGCATTTTCTAACTTTAAGCAATTTCCAATCTATTGCAGTACCGCAAGGCACAAAGGAAGCTCATCTATGCAAGAGCCCAGGCTTACCACAAGGAGTACAGGCACATGTACAGGCAGGAGATCCGGATGGCCAGGATGGCCCGGAAAGCTGGCAACTACTATGTCCCAGCTGAGCCAAAACTGGCATTTGTCATCAGGATAAGAGGGTAAGGTGGGATACAGGTATAAGCAGTTTTATGTTCAAAAGTGCTGAGGTTGGCTTTCCTGTTACCTCTCTGTTTTGAGGGCTTAAATACTTTTAACAAGATAAAGCCTTCTACCAGTGGCTTGAGAAGTTGTTGGTAGATATTGTGCATGCCCTTGAGGTGTGTTTAATTAAGGGCTAAATCATTTTGCTGCCTACTGTCTTAAGGAATCCCTGATTTTTAAGAAGACAAGGCTGAAAATACATGCAGGCAGTTACTCTTTCTCACCTTTAACTTGATAAAATTACATGCCCCCTATTTCCAAACATTCTGCTGAGCTTTAAGTGTTTGTTTTGCTCTACTCTGGTAAGATGTTACAGAAAACTAAAAAAGGTGTGATGGGAAGAATTATGTTCAGGACAGTGCAAGGCTAGTTCTAAATTGTTTCAATATAATACTTATTTCAGTTATTTTCATGGAAATAGGTGTTTTAACATTATACTAAAATATATAACAATAGTAACTTATTAAGCTTGCTTTGTGTGATTAATGAAATGTGTTTTCATATGGTTACAGTGCTGTTGTGTTATGGGGTTGTTTTTTTGACCTGATACCTGCTGTTTCTGGCATGTTGGTCATTCAGGCTGTTCTGCTTTCTTCTCCAGTACCAATGGTGTCAGCCCAAAGGTTCGCAAGGTTCTGCAGCTTCTTCGCCTGAGGCAGATCTTTAATGGCACCTTTGTAAAACTCAACAAAGCCTCTATCAACATGCTGAGGATTGTTGAACCCTACATTGCCTGGGGGTGAGTGAAAGGCCCAGTTGTACCAATCAGGGTGCACGTGTTGAGTGGGTTTTGCAAATTTTGCTAATCTAGATTTGCAGGGGGTTTTTATCTTCTGCTTGCTTTCCTGTGTTTGAATTGAAAATGTGGTTAAGGCAGTGCTTTAAAGGTAATGGCTGCTAGATATGATTGCACTCTCATACTGGTGTTCTTGGGAACTTGGTGTGAGATTTGCTTCTCAGTTGCTTTTGTGTTTACATGTGGGACACGCTAAAATGACCTTTAGTTGTTTGGCATGGAAGTCCAAATCAAGGATGTTAACATTAACCTGAAATGTGGCTTTCAAAGACTTAAAATTCTTCTTTTGAATGTGGCTATTTCAGTTACCCCAACCTGAAGTCTGTGCATGAGCTGATCTACAAGCGAGGTTACGGCAAGATCAACAAGCAGCGCATTGCTCTGACCGACAACCGCCTGATCCAGAAACGCCTTGGTAAATTCTGCTGCTTGCCTTGGGGTCATCAGTGCTGAGCTGGGCAGTGTCCTTAAGTCTCACTGGAGTACACTGGTGTTCAGTTATGATCTCTGCTTCTGTCTTAACTGCTTAATACAAAGCAAGGTGTAAAGAATCAAATTTATAGCCTGTTAAATTTGTAATGTTAAATGTAACCTCCTTGACCCATAAAGTCAGTAGGTCTTTGGGTAACAAAAAAGTGCTGTAGCATGAAAGAGTCATCATAGCTTTGAACTTTTAGATTTTAATATTAGACATTTTGTCTTTGACTTTTGTGATTGAGTAAACAGACTTTTTAAACTTGTTTAAAGGACTTGGTAATGATCAGTGTATTCAGTAAAAGCAAAGCATGGTGAACAGGTGGGATATGGACTGCTCTGGGAAGCTCCCTTCTCTTGCATGCCAGAATGACTGAAAGTGACCACTTAAGTCTCTCCCTTTTTTGGCACTTGATTTGCATTTTGCTTCAGATGAGGCTGTGTCAGGTGTGTTTCTTTTCCTGTGCAGTGGATAAACATCCTGAAGGTACATGGATTCTCTTGCAATCTCTTTTCAGCACTGTGTTTTAGGAGAGTTAACTTGTAACATGTTGCCAAAGACTGTAGAAAGGCATTAAGGAAACGTGCTCTAGCATTATTCAGCAGCCTAACTTAATAGCTCGTGAGTTTCCCGGAGTTCCCCACATTGCAGTGGTTTGGGTGTATTTAATCTAGCTTTTCTCCAAAGAACAGTCTGTTTTCCTAAGATTCAGTAAGTGCTGGTTGTTTTTTGTTGTTTCTCACTGCTTGCAGCAAGTATTTAACAGTTGAAAGTGATGCCTCTTGCCAATTGTGCCAGCTAAACTTTTACTCAGCTGCAGCTAATCCATTTTAATTGGAAAAGTCAGTCATTCGGTTTCATGACAAAGTGAATGGTTTCTGACTTTCTGAAGTTTATCAAAATAAGTAGGCATGACAGTAACAACGTGATAATTTTTAGTTTGTTACTGACCAGTGCCTCTGAAGTCTTTCTGAAAACTGTGTCTGAATTTTAGGAAAGCTTGGCATCATCTGCATGGAAGATGTGATCCATGAAATTTACACCGTTGGCAAGAACTTCAAAGTTGTGAACAACTTCCTTTGGCCCTTCAAGTTATCCTCTCCTCGGGGTGGTATGAAGAAGAAAACGATCCACTTTGTGGAAGGTGGGGATGCTGGGAACAGAGAAGACCAGATCAACAGACTCATAAGGAGAATGAACTAATGGTGAGATATGGCCCAAGGCAATCAACTGTTCAGCTCTGCAGGCTGCTGTCATTATTTGTCAGACATTCAAGTTTAATCGATGCTCACTCATTCTTGGGTGGTACCTACAGTATAAAGCTGCTTGAACAATACAGTGTTCTGGTTTTATTTTAGAAGTCTTACTAAAGCTTAAACATTTGGAAAGTTAAATTGTCAGTGTCGCTGGTATGTTTAGGAAATACAGACATCACCAGTAACTTATTTTAAAGCCTTATTTGGTCTTATGTTGTAGCCTCATTAATGACCTGCTAATAAGATTGAAGTCTTGTAATTGCAAGTACTGTGGTTTTTATCAGGTTTTCTAGAAAAGCCTTATTAGGACTGGTCTAAATTTTCAGCTTGTACAGAATGATTCATTTAAAGCTTTAATGTATAGTGATTTAGTTAGTAATTTTGAAAGACTAATTTGCCCATTTGAGTAGTCTGTCCTGTAGAAATGAGAAGGTTTATTAACACTTAAAGTGATTTAACAGTGGCAGCTGAGTCCTAAAGGTAGGACCTACTGCAAACAATGTCTTCCTATTGTTGTCACTCTCCTGTTCTTGCTTTGGTGAGAAGTCTCTGCTATTCATAGCCAACTCTTTTTCAGAGTTCTTGTACTTCACTTGGCGTTTTAGACACTGAACTACCTTCAGTGTTGCCCATATCTTAGTTTCAGTCAAATATCTTTTTGGTTTGAAAGATATGCTGAAATTTAAGAAAACTTCATTGTCTTAGGGTGTTTGGAAAGAATATCAAACAAAGACCAAATTTTCCCCAAACTGATTCCTCCAAAGTCAAAATAATTTTTTGGTTGGCTTGTTGGGATTTGTTTGGTGTAGGATTTTTGTTGTTTGGTTGGTTTTTTATTGTAGGGTTATGATTTTTCTTTTAGATCAGATAAGTTCGTAAGTTTACTTATGAATTTCTAGCTTCAGAGTGCTGGTTCATAAAAATAGATAGTGTTGTGACTTTACAGTTTAAAACAGATGTAGTTGCATTTGGATGATTCAGAAATTGATTTCTGAAATCCAGAAATTAAAAGTTCCTGAAGGGAAGGAAGTTTTATGTTGTTTTGCTGTTTTTTTTTTTTTTTTTTTTTTTTTTAATCAAGTCCTTTCAAAATATTCTTAACCACCAAGGCACAGCAAATTGAAATCATTGGGGTCAGCTTTCTGTCCAAAGAGCTAAAGGAGGTTTTGGAAATCGTTTCTGTTTGATTGACAGCGTTAAACCTTGAAGCTTTTTTTGTAGGCTGCTGATTTCCTCAGTTCAAGCTCCTTGTATGTTGTGCTGTTACCTCTCATTTGTGAAGTCAGCAGAGTTTTAAAGTGCCAGTTACATGGCATAAGGAAATTCCAGCTTCAGGAAAATAAATAGTTCGTTACCTGGGGACAGTTTTCTTGAAAAGCTTTTTAGCTCAGCTATGGGAAGATGTTGGTAACTCTGAGAAGCAGAATTGCTGTAATGTTTGGTGCCTGGGGTGATGTTAAGTTACTCCCACTACTATTATTGAAGAAATTTTGCTGCTGGTGACAGAAACTTGGAAGTTCAGTACCAGCAGATGTGTCCTTGAAGTTAGTGCATAACCAAGGCTGAGGAGGACCCTATGCTCCTGTATGATTTCTGAGCATGATGCTGCCTTTAATGGAAGCACTGCAACTTTTCTGTTAGTGTAGATCCTTTCTCCTCCATCTTCTACATCAGATGTATACTGGTAGTGTTGTTTTCAGGAGCCTTCCAACATGTGGGAAGCTTCTCATTCACTGTTGCAGTTGTTGTAAATGTCTACCAGGATTGGTATATTGGCAGAGAAACAAGGGGTAATCATTCATCTGGTTGCTCTTGTTTTTCACTGGACTTGTAGCTCAGCATCCCATATGAGTGGCATACATTAGAGCTTCATCTTTTAATTTGGGAAGTGACCTCGCAGTTTCTTACTTTATCCTTCTAAGCAGTTGTTATGATTTTCCTGCAAACTAAATCTAAGATAACTAAGATTATTCTTCTCTCTTCAACTTTCTTTTCCTGTGGTCCTGAATGGAGTGCATGTTTAAAATTTGAGTATCCTACATGCAGAAAATAGAAGTATGTTGTAGATTTTTACTGAGGCCTTGGGCAAACTGGAGTAGTAGGTTCAGGTGACATACTGGCAGTACTCTCCATGTAATGTCATTAGGCCTGTGTATCTGAAGTAGAGTGTTCCTCTTTCTTATAAGTAGATAGTTTTCTGCTATTTGTCTTTATTCCTTATCTATTTGTCACTTAGTTCTTAAGTGATAATCTCAAGTGAATGAAAAAAATAGACTTCCAGTACTGATTTCTTCATGTAGACTGGGAGGAAAGAGCATAGTAATTGAAAGTAAATGTTAACAATCTGTATTGGCAACATACTGAATTTCATTATTTTTTCAAGCAAACTTTACAGGAACTAGACCCAAGTTGGATTTTTTGCTTTCATTTTTGTATGTAAACAGTCTCTGAAATGTGCCAAAAATGAGAGTGCAGGCAGAAGTTAGAAATATGCACAATGTCTTGGCTTGTCTTTAAATATCAAGTATAGGAATCAGTGGTTCAAGGTGGAAGTGTTTATCCTGTTAGGTCTGGTACTCAAAATACCTGTTTTCAGTAATAGTTACTGTGTGTGAGACTACTGCAATCTTAAATCCAGTGAAATGAGTGTTTTCAGCCAAATTTACAAACTGTAAAAATGTGTTATTTTTTCATGTGGCCGGAGTTGTTTCAGATCTGCATGTGCCTAATCATACCTTTTTCTTTTTTGCCTTGCAGGTAAAGATGCCCAGCTGCGATATTTCAAAGTCTGGTCTATTAATAAAACAATCTTGCACAAAACAGTCTATTGTCTCAATTGGTCTCTTCTTGGGATCCTCTCCTAAACTGGTGGGGTTTGCCAGGTTCAGTTTAGAGTCATCGGTTTCAAAGAGCCATAGTTTAAATTAGCAGTATGTAGATACTGCTTAACCTTCATTTGGAGGAAGAAAATTTGGAAGGATTTGTAATAGATGAGGTTTTGAGTTGCAACAATAAATTATGAAGTGAGCTGTGTGCTGTTAAATGGGCAGGTTCCTGGTTATCTGCAGTGAACCAGAAAGCTGTGTGAAAATCTTTATTTTTTATGTAAGGAAGCAGCAAGTGTAATCTGTTAACATTGTAAGATCAGAGAATTATAGAGTGGCCTAAGTTGGAAGGGATCTTAAAAATCTAGTTTCAATGCCCCTGCCATGAACACTTTTCACTAAACCAGGTTGTTCAGAGCTCCATCCAAGCTGACCTTGAGCACTTCAGGAATGGAGCATCCGCAGCTTGTCTGGGCAACCTGTTCCAGTGCCTCACCACACTCACTGTAAAGAATTTCTTCCTAAAATCTTATAAAACATCTCAATTTGAAGCCATGGCCCCTTGTCCTGTCCCTACATACCCTGGTAAAAAGTCCCTCTCTATTTTTATTGTAGGCTCCCTTCAGGTACTGGAATGCCACTGTTAGGTCACCCTGAAGTCTTGTCCAGGCTGAATAATTCTGATTCTTGTACCCTTTCCTAATGGGAGAGGTGCTCCATCCCCCTAATCTTCCTAATGACCCTCCTCTGGACTTTCTCCAATGGGTTGATGTCCTTCCAGTGCTGGGGACCTCTTAGGTGGATAATTACTTACAGCTTTGAACATCTTCAGGTATTTTTTACCAAGGAAACATTAAATACTTAACAAAATAGTAATATTTTTTCACGTTCAAAGTAATCACTCTGTTTAATTACATAATTTGTTTGCAGTGTTAAGACTGCAGATGCTATTAAAGTGGAAGAGCACAGGATTCATGAGGATATGAGCAGTTGCTGTTGAATGTGTAGGTGTAGAGAATAGATTAGAAAGCCAGGAGCTAGTAACACATGTAACTGCATTCAAACTGATTTCTCATCTTGCAAACACTTTACTGGAGGAGTCTTAGCTTGTTGAGGCATTTGGTGAGATCAACAAGTTGTGTCTGCTCTTGACAGAAATGACTTTTTTTCAGGTCAGGTACAGGCAAGCTGTATTAAAAGCACTCGTGAAGGATCTCCATATAAAATTCACTGTTACTGATTTTTGTGCCAATTTCTGCAAGAGCTTATTTCTGCACTTCAGTTTAAATAAAACTTAACAACCCTAGTTTATTAAAGTTTCTTAGAAGCTAGTTTTTAAATAACATGGAAATTTATGATGACAGTTTAACCAAAAATAGTTGAGTGCTTTTGTTTGTGAATGCATTTGGACATTGGCAAAAGAGCTGAGTGTCAATCACTGGGTCAGTGTTTTCAGCTACTTGAACCAAAAGAGTTCTAAAACCTGAATTAATAATTCCTCTTTTGTGAGCCAAGCTCCAAAATGTAGTAACACAGCTGCTTGTGTCTAAATATAAAATTTACCAACACCTTAGTCCATTTAAGCTAACTGCACTAAATCAGAAAAAAAATTACCATTTCCTTACCACTATTCAGTGCAAGTAACGGGACTACATGCTTAAAAGAGGTTTAATGAGTGGATGAGTTGGAAACCATGAAAGTATTCCATTAGGCATCTTCATAAAGTAAATGATAAGTTGTTTTACAAGGAAGGAAAGCATTTTTGTAAAGTTACTGGATGAAGGGAAAAGTTTCACAGTGAAAATTAAGATAATCACTTTTCATAATGGAATTGATTTTGTAAGAGTGCAGTCTTACTTCAGTTTAGAACTGCACCAACGAGTGATGGGTTTTGCATGTTGAAGGGGAGATGTTCCCAGGAAAAGTCTGTTGACCTTGATATCCCTGTTTATTTGCTTCAGTTGGTAGTTTGTCCACTACTTCCCTACAGCATTTTCACTTATTTTCCTCTGACTCACACACGTGTTCTAGTATCTTAACGGACAAGCATTTTGTGGTCATAATGAAGCCATACAAATGGATCACAGACATTGTGTGATAGGTATAGAGCATAAAATATTAGCTTATTAAATTAATCAGTTCTATAGGAGGTTACTTGTCTGATAAGAGTGCCCTATAGGTCCCAGATTTTGTTTAAAGGAGTACATGGACTAAAACATTAGTGAGGAGAAAGTTAATTCAGTTTTCATGGCAACTCATTTTTGTTGCTTGCCTCTGAAAGCCTCTTTCAGGTAACAGCTGCAAAGTGTTAATACATAGTGTGGAAACAATACTAAAGTGTAGCTGTGTTTGAGACAGTAATTTGGTGTAATTGGTCATTTTTATAGGATAGCTTTCAGGATTTTTGGTGTTGCTTTTCAGGCATGTCCCATACTGGGTGTTTACAGAAAACTCACAATCTGTCAGAAGGTCAGAATTTGCACTAGAAATGTGGCACACTCTACGTACTCAATGCATGCATTTTGGAGCATTTATGAGGCAATGTAAGTTAAAAATGTAGCAGACAAAGAATCACTAAACAAAAAATAATTCAGGTCCTTTGTCAACATTCTATGATGAAGTTCAGGTTCTTGGAAACATGTTACTCATTCACTGCCCAAAACTGCCAGCTGCTGACACGTTCTGAAATAAAAGTTCTGTGAACTCCTCTCCCCTTTCAGAATGACCAACATCTTCCTGTTAGTTCTTCAGAACTGAAGCCAGAAGCTTTACCTAATAGCTATTGGAGAAGCAACAGGAGACTGAAATGCTAACAACTCACAAATTTTTCAGGCATGCTAAGGTTTATACACTTTGCAGTTAATTGATATGCCTTTCTTTGCTGGTATCCAGCTCATACAGCCTGTTTCACTATCACCAAGTGTAAAGTCATACATCTGGAAATGGAATGGGAGCCCATCCCAAGGATCAGCGTTTCGAGAGAAAGTTGGAGGCATGATGGATAGTCAGCTGAACAAAAGCCCCCACTTGGCCAAATGCAATTCTTGGATGCATTAAAAAGGGAATATCAAATGGTATGGGGGAGGCAATACTACTTTTGTTCCAGTAGTGCTGACACTAGTGCCAAATGCAGTATCCAGTTCTTGTGCCAAAAATCAAGCACATGCCTTGTAATACTCGCAGACCTTACTTTAAAGGCAGACATGGTTACAAAATGAGTATCTACCTATAATTGCCTCCATGAAGAAAAGTAGTTTGATAATAGAGAATTCTTTGATCTAACAAAGCTATAATAGGATGAAATGTCTTGAAATTGAATCCAGATAAATGTTGGGCTTTAAGCAAACAGTTTTAATGGAACATAATTAGACACTGGAACACTTAACCAGCAGTGTGCCAGATTCTTTGTTAGTGGTCATTTCTAAATAGAAGCCTTGGGTTTTTTTTTCTTTGAAGCATATGCTGTATTTCTGAGAGATTTGTTGAAGGCAGTCCTGGTGCCTCTCTTGCTCAGCAGAAGTCACTAAATGCAGGGCCTTCAGATTCTTGAGGGATACAATTTAGAGCTTGTTCTAAGGTGTCTGTCTACCCAGAGTGACATTCAGAATGGTGATGGTGTTATGTGCTTCACAAGGGAGCTTGGGCTACAAAGCACAAAAGCACAAAGGGGTGCACAAAGGGGTAAATCACCCAAACCTCAGCATAAGCAGGGCTCAGGAGAGAGATGGTAGGACTTCATATACCTTTATGGGCCTTGCTGCTTCTGTCTGTTTGGAACCCAGATCTGGCAGCTCTCTCTTAACAGGGACCCACGTGCTGTTTCAAGAATTGAATAATGCTTACAGTCCATACTGAGTCCCCAACAAGCAGAATGGTGCTCCTGCCCCATCCAACAGGTTT